>NC_067398.1:650776039-651105952 GCF_016432865.1 Antechinus flavipes
CTATTCCTAACTTGTGATTTCCTGTATGTAATTCAGTTGCTCAGGGAGTGGACCTAAGTTTGTCCCAGGTACTCCTTATGGTAAGATGTATTTGTTTAAATAATAAGTTAACACCATATTGGTTTTTAAAGAACTTTGTGTTCATAAAATACTTTATTCATATTATGTATTTTTATCTTACAACAACCTTGTGAAGTAGGTGCTATTATTGTCTCCGCTTTACAGAAGAGGAAAATAAGTCTCAATAAGATTTGAGTGACTTGCAGAGAGGCGTACAAACAGTGAGGGTCTGAAGCAGGATTTATACTCAAGCTTTCCAGATTGCTTTACTAGCATACTATCCACTATGCCACCAATTTTGCTTTTGTGGTAGTATCTGTGAGTACTACTCAGAACAAATTCCAGACAGATGAACCAAAAGCCCCCACAATGAGGAGTCCTTCAAAACTTTATTAAAATTTCTATCTGAGTGTGGATTATCTATATGACCTTTTATAACCAGAATGTTGCCAGACTACCTAAAACTCAGCCCTCCACAGGGCTTCCATCTCTATCTCTCTTTGATTTTTAAAGATCTTTCAAATGGAGAAGGAAGATAGCTTCAACTTGAAGCAGAAACCCCATTCAGGAAAGGATTATAGCTTTAATCTTTCATGGGCCAAAATGTGATACTCTGGAGACAGCATGGCTTTGGAATTCATAGACTTGGGATCAAAATCAGGATCTTCTACTTTCTCAAAGGCAGTGGGCAAGGAATTCACTTAGCTTGTCTGAGCCTCAGATTTCATTTGTAAGATGAAAGGATGAGAAGATGGCCCCTGGACTCCTTCCAACTGAATCCTACTGCCTGAGTTTAGGATGTGCACATGACTTTCTGCTAGTGAAGCTCCTTGAGTCACATACCAACTCTTGTTTTCTCTTTTTCTTTTCCAAGGATCCGGAGACTGGCTCACTGGTTCTATTTAAGATGATATCTCTGTTGTTTCTGGACATTGGATTCCCCAGCTAGTTTCCAAGAAAAGATCTACAACTCTTTAGTTTGGCCCACATCACAACTCATCTCTAGCTAGAACATGATCTTGGAGGAAAGAGTGATTTCTTAATCATAGAGGATCAAATGGGGTCAAAATGGCAAATAGAAGAGGTATGGATGTGTCAAAAACACTGGAGTAGATGGATCTATCATCTTTCTCTCTATTTTTTTCCATTCTTTAGCTCTCTCATCTTCCTCTTGATAGCTCCACCTAGCTCCTCTATACCTCCAAAGCCAAAGAATTAGTACTCTAGATCATGAAGAAATTTCCATCCTCATATCCATGAAAAGTGGGGAAAAAACTATCTCTAACTTCCTCCTTGTTTCCACCATTTAAGAATATTCCACACAAGATTTGGCAAGGTTGATTAATGTTGAAAAATTATTCACATATAAGTTTTGAAAATAAAAAGCCTTATTTTTTAAAAAAAAGATTTTCTACTGATGGTCTCCCATAATTGGAACTCTTTCTCACCTTAGCTTTCTGCATCCCCTGAACTCCAAATTCTACCTAAAAACTACAAATATAATCCCCAGTCACCTAGAGATAGATATGTGGGGTGGGAGAAACTAAGGAATTGAATACAGTGAACAATTGTCATATGCCCTCCTCCTTCCTACCTTCTCCTGAAACTTTTATATCCCTTGCTTTTGCTTCTTATTTATTCTAGTCACTTCCCCAGACTTAGTAAATACCTATAGAACAGGGGACCTTTGTGTATCCCTCCTCCCCTCCACCTCCAGCATGCTCAGGAATTATTTCTATC
The DNA here is from genome assembly GCF_016432865.1 of Antechinus flavipes. Lineage (NCBI taxonomy): Eukaryota > Metazoa > Chordata > Mammalia > Dasyuromorphia > Dasyuridae > Antechinus > Antechinus flavipes. The sequence continues at coordinate 650,777,840 of NC_067398.1, forward strand.
TTTAGCTAACTACATGGATATTTGGGAGGAGTGCTGCATCCACCTATGATTGATTACTGAAGGATTTGAAATGGTAGATGATTACTGAGGCAGAACAAATGATGTCTCATCAAAATATCCTTGACTATTTTCCATTTTAGTTTTGAAGGTTGAGGACTCTTTAATGTTGCAAAAGGAAAATAAGTTTGTGGAAGAGATGATTATCCTGTTTTCTACCCAGCTACTATGCATCTATGATCACATGGATATTTATGCCTCTTTTCTGTTTATTCTGTTTTGACTTTGGCAAATAAACTTCCCCTTGCTGTACTTGTCAAGGACTGACTTGTACTTTGGAAGGCCTGAAATTCCTGAATTCCAGTGGAATAATTAAATGTCAAAAGGGACCATATTCTGCATCAGAAAAGATGCTACCAAAAAGATGTCTGACCCACATTTAGTATTTAATCTGAGAAGGTCTGAGGTAAAATGTAAAGTGCCTGCTAAATATATTATCACCAGTCTTAATAGGACAGCTAGATTGCAAAGTAGATAGATTGTCAGACCTGAAGTCGGGTTCAAATCTGGTCTCAGACATTTGTTATCTGTGTGACCCTGAGCAAGTCGCATAACTTCAGTTTTTCATGCATAAAAGGAGTTGGAAAAAGAAAGACTCTAGCACCTCTGCCATGAAAACCCCAAATAGGCTCACAAAAGTTCAACACAACTGAAAGGACTGGATAACAAAAACTAAAACTTCCTTATGCTTTATTATGGTTTCAATATTACCCTCCCAGATAATTGTGTGTATAAGGATAGGTTACTCAAGACTGTTCTAATAACATTGTTAAAGTGTGTTATGATTTAACTCCACTTAGCAATTTCTTTTTCTAAGTAGGAACAAACTACTTGCCCCATTCGTGTTCCATATTGTACTTAAAACACTTTTGTAATTTTCTCCTTTTTGGAGAAAACTGAGACTTATTTTAAAAATCTCATTTTATTTTTTTGATCTTCAGGATAGGGATAGGCAAAGCATGTGCAAAAATGGAACCTCCTCTTATGGGAGCTCACAGGACTGACCCCAAGTCAACCACACACTTAGTACAGGGCAGAGAGGGGTGGGTGTCCCTACACCTCTGGCTTCAGTCAATTGTACTTATGGGTTACCTGGCTTTACCTATCAGAGAAAGGAAACTACTGTCACCTGGGGAAAAAACAGTCCCATAAATCTCATGTCCTTTGGCTGCTCAAAAAGCTACTCTCCAGGGAATATGTTTGTGACCCATTAACTTAGAGGAAGAGGCAGAACTCAGGAGATTTGAGTATACCTCTCCTAAGAATCATTTCTGACTGTGTCCCCCACCTTTCTTCCTTCTGTGTTGTTCCTAAGAGCAGAAAGCCTTATTGCACAGTAACAGCTCTGATTTTATCTCTCTTTTGATGCACCTGCTTGATAACATACTCTGGTCCATTCATGTTCCATTTTAAATTTCAGTCTTTCTTTGTAAATGTGACAGAACTAGCAATTTCCTGAGGCAGTTTCCCCAGATTCCCATTCTAGTTTTCTCCCCTCCACAAATCCCCCGATTGGCTTAGCTTTCCTGATACAGCTTCCTAATCTTGAGTCACAAAATGCTCCAGCCAAGGGTGATCAGCACCTCTCAGCTTGGTGGTTTCCTGAGACCCTTTTAGTCACCATATCCTGGCAACTGCCTGATCAAATGCAATTCCACAGGAGACAAATGGGACTGTATCCAGAGGAGCCAAGGGGAACTATGTTCTAATTACATATCCTTAACATATTAGGACAAATGTTTGAATATTCAGTGCTTTTTAAGGGCCTCATTTACCCCCAACATTGAACCTGGAATTAAGAAGGTTAATTGGCTGGTATTAGGGTTATGTCTCAAAGAATAAGACGTTAATAGGCAATGATAAAAGATCTAAGAAGCAACATGATGTAGTGGCCAGATCAGACTTGGGCTCAGAAAATTGTCTTTGACACACACCAACTATGTGACCATGGGCAAGTCATTTAACTTCTCATTGCCAGAAGGAACTCTCTAAGGTAATTGGATTAGCAGAGGGAATTTCCATAACAGTTATTTCCTAAACAGATGAAATTATAGTTCCAAACTGAGGAAAAAAAACCTCAATACATGGATAATAGATATTATTCTTTTATGAAATCTACTTTAAGTTTCAAAAGCCCCATGTGACAATGGAAAGACAATTATATTTGGAGAGGAACCTAATTAAGTAAAGCCATAAAGAATTTATTAAACATCTAACATCCCCCTGCCAAAGTCTGGGATACAAAAAAAAGGAACTCCTAGCTTGATGGAATATTTCTTGAGCAAACATATAACAATAAAGAGGAGCAGTCACAGTACATAAGGCCTGGAAAGAGTCTGTGTGAATTTGTATGTTGGTGTGGGAGTGGTCTGGATGACATCATGCTAACAAGAAAAGCAGGTATAGAACAGGTTTCACAAGGTTGAATGGAAACTGGATAGATGTGGGCTTTGTTCTATGGGATTTCCTTTTAAGAGCACATGTCTCTGGTCTTATCTTACTGGAGGAAAGGAAGCAATTACTGGAAATGGCTAGAGGAGACAGAAGTGGAGAAGAGATTTGTTTCCCATATCATAACTGATTTCCAACTCAGATTGCATCCAAGATACACAGCAAAGAGATCCTGCACACAAGTCAGCAATCTCAAATACTCAGCCTTAGTACCTCTGCTCAGCTCAGATTAGGAAGTAAGTATGACTTCTATCCTTAGCCTCATTGTTTCTGTATCACCACTCCAATCAACCTCAGCTCATAATGACTTTCTTTTTGGGACCCTAAACCACATACCAGTATGGCATAATGCTAGAAACTCCGGGGAGAAGAACGAGGCTACAAGTTTGGTCCTTATAAGGTTCCCACTAGCTTTCTGGAGGTCCTCAGGATGAGCCTTGATCTTAGTGGAGGAGTGCAAGAGGCAGGAGAGCCACCAGGAGGATGGTCAAAAATGGAATGTCTCTCTTCCAGTCCTTCTTAGCTCTTATATACCTTATTGTAATTACATCATTACAGCACACTGATTATGTGTGAACTAGAGAACCATTATATCACCATATACTAAGTATATGTATACTAGAGAGCCATCATCTCATCAATTCCACTGAGTAAACAGCTTGTTGTAAGTATCCTTTTTTCAAGTATACTTCTCCCGAGTTCCAGCCCTCTACATTTCCTACATTCTTTTGTTTCAGAACACAGGTAGTCATGCCCTCCCTAACTTCTCAGGAAGGGAGGTGAAAATACCCAAAAATAGGTGATCATGTCCTCCTTGACTTCTCAGGGAGGTGAGAACATCAAACCAGATATTGTTAGCATGTGATATAACAAACAACATGAATCAACATGAGGAAATATACATGTTCATAAGTCCTAGAAGGAGGGTATATAAATAACAATCACACATACACCTCTATCACTAGCCAAGAGATAGTACCAAACCAATCTATTGTCCATTACTTCATGTGTCAGGGAATCCAATGATCCTTACAGATTTTGAAGTTCAACAACAGTCTCATCATGTCTCAGGGAATCCAGTGATTCCTGCTGGTTTTGAAGTCCTGCAGCAGTCTTATTTACAATTTTTGATGTTCACTGTCATGCTTTTTCAGTGGCACTTGTAGTCAGAGATGGAATCACCAAATCACCAAATGTTACTTGGGTCTTTTCCTTTGTTTCTAGGGTCTTTTTTTTTTCCCATCTCTCATTGATGGACAAGGCAAATTCAGCTCATTTGCACCCATCTGATTCCTTTTCCATCTGTAGAGATACAAGCAAACCTTCTCCCCCAAGCAGTTAACCTATTTGGTCCCTTCCATTCACCACTTTCTGGATCTCTCCACATCACCTGGCGATTATCTAAAGATAGTGGAACTGCTTGCACTGGACACTGCCCTTCTGGTGGGTTACAAAACCTGTCTACTGGGGCCAGTGCATCTTTATCAAAAAATAAAAAAACTGATAGTATAAATAGCTAAATTTAAAAGTTCTTTGGGGTTACTTGTGACTCTTTCTTTTGTTTTTGGAGCAACGTCTTGATATCTGTTTCTCCTCTCTACTATTTCCTGTCCTTGAGGATTAAAAGGTATGCCAGCGGTGTGTAAAATCTTATGCTGTGCACAAAAGTATGCAAAATGTTCAGAAGTATATGCAGGTCCATTATCTGTTTTTATTGCTTGTGGCACACCCATAATTGCAAAAGCTTGTATAAGGAATTCAGTGACTACTTGGGCTGTCTCTTTTGCTGCTGGTATTGTAAAAGTAAATTCTGAAAAGGTGTCTACTACAACATGAATAAAAGACAGATGACCAAAAGATTTATAATGGGTCACATCCATTTGCCAAATTTCAATGGGTCCCAAACCATGAGGGTTCTTCCCTGGAGAGAGCGTAGGAGCATGGAAAGGAAGGCAAGCTGTACAGGCTTTTACAATGTTCCTAGCTTCTTCTTTTGTTATCCCAAATTGCAAACATAAAGCTTGAGCAGCCTGATGATATTTAGAATGAGATTCTTGGGCTGCCTGAAATAAAGGAGTATTGGCTAACATGTTGGAAGGCTATCTGTGTTTGAATTTCCATAAAAAATAGGACCTGGAAGTCCACTATAAGAGTGTGTAAGAGGACTTGCCAAGCCTCTGCCAGTCTTGGCAGACATCGCACAGATCATGGGTCAGGTAAACTGAGGGTATCCTTGTAAGGGTGAACAAGATGGTGTTGGGAGGAAGGGGTCCCACCCTAAGAAGCAACGTGGCAGTTCCCAGGAGAGGCATGCTGGGACCTTGAAGGGGAGAACAATGACCATATACACTATTAGGAAAGGAATGCACACTCTATATCTACGTGTATATGTATATATATCTATAATCTATGTGTAGCTTCCTGTAGAGAATTCCTGTATCGGCTATAGGTTAGGATGTGCTTACATTAAGATATAGGAACTAAAGGTATGCACCGAGGAGATAAAAGAACTTGCTGTCTTTGTAATAAACAGAGTCTCACACTACCCTGGTTCTCACCCCTCATTGATCATGGTCTTTGCTACTCAAGTGTACAGGCATTGCTGGTCATATAAGGCCACTCAGGAATTGGGGCCAAACCCCAACAAGAGTGGACATGCAAAATATAAATCTTACCTGGACACTTTCTCACTTGCTCTTGAAGTTCCTTAAAGAGCTGATATATATTAGAAGCTGCAAATTTTATTTAGGCTGTGGCAATTCTTTGTACCACACCTACTGAATAGGCTGAATCAGATATTATATTTACATCTCCTGGATAATAAGTAAGAGCTGGAATGATTGCATATAATTCATTCTGCTGAGTGGACTGAAAAGGAGTTCTGACTACTCTCTTTATAGTTGTTATGAAAGTATATAGCACAGGATGCATCTGTAAAGATAGTTGGTCCTTTAAAAGGAACCTTAGAAACTTTTTCTTCAAAAATCCATTGCTAATTATGTAATAACCAGGATATCTTTAATGGAGATCTGTGTATAAAATTTGGAGCTGTGGCTAATAAAATTTACCACTCTGGGATGGTTTCACATCATGCATTAATTTGTGCATTGGTATAAAAGGTGTATATCTTGTCAGGTCTTATCCCAGACAATTATATTACTCGCTTAATGGCCTTTAGTAAAATTCTAACCACAAGCACTGGGTAAGGAGTAAGGCTTTGTTCTGGTTGTGCTGGGAGGTTCACCCACTCTATCACACTGTCTCCTTGATGAAGGACTGCTGTGGGTGCCTCTTTTGTAGCAAAAATTGATATTTCCAAGGGTTTTTGAGTGACTCAACCACATTGGATAAAGCCAGTTCAACCTCTCTCAAAGCCTCTTGAGCTTTGGTGAGGTAAGTTTAAAGCACTGTCTCCCCTCAAAATGTCATATAATGGGTGTAATTGATAGGTAGTTAAGCCTAACACTGGACACATCCATTGGATAGCTCCTATCAATTTCTGAAAGTCATTTAAAGTGTTCAACCTCTCTGTTCTTAAAGAAAGCTTTTGTACTGTAAGTGCCTTAGTATATGCTTCATATTCTAAATATTGAAAAGGAGTGTACCTTTGAATTTTTCCTGGAGCTATATGAAATTTGTAGTTCCTTAGTGTTTCTATGGTCTTTTGTAGACAGGCTTCTATTTGCTCCTCAGGTGCACACCCCAAGATATCATCTAGTTAATGTAACAACATAACTTTTGGAAATGTTTTTCTTACTGGAGTAAGAGCAACAGCAACATACATTTGACACATAGTAGGGCTATTTTCCATTCCCTGTGACAAAACTGTCCATTCATATCTTTTATAAGGCTAGCTAATGCTGGATATTGAAAAAGCAAATCTTTTCATATCCTCCTTATCTAGAGAGATAGAATAGAAATAATCTTTAATGTCTATAACCCCAAAAGGCCATTCTCTAGGCAACTGAGTAGGAAATGGAAGTCCAGGCTGAAGAGTTCCCATAGTTTTCATCTGTTCATTTACTTTTCTCAGACCAGTCAACATCCTCCATTTTCCAGATTTCTTTTTTACAACAAATATAGGGGAGTTCCAAGGACTTAGAGAAGGATGTAAGTGTCTTTGGTCAAGTTGCTCCTGTTCTATATCTAATAAGGCCTGAATTTTATCACTTGTTAAGGGCCACTATTCTACCCACACTGGTGTATCAGTTTTCCATTGAATGGGAACAGGTGAGAGTGCAGGCAAGCCTTCAACAGCAGCCCTGCCTAAAAAGCCGAAGTACTCAATTGTAATCCTAACTGTTGTAAGATGTCTCTTTCTCATAGAATGATGGGGATTTTTTCAACTATAAAAGGAGTAAAAATTCCTGTTTCACCATCAAATATTGATCTCAAAGGGGTAGCACTAACTTCAGCTGCTATTGCTCCTCCTATGCCACACATATAGGTGTCTGCCTTAATCTTTGGTCAATGACCAGGTCAAGTGGCACCTCTAATGACTGTACAATCTGCACCCAGGTAGACAGGACTAGTAGTATGCCCTTTACATAGATAGTGAGCATAGGATGGTTAGCTGTAACAGCTGCAGTCCAGAATATTCTTAGACTCTGTTGCTGGGAGTCAAAATCTGGGTAAATATCACCAAATTGCCTATTAGGAGTATGTATCAGTATACCTGATGCTACTACTTCTGGGTGATAAGTCACACATTGTCTATTTGTATTAGTGACTGGGATATTAGCTACACATTCCCCAATTTTCCACATCAGTGTATGGATAAACATTATTTTGTAAGCACTCTCAGGAGGTGAAATGGTCAAGCCTACTGTGCCTGGAGGCAAAGATTCCATAGGCTGGACAGGGATAGATTTCACTTCTCCAGGGGATATCTCAGTATTTCCAGCTGCATACAACTCTATTCTCCCCAATTGTAATCCCTTTCTCCCATCAGATTGCTTTTCAGCGATTGATCACGTAATCCCTTTTCCCCATCAGATTACTTCTCAGCTGATTGATCATGTTGGAGTACTGAAATTCTAAAGACTCTCTGGGAGTATAGGAATAAATGGATTTTTCCTTAAAATAGTTAGTAGCATCTATTTAAAACCATCAGTAAGGATCATATGTAATAGTGATAAACTGGAACCATTCCCAATAAAATCAGGAGTGAAACAAGGTTGCCCACTATCACCATTACTATTTAATATTGTGTTAGAAATGCTAGCTTCGGCAATAAGAGATGAAAAAGAGATTAAAGGAATTAGAATAGTTAATGAGGAAAACAAAATATCACTCTTTGCAGATGATATGATGGTATATTTAGAGAACCCCAGAGATTCTACTAAAAAGCTATTAGAAATAATCCACAAGTTTAGCAAGGTTGCAGGATACAAAATAAATCCACGTAAATCATTAGCATTTTTATACATCACTAACAAAATCCAACAGCAAGAGATTCAGAGAGAAATTCCATTTAAAATAACTGTTGATAGTATAAAATATTTGGGAATCTCTCTGTCAAGGGAAAGTCAGGAACTATATGAACAAAACTACAAAACACTTTCCACAAAAATAAATTCAGATCTAAACAATTGGAAAAATATTAAGTGCTCTTGAATAGGTCGAGAGAATATAATAAAGATGACAAAACTCCCTAATCTATTTATTTAGTGCTATAACAATCAGACTCCCCCAAAAATATTTTAATGACCTAGAAAAATTACAACAAAATTCATCTGGAGGAACAAAAGGTCAAGAATTTCAAGGGAACTAAAGAAGAAAAAAATCAAATGAAGGTGGCCTAGCTGTACCTGATATAAAACTACATTATAAAGCAAAGGTCACCAAAACCATTTGGTACTGGCTAAGAAATAGACTATTTGGTCAGTGGAATAGGTTAGGTTCACAGGACAAAATAGTCAATAGCTATAGCAATTTAGTGTTTGATAAACCCCAACTTTTGGGATAAGAATGCGTTATTTGACAATAACGGCTGGGAAAATTGGAAATTAATATGGCAGAAATTAGACATTGACCCACACTTAACACCGTACACCAAGAGAAGATCAAAATGGGGTTCATGAAGAGGAAGGAATTTATGACCAAAGAAGAACTAGAGATCATTATTGATCACAAAATAGAAAATTTTGATTATATCAAATTGTAAACAAAACTAATGCAGACAAGATTATAAGGGAAGCAATAAACTGGGGAAACATCTTTACAGTTAAAGATTCTGATAAAGGCCTCATTTCCAAAATATATAGAGAATTGACTCAAATTTATAAGAAATCAAGCCATTTTCCAACTGATAAATGGTCAAAGGATATGAGCAGACAATTTTCAGATGATGAAATTGAAACTATTTCCACTCATATGAAAAGGTGTTTCAAATCACTATTAATCAGAAAAATGCAAATTAAGACAACTCTGTGATACCATTACACATCTATCAGATTAGCTAAGATGACAGGAAAAGATAATGACAAATGTTGGAGGGGATGTGGGGAAACTGGGGCACTGGTGCATTGTTGGTGGAGTTGTGAACGGATCCAACCATTCTGGAGAACAATTTGGAACTATGCTCAAAAAGTTGTCAAACCATGCATACCCTTTGATCAAGCAATGCTACTATTGGACTTATATCCCAAAGAGATTTTAAAGAAGGGAAAGGGACCTGTATGTGCCAAAATGTTTGTGGCAGCCCTGTTTGTAGTGGCTAGAAACTGGAAAATGAATGGATGCCCATCAATTGGAGAATGGTTAGGTAAATTGTGGTATATGAATGTTGTGGAATATTGTTGTTCTGTAAGAAATGATCTGCAGGATGAATACAGAGAGGCTTGGGAAGACTACATCAACTGATGCTAAATGAAATGAACAGAACCAGAAGATCATTATACATTTCAACAACAATACTATATGAGGATCAATTCTGATGGAAGTGGCTATCTTCAACAATGAGAAGATCCAAATCAGTTCCAATTGATCATTAATGAATAGAACCAGCTACACCCAGTGAAAGAATACTGGGAAATGAGTTTGGACCACAACATAGCATTTATACTCTTTTTGTTATTGTTTGCTTGCTTTTTAAAATTTTTTTTCCCAGGTTATTTTAACCTTTCTAAATCTGATTTTTCTTGTGTAGCAAGACAACTGTATAAATATGTATATATATGTGTGTGTGTGTGTGTGTGTGTGTGTGTGTGTATGCATATATATATATATATATATATAGTATTTAACATATACTTTAACATATTTAATTGATATGTATGGGGGCTACATGCCATCTAGGGGAGGGGGTGGAGGGAAGGAGGGGAAAAGTTGGAACAGAAGTTTTTGCAAAGGTCAATGTTGAAAAATTATCCATCCATATGTTTTGCTATAAAAAGCTATAATAATAATAATAATAATAAAAAGACTCTCTGGGTGTAACATTAGCTGCCATCATGCTCCAAGTAATTGATCATGTTGGAGTACTGAAGTTCTAAAGACTCTCTGGGTGCAACATCAGCTTTCATTTTGGGTATAACATCAGCTGCCATCATGCCCCAAATGTTTTTTGCCTGGAGCCCTGGAGCTGGGCCTCACTTCCCATTTCCCTGAGTCATTCTATATTCTGGTGCCCAGTGGAAGCCTCTGTTGCATTTTGGACATAGCATTTTGGGTCTTGTTCTCCCACTCTGTCTTCTCTGCCAACATTGAGCTTTCAGATGCCCTACTTTACTCCCATCAAAAGTATTGATGTGTCTCTCTGGAAATCCATTGCCAAAAGGGACCCTGTCTTCCCATGTTCCAATCTTGAAAAGTCTGCATCATAGCTTGGGTATAAAAGGTATTTGTGTCCACTGTGACACAGCATCTTATGATCTCATCTAAAGGAGCATCTTGTGTAGTCCTAGTATAATTCTTCTACAGATCTCATTAGCATTTTCTTTAGCAAGTTGTCTTATAATTCCTGTTGCTACATTTTCACCAATAGTTCATATGACAATTGTCTGCAGACATCCCACAAAATCAGGAAAGACTCATTTGGACCTTGCACTATTTTTTTGAAGATTTCTCCTCTATCTTGTCTTCCTGGGAGAGTGATAGCAGCAGCAACAATTTGCTCATATGCTGCTATAGGATAATTAATCCATCCTAAAGTGTCTACATAACAACTTAAACCTTCTAGTTGATCAAAGCTGACTGGTATATTAACTCCAGGTTGCCTATTTCATTGGGCCTGTATTCTATAGAGTTCATTATACTCAGAAAGCCACAACAAGTTTTGTTCAGATTTTAAACATGTCCTTGCTATAGATTACCAATCATTGGGGGTTAAAGCTTTAAAAGCCAAATTCTCTAATAACATCTTAACATAAGACAATGTAGACCCATAAAGAGTGCAAGCCCTTTTCAGATCTTTGATAATTTCCACATTAAATGGAGTGTATTTTTTTTTCTTGACCTGAAGAGTCAAACTCTTCAATCACAGGGTAGGCTTCTATTTTCAAATCAAATATATCCTGTCCTTCATTTTTAGCTTTAATTAGTGCTTGTGTCATAGGCAGTGAACAAAGCTGCTGCATAGGTGGCACTGATTGAGAAGCATCACAACTCCTTAATTTAATCAACACTGGGCTTAACTCCTTTCTTGCCCAATTCTTCAAGCTTTTTAGTTGCTTTGTTAGTACTATCCTCCTCCTGCTCTTTCTCCTTTTTCCTTATTTTAAAACTTGTGGGATTCCTTAAAGCCAATTGTATTATGTTTTATATATATAAATAAAATGTTTCCTCAGGAATTGAATCAGGACCATTATCACTGTCATATTCAATTAGTTGCTCTCCCACTAGTTTCCAGTTATCTGGCTCAAATTTTTCTTCCTTAGAGAATCAAGGAGATGTGTATTCTAATATTTCTAAGAGTCCAGTGATCTCCTCCCAAGTTACCAACAAACCTTGCTTCTTTATTTACCTAACTATACTTGTTACACACTTCCCTTGGGGTGGGGAAGGCTCTTTTCTTAGTATTTGCCCCATTTTAGTTAAAAAACAAAAGTGATTAGTTTACCCTATTTCCGAGTCACAGTGACTTCTCCACTGAACTTACAATTGTGTCAGTTGAACTGCTAAGTGTAGGTCCTTACATCCATGTTTGGGCACCAAAATGTAACATTCAGCCTAGCTTTCTGGAGGTCCTCAGGACCAGCCTTGATCTTAGTGGAGGAGTGCAGGAGGCAGGAGAACTACCAGGAGGATCTTCAAAAATGGAATGTCTCTCTTCCAGTCCTTCTTAGCCCTTATATAGCTTATTGTAATTATATCATTACAGCATACTAATTATATGTGAACTAGAGAACCATTACATCACCATGCTATCTTAAGTATATGTATACTAGAGAACCATCACCTCATCAATTTCATTGTGTTAATAACTTGTTGTAAGTATCCTTATTTCAAATATACTTCTCCAGAGTTCCAGCCCTCTACAGGTTCTAGGTCCAAAACTGATGCAAGATTTTGGGAGTAGTTTTTGGAGTGGCGTGACAGGCAAGCAAGATTGAATGGGATTGATAACTGATGATCATCACATTGATGATTTCCTGTGTCCTTTCATAGCAGCTGATACCCTGTATACTAGTCATAGACAATGATCTCCAAGGTTCTTATCAGTCACAGGATTTCTGTATCCCTGTCAGAGATACTGATTATAAATAGGCATTGTCTTCCTATTTCCTTGTCACAGACAATGTTCCCACTTTCTCTCTCATGGTCATTTACCATTCCATGCCCAATTCATATATATCACTAATACCTTCCCCTTCCTTTGTCTTCTCCCAGATGTGATGGAGATTCTTAATCTCTTGGATTCTTTCCCTCTAATTTTGTAATCGTTTTCATTTTCCTTCTTAAGAAGCCAACATTGGCCTCAGATAAGTCTATTTGCTTCTTTTTTACTCTTGGGAGGTGGGTAAGGATGAGGTTCCAAACAATCCGAGTTGAATAGAATTTCTATCCCACCCAAACTTTTCCCCAATACTCATCTTTTCTGGAAATTTTTTCAACTTTCTCCTTTCCTCTCTACTTATAGTCTTCTCATTGTTTTTATATACTGTCCTCTGCATTAACTGCTTCCTTGACATTTTTCCCATCTCTTATTCTCTACTTTTTTTCCTCTCCCCTTCTCTATCCCATTTTAGTGTTCTGTCCTTCACATTCTTCTTGCATAAACCTTGTATATCCTTCCATCTTTTTTTCTCTCACCTTCTGTTTGTTCTTCTTACTTGAATGAGCAGGACAATTCTCTGTGACTGGACCATTCAGGTCTCACTTTGGGGAGAGGCAGAGTTACTTTGTTACTTGTCCCCACCTCAGGGTGTTCAGCACATGGAGGTGGTCTGGTTGAAATCTACTCAGGTGGTACATCTCTATCCAGATTGGGAGGATCAGTTTGGAGACCAGGCTCCTAATTACCAAGGAAGGACAGAACTGGTGAGAGATGCTATCACAAATGTGAATGTCACCCTGAACTTACAGGATGTGAGACTCTTAGATTCAGGAAGATACAAGTATCTCTTTGAGGTTGGTTCTTACCAAGTAGAACCTGATATGGAGTTGAAGGTCTTAGGTAAGGATCTAGGGTGTGGACTGGATCTGTTAATGCACATGTATGAGGGCAGAAGAGATGTCTTCCCTGCTCAGTAGTTTCTGGAATCACAGGATATCCTAGTTAGAAAGGAACTCAAATGTCATGTACCCCAAAATGTTCTGAACAAGAAATCTCCTTCTATATGCCCTGCAGGTACCCATTTTCACTTGACCAGTATCCTTGACCCGTTGCCTGGTTATCTTAGATATGAAAGACACTTAATGAATATTTGTTAAATTTTATAGAGCTTCTAATCTATACTCAGACTTTTAATGAGATGTCCTTCTATCTCCATGGGGAAATAAGCCCTTTCTATTTCTTAATTATTTTAATTGTTAAGAATTTTTTTTTGCTGAAATCAATCTTAAATCATCTTCTCTGAAGTTTTCACCTATTGTTACTATTCTGTACTAGAGGTACAAGTAAAACAAATCTAATTCATTTTGCATTTTTACTGTCTTTGTAAGGATGAACTAATCATTTTACTTTTCTATCACTCAATTTCCTCATTTGTAAAAGAAGAAAGTTGGGTTTGGCAGCCTTGATTGTCTTTTCTAGGTTTAAATCTATGATCTTATAATAAGTACACAGCTATTTTGTCATCTTACTGTTCCAGAGTAAGTTTGGCTATATCTCTTTTCAGGAAACCAAGGTACCTTTAAGGTGGGGGTTACCTTTCTCTAATGCTTTCAGAGCCACAATCTACTGTGTTTTGTCCATTAACTGCCCATGATTAGCATTCTAGTTCTATTTAATGAATTAATAATGATTAATTTTTACAAAGGAACATTTACTAAAATATTGCAAGAATAGAATTACAAATATTTTCTCCTTGGGGCACACTCTCTTCTAAACCACCCCAGTCCCTGGAGACTGTATAGGAAGAGTAGGCCCAAACCAGTTGAAGTTTCTACATATGGAACAGATCCAATGAAATTGACTTCTTAATGTGGCTTAACCTAGAAATGGTTGAGTCTGCCTCTATGCTTCTACTGTATTGAGAACTTTAGGTTCCTTGGGATTTTGCTTTTTCCCCGACTGCTAGCAAATCCTTGCAAGTACTCCAGTCCCTCTATGTTCTGAAGGTAGTTTTTGAAGCTCATAAGCTCATAACCATCTGGAAGACTCTTTACCTGAAAGCAGAAAAAGTGCCTGCACTAGAGACAGAAGAAACAGTATGGCCATATCTTCTTAGTTTCAAACTGGCTCTGGTTGAAAGACAGTTTAAGATCCTTCTCCCTCAGAGGCTCAGAGAAGCTAGTTTTCATAGCAACTTATCCTTTTTGGACACCAAGTTCAGAAAAACCAGTTTAGTCTTGACATATGGAAAAACTGCCCAACAATTAGAGCAATGCCAAAGTGAAAGGTATGACCCCCAGAGGAGTTAGTTGGTTACTCCTTCCTGTGAGACTTTAAGCAAAGGCTGGATTACCTATAAAAGGAAAACTCTCAAAGCAGAGTTTGAATCAAATATCTGTTGAACAAGAAGGGAATCTGACTTTCCTTCCAACTCTTAGATCTTATGAATATCCATCCAAAAGTATACAAAACTGCCCTCCAATCTTATTTATACTCCATGGTATAATCAATGTAGCCTAATGATATATCTCACAAATAGATAGGACTAAAAACCAGGTGATGTGGCCTGGGCTGGGGATGGAGAAAGAGGAAATGGTAATGTTGTTTGTGGAAGGGGGAGGAGTATCTGTTGTGTGATGCAAAGCTGGGGCAGGGAGCAGCAAGGGACAGAGGGGCCCAAAATTTGGCCATAGAGATGGCCTTGCCCTCTGCTTATTTAGGGTATGAGAGTGGGAGGTGGGGAGGAAAGGTGATACAAGGATTAGTGCATTACTACTCTGGTGCTGAAATCTATGTAAAATTGTGTTAGGTAAAGAAACACAGATATAGACTTTGCCGCCAATACCCATTATGATCCTTGTTATAGTTTTGGTTACATCATATATATTATTTTTATTATTGATATTGCTATTCCAAGATAATGATAAGGGAAAACTGGTGCAAGGGCTTCCTATCTGGCTCATTTGGCATATCTGAATTTTCCCCTTTATCCCATTCCCTCCTCTATATTTTTTTCTGAGGGTCTTTGAGAGGAACTACTTCTCTTTATCCATGACTTTCTTTCCCCAACCATTCTTTTATCATATGTTGGTCCATTGACTATGCAAAACATGTACTAGGCTTTTTGGGATAAGAAAAAAAGACCATTTCCTCACTCTTCCTCAGTCCCAATTCTTGTCCTTGGGTGGCTACTATCTTTGATTTTTAAACAAATTGAAAGAAAAAAGTTTGAATTTCTTTGTAGTATGAACTGAAGGAAAAAGATGATGTTTTCATAACTTGGTACTTGACCTTATACTTGTTCACATGGAGCCAACAATCTCCATGAGAGATTATGGATATAAAACTGAAATAAATACCAAGGGAAGATTTGGATAATATAATAAGAGAAATCTGAAGAACGAAAAATCACTTTTACTTGTTGTTAGGAATGGGTCAAGAAATGTTTCAGTTAGGAGGTGTGCCTTGAGCTAGGTCTTGAAGGAAGAATGGACTTAGATAGATATAGAGGTAGGTTAATAATAATTCTTGTCTTGGGAATGAAGCAAGAAAGAGAGAAAGGACAATTGAGGAAAAAAGACAGAGACTAGTATAGTTTGCCTAAAATTGTGCATATTTCAATCAATTAATTAAGGAAAAAGAAGTATTTATTAAGTACCCACTCTATGCTCTGCACTGGACTAGGTACTGGACATATAAAGACAAAAGAGAAAATCCTTGCTTTCAAGGAGCTTGTATTCTATCTGTGGAGACAAAATGCATGTATAAACATAACCAAACAAATATATAACAATTAGGGCAGGGAAGTACAAGCACCTGTTAGATGCCATCTAGGAAGGTGCTATGTGGAAAATGGCAATTGAGACAATATTTGAAAAAAACAACCTAGGGACCCTAAGAGGTCAATTTTAGGATGCGGTGCATTGCAGACAAAGGTGACAGTCTGTACAAAGGGACACAAAGAAAAATACAACAAATATTGGCAAGGACATCCAAAGGATGAAGTATCCCTGAGGGGCAAGATGGAAGGATAAGAGAGAGAAAGATCTCAATTTTATGATGATAACATTTTTATGATAACAATTTTATGAATTAATTAAAGAGCAACAAGTAGGAAAGAGGATTAAAATGAAGAAAATTTATTAATTAAGGAGCAGGAATTCCATAGGGCACAATAGAAAGTGAATAGACTCCTTATATAGAAAGTTTAGTTTCAAGTGCCCGAGGGACCATGTTTCATCTATTATTCTAGATGTGGTATAGCTGCTTAAGGATGCCACATCCATGTAACCACATTGTACTTAAACAATATAGGGAAGGGGCAGTAGAGAAAGATCTTGGTCATTTGCTCAGGGTTGGAGGTTTCTGTCAGTATATTTTCATAGTTCAAGTCCATGGATGGATGAGATTAGTGGGATTCTGATTCTGACTTCTGCACTGGAAATTGTTATGGCTCTCATTTACTTGTGGATACAGCATAGATGCAGAGGTAAGAAAGGAAGGGTGGGCAGCAATGCAGGAATTGTGGGGATGGTAATAAAGTTCCTAAGCAGCCTCAACTGTTAGGATCCCTCAGTCTTTGTGCAATCCTTACCCCTCCTAGTTCAGTATAGCCTGATGTGTACTTACTTCTCAGCCCTAAACCTCACCCTCAGTTTTCTCACCTGTGTACCACTCAACCTATGTACTCTCCTGACTCCTTATTCCAAATATGCATGAATTTGACTCCTTTGAATTCCATAATCCATATTCAATCACCCTTCTTAGTAGGTCCCAAATTTTGTGTATACCCATTTACTTTACAACTCAAACACTGAATTTTCCCTCACTCTTTTAAAAAACTGATGATGAACTGATGATTAAGTTATCTTTAAACTCTTATACTGTGTCCTTAAAAGACTTAAAAAAGTCTTCCACATACTTCACACACTTCACACACAGCCCTTAAGTGTGACTAATGCCTATGTAACTTTGAATCCTAGGTCTCCCTGCCTTCTCTATATCCTTACCTAAAGTATAGAGACATGGGTCCCTTCTGAATATGGATGAACTAAAATGGGATGTGATACATGAGATACATTTGTGTTCCGTATGGAGAAGCCTGAGGCCCAGGGCTGCAAAGGGAACAGAAACAGATAGTCTCAGACCTCCATACTCCAGGAAAACTGGGAAGGGATATCTATCTTGTTTCTCCTCAACATGAGCTCATAAATTCTTTTTCATGTGCAGAGTTTTCATTTTATTGAAAACATTTTGTAAAGAAGGAAAATATGGCCAATAATCATTTTGCTGATAATTACAAAGAACATTTCCTTTATACTTCAAGCAAAATACTGCTGTCAACAATGGCACCATCACCACACCTAATCAGTCTCCAGAACTGACAAGGTAATTTCAGGCAGGGTCTGCATTTGACCCAAAGAGACAGTTATTTTTGCAGCCAACTAGTGAAGGACAAATCAACGACACTAAATCTGAGTTGAGGATGGTGCAGGTGTGGAAGAGTATGAAAGGAAAGGGGAGACATATAACAATGCAGTTGGTGAGAGGCTTGGGAGTATGAGTCAGGCAGAACAAGGAAATGAACCTATCTCAGACTAGACTTGCAGGAGATGCATATAGGGAAGTCAAAGAGAGACTTTACTACTTTTCTTCTTATTCTCCTCTCTTCCTTATCAACTCATTCACATGCTATCTTCTCCTTAATTCTTAGATCCCAGGCTATGCCCCAACTGGTCATTTTTCCAGTCTAGACTGACTCAAAGTTAATGTATATAACAATCTTTAAAAAAATATTATTATAGCTTTTTATTTACAAGATATATGCTTGGGTAATTTTTCAGCATTGACAATTGCAAAAACTTTTGTTCCAATTTTTCCCTTCTTTCCCCCCACCACCTTCCCCAGATGGCAAGTTGACCTATACATGTTAAATATGTTAAAAAGTATAAGTTAAATACATTATATGTTGTACATAACAATCTTAACTCTTTGGGTCAGAAATCCTCAGGGTCTACCTCTCCCAGATAGGAAGGTCATTTTCTTGTTTATTATTGTTTGCTTATTACTAGATGAAAGAGGTTATTCTTTGCCTCAATTTTTTTTGGTTGGTCTTGACAAAGATCTGGGGTTGAGAAAGAAAAAACAAGGTTAGATATAACTACTTATTTGTGCTAAAATAGAGGCATATTGTAATATGGCTTTCTTTATGTTAAGAAAAGCAGAATAACTTGATCCTCTCTGCCATCACACAGATAAAAGGCATTTTGAAGGGAGAACACTGAGCACTAGAAAGTATCAGAGGTGTAACAGAATGTTGATGCTTAAGTTGAGGTGAATGACAAGAATTCTAACAGGCATCGAGGAGAAAGGGGTTCATTTTGGCCATAGGGAACAGATTGAGTAAAGTCTTGGCAATGGGAAACAATGTCAGGTTCATAGAAAAGATTGTAGTTCAGTTTGACTGGAGGATAGCAAAAAAGTATATGAGCAAGAAAAGATTCATTCATCTTCATGTTATCTTTGCTCTGTACATCTATCACATTTTCTGTTCCTAGCATCCTTCTTCCTGGTCACTCCAGGTAATTTTCATTTGGATTTGTGCTTCCTATTTATTTCATAAATAGCCATTAGCCAGGCAACAGGGGTCCTCTGTAATCCTCACCTCTTACCATATAGCATCCTCAATAATTATTCCTGTTTCTAGGAGACCAAATGGAAGTTTGGGGAGCAACAGTTCATTAAGGTATCATCAAGTTCATCACTGAAGGGTTTGCAATGGTAAATGAGGATGAGTCATCTGATTGCTTAGTAAGAAGAGCTGATCATTCATCAGATAAAAAAAGCAAGCTAATAATTTCCTTCTTCCATTCTAGTTTTGAAGCATGATGACTATTTCTTATAATACTGGGAGAGTCAATTCAGGAAAGAGGTGATTGCCTATTTGCCACCCAGCCTTCATAATCCCAGGAATAACATGATCAACTCTGCATATTTTATGCTTATTCTTGATTTTAGATCAAGTTTCCCATGTTGGACTTGTCAACCCTGATTCAAAGCCTCACTGCATACATAATACAGCCATATATATAGTTTTACATATATGTGTATAGGTGTATATACACTCTAGAACATGGAAGAGTTCAAGTAAAAGGAGTAGAGGAAAAATTGGGAAGAAAAATGAGAGCAAAGGCAGAAAATTATGAAAAAAAATTAGTCAAAAGCTTAGCAAAGAAAGCATGCACACACACACACATAACAGTGAAGAACATCTTTAAAAATAGAAAGAATATGCCAAATGATAACAGAGGCACAAAAATCCAGTGAGGATAAGAATGCTTTGAAAAGCAGAATTGACCAAATTGAAAAAGATATATGAAAATTCACTGAAGAGAACTCCTTAAAAAGCAGAATTGATAAAATGGAAAACCCTATGAAGAAAATAATTCCTTAAAAATTAGAATTGGGTAAATAAATACTAATGGATTTATGATATATCAAAAAATAGTTAAAATCAAAAGAATGAAAAAAAATAATAAAATGTGAACTACTTCTTTGGAAATACACACTCCTAGAAAAATAGGTCTGGGAGAGTTAATATAAGAATTATTGAATCAGGAGGCAGAACCAAGATTGCAGAGTTAAAGCAGGAACACATTGTGCTAAATGTGTTCCCCTCCAAATTCCTTTTAATAATGACTCTAAACAAAATTTAGAGTGCCAGAACACACAAAAAGACAGAGTAGAAAATTGTCAGTTGATGGCAACATTTCAGAAGGTCAACAGGAAAGGTCGATGGCACCAGAGTGGGAATTCAGCCACACCAGTGCAGCCCCCACTCCAGCTCTGGAACCAGTATCAGCAAAGCAGAAACAGGCCTAGGGATTTCTGAATCAGCAGTGGAACTGGTAGTTTTAGACTTTTCAGGTCAGAGACACCTTTCAACTTGGAAGGTCAGCAGAAAAGATCTGTGGCACCAGGGTGGGAACACAGTGAGCAATCCTAATAGGCAGCACCAGCACAATTCTGGCTCTAGCATTGGTAAAGCAGGAAGGGGCCTTGGGACCTTTGAATAAGCAACAGCACTGGCAGTTTCTAGGGCTCTAAGCCCAGAGACACCAATGATGACTTAGAAGATTGGCAGGAAAGATTTGTCAGTAGGATGAGAAGGGGAAACAAGCAAATCAAGAGTGGGTGTGAACATTAGTGGTGATGGTAGCTTCCTGAAGCCTTAGCTCACAGGAGGTCTCTTACTAGCATTGAAAAAGGACTCTGTTGTTTTAGCACAATAAATCTCATAGCTATACAGGGACAGGGGCACTCCAACAGTTCCAGAGCAGAAAAGAGTACTTATGGTCAGTTCCTAGAAGCATCTCTGGAAACAGTTGCGTAAAATCCCTGAAATCAGAGCCATACTTTAAAAAAGAGTTAAAAGATAAATAATAGACTAGGAAGATGAACAGGCCACAAAAAAAGTTTCTGACCATTGAAAGTTATTATTTTGACAAGAAAGATCAAAACACAAAGAAGATGATAACAAAGTCAAAGCTCCTACATTCAAAGTCTCCAAAAACAAAGTGATCACAGGCCATGAAAGAGCTCAAAAGGGATTTTGAAAACCAAGTAAGAGAGATAGAGAAAAAATTAAGAAAAGAATTGAAAGTGGCACAAAAAGAAATGTAAAAAACTAATGAGGAGTAGAAGGCCTTAAAACACAAAATTGACCAAATGGGAAAGAAGGTACAAAAACTCACGGAGGAAAATAATTCCTTAAAAATTAGAATTGAGCAAGTGGAAGCTAATGACTTCGTGAGAAATGAAGATACAATAAAGCAAAACAAAAAAAAAAATGAAAAAATAGAAAAAATGTGAAATATTTCATTGGAAAAACAACTGACCTGAAAAATAGATCCAGGAGAGATAATTTAAAAACTATTGGCCTACCTGCAAATCATGATCAAAAAAGAGCTTGAACATCATCTTTCAAGGAACTATCAAAGAAAATTATCCTGATGTTCTAGAACCAGACTGTAAAATACAACCCTGAAAACCTCCTGAAAGAGATTCCAAAATGAAAACTCCCAAGAATATCATTGCCAAATTCTGGAGCTCCCAAGTCAAGGAGAAAATATTGCAAGCATTCACAAAAAAGCACTTCAAGCATAATGCAGCCACAGTAAGGAGAACACAAGATTTAGCAGTTTCTATATTAAAGGACCAGAGGGCTTGGAATATGATATTTCAGAAAGCAATGGAGCTAGGATTACAATAAACATTTATCTACCAAGCAAAAGTGAGTATAATCATTCAGAAGAAAAGGTAGATAGGATTTTCAAACATTTGTTTTATTAGAGCTAAATGGGAAATTTGATTTTCAAATGCAGGACTCCAGAGAAGCATTAGGAGGTTATTAGGATATCATAAGAGACTTCATAAGGTTTATCTGTTTACATTCCTAGATGGGAGGATGATATTTTTAACTCATTAGAACTTTCTCATTATTATGGCAGTTGGTAGGAGTATATATAATAGACAGAGGGCATATGTGTGAAATGAATATGAAGGGATAATATATTTTTAAAAATGATAAAAATTAAGGAATGATGAAGGAATGTACTGAAAGAAAGGGAAAAAGAGAAGTGGGATGTTGCAAATTATCTGCCATAAAAGAAGAGGCAAGAAAAAAGCTTCTATAGTGGAGGGGAAGAGAGGGAGAAAAGGAGATAGTGAATCTTACTCTCATCAGAATTGACTCAGAGATATAGCCTCTAAGAGAGGGACATAGAAATCTATCTTATCCTGAAGGAAAATAGGAGGGGAATGGAATATTGGAAATGGGGAGGATAATAAAAGAGACAGAATATTGGGAGAAGTAGTCAGTACCAAAACACTTTTGAGGAGGGACAAGGTGAAAGGAGAGAGAGGAGAAATAGGTAGAAATATAGTTAGCAATAATAATTGTAAAAAGAATTTTGAAGCAAGTTTCTCTGACAAGGTCTTATTTCGTATATAGGGATGTTATGGGCCAGAACTCTGAACTTGAAATAAAGAATTCTTACAAGGTGCTAACTCAGTGGAATTGATAAAGAAACTGGTTATCTAATTTAGCATGTTGCTTAATAGTTCTCATTCAATACATGTACTTAGCACTTAATATAGTTCTACAAGATTCACACCTATGATAAGAGAGCATATAAGATTGGACAAACTCAGCCAGATAGAGAGGCAAAGAAGACAAGAGAATTGGAATCAGGAGCTTAAGCTCTCAGAGAGAAGTTGAGAGAGCTAGAGAAAACAAGCACACTAGAAGCTCTTGGAGCCAAGGAGATAGAAATTCATTTCACCTTCAGTCAGGCTCCTGGTGGCTAGTCTGGCCTTGCCTCCTGCACTTCCCCCACTAAGACCAAGGTCAGTCTGAAAGGCTCTCCAGAAAGCTGTCTAGCCCCAGGAAAGAGATAATAAAGAATTTGGATTTTAACACCTGGCTGTTACTTGTGGTGATTATTGAGCTGAAAAGAAGGCTGCTCCCAGAGACTCCAAGAAAAGCAAACCAGAGAACATTGCACAGGGAACTGAATCAAGTTTATAAAAAAAAAATAAGAGCCATGGTCCAATTAATAAATGATCAAAAGATATGTTGTGCCCAATGGGCTATAAATTTATACATATTCATACATCACTACTTGGCATGAATAACAAAAGAGATTCAAAAAGAGGGGGATTATAACCTATATGTACAAAAATTATTCATAGAAACTTTCTTCTCAGGGCAAAAAAATTAAAGATTGAGGAGATATCCATCAATTAGGGTATGGCAGTTGGTAGGAGTATATATAGACAGAAGGCATATGTGTGAGATGAATATGA
This sequence comes from Antechinus flavipes, assembly GCF_016432865.1. NCBI lineage: Eukaryota > Metazoa > Chordata > Mammalia > Dasyuromorphia > Dasyuridae > Antechinus > Antechinus flavipes. The sequence goes on from NC_067398.1 coordinate 650,800,932, forward strand.
AGGGATAATATCTTTTTAAAAATGATAAAAATTAAGGCTCAAAAAACTGTAGTGTATGTATTTATGATTAAATATTATTGTACTCTATGAAAAATGATAAGCAGTTTGCTCTCAGGAAAAAAAAAACTGGAAAAATCCCACATGAACTCAAGCAAAGTGAAATGTATTATATATAAAATAATAACAATGTTCTGGGATGACTAATTGTGAATGACTTTGCTATTCTCAGGAATACGGTGATTCATGACTACTCTGAAGAACTTATGATAAAATAAAAATCCTAGCCATACCTAGAGAAGGAACTGATTGCATCTAAATGCAGATTGAAGGATTCTCTCTTTTTTTTAACTTATTTTTTCTTGAAGGTTTTTAATTTCATTAGAGTGGGAGATGTAATTTTTTTTCACAATTTGGCTTTAATGGAAATGTTTTGCACAACTTCACAAGTGGTTTCTTAATTGTGAATGGAGAAGGGAGAGAATCAGATCTCAAAAAATTTAAAACAAATGTAAACACACTAGGAAAACATCTTCACAGTCAAAAGTTCTGATAAAGGCCTCATTTCCAAAATATGTAGAGAATTGACTCTAATTTATAAGAAATCAAGCCATTCTCCAATTGATAAATGGTCAAAGGATATGATCAGACAATTCTCAGATGATGAAATTGAAACTATTTCCACTTATATGAAAGAGTGTTTCAAATCACTACTGATCAGAGAAATGCAAATTAAGACAACTCTGAGATACCACTACACACCTGTCAGATTGGCTAAGATGACAGGAAAAAATAATGATGAATGTTGGAGGGGATGTGGGAAAACTGGGACACTGATGCATTGTTGGTGGAGTTGTGAACAAATCCAACCATTCTGGAGAGCAATCTGGAATTATGCCCAAAAAGTTATCAAATTGTGTTTACCCTTTGATCCAGCAGTGCTGCTACTGGGCTTATACCCCAAAAAGATACTAAAGAAGGAAAAGAGACCTGTATGTGCCAAAATGTTTGTGGCAGCCCTGTTTGTAGTGGCAAGAAACTGGACATTGAATGGATGCTCATCAATTGGAGAATGGTTGGGTAAATTGTGATATATGAATGTTATGGAATATTATTGTTTTGTAAGAAATGACCAGCAGGATGAATAGAGAGGCTTGGAGAGACTTACATGAAATGATGCTAAGTGAAATGAGCAGAACCAGGAGATCATTATATACCACAACAACGATACTGTATAAGGATGTATTCTGATGGAAGTGGATTTCTTTGACAAAGAGAAGATTGAACTTAGTTTCAATTGCTCAATCATGGACAGAAGCAGCTACACCCAAAGAAAGAACACTGGGAAATGAATGTAAGCTGTTTGCATTTTTGTTTTTCTTCCCAGGTTATTTTTACCTTCTGAATTCAATTCTTCCTGTGCAACAAGAGAACTGTTTGGTTCTGCACACATATACTGTATCTAGGATATACTGTGGCATGTTTAACATGTATAGGACTGCTTGCCATCTGGGGGAGGGGGTGAAGGGAAGGAGGGGAAAAATCAGAACAGATGTGAGGTGCAAGGGATAATGTTGTAAAAAAGTACCCTGGCATGGATTCTGTCAATAAAAAGCTATAATTATTAAACAAAACAAAACAAAACAAAAAACAAATGTAAAAAAATTAAATGTAACTGGAAAATATATTAAATAAAATAAAACAAAAAATTAGAATTGAGCAAATGAAAGTGAAGGACTTTATAAAAAATCAAGATACAAAAAAGCAAAACCAAACAAATGACAAAACAGAAAAAAAGGTGAAATATCTCATTGAAAAGATAACTGACTTGGAAAATAGATCCAGGAGAAATCATTTAAAAATTATTGGTCTACCTGAAAGTCATGAACAAAAAAAAGAGCTTGGACATCATATTTCAAGAAATTACCAAGGAAAACTGTCCTGATGTTCTAAAACCAGAGGGTAAAATATGAATTGAAAGAATCCACCAAACACCAAAATGAAAACTCCCAAGAATATCATAGCCAAATTCTAGAACTCCCAGGTCAATGAGAAAATCTTGCAAGCATCAGAAAGAAACAATTCAAGTGTTATGGAGCCACAGACAGGATAACACAAGATTTAACAGCTTCTACATTAAAGAGCCACAGATCTTGGAATATAATATTCCAGAAAACAATAGACCTCGCATTACAACCAATAATCACCTACCCAGCAAAACCCAGCCAAAAAAAAAAAAAGAGAGAAAATTTAAGCATTCATGATAAAAAGAATAGAGCTAAAAAGAAAAGTTGATTTTTAAATATAGGATTCGGGAGAAGCATAAGGAAGGAATCAAGAAAGTAATATCATAAGTGACTTAATAAGATTTATCTGTTTACATCCCTACATGGGAGGATGATACATGTAACTCATTAGAAATTTCTCATTATTATTGTTGTTAGGAAGTGTATATATAGACAGAGGGCACAGGTATGAATTGAATATAAAGGAATAATATCTTAAAAATAAAATGAAGGGGTGATGGAAGGATGTGCTGGGATAAAGAGAAAGGGAAAAGTCGAATGGTGTAAATTATCTGCCATAAAAGAGAGAAGAAAAAGCTTTGACAGTGGAGCAGGAAAAAGGGAAGAAAGAGTAAGTGAGTAAACCCTACTCTCATCAGAATTGGCTTAAAAAGAAAATAACATACACATATGGGTATATATATTCAATATGGGTATATGGGTATAGAAACTTATTCTTCAGGAAAGATGAAAGGGAAGGGTATATAGGAAGGGGAATGATGATAGAAGAAAGGCCATATTTGGGGAGGGAGTGGTCAGTAGCAAAACACTTTTGAGGAAGAACAGTGTGAAAAGGGTAAGAGAATAGAATAAGTGGGAACAGTACAGTAAGCAATCATAATTGCAAAAATAATTTTGAAGAAAGTTTCTCTGATAGGACCTCAATTTTTGAACAAGTATGAAACTGAGTCGAATTGATAAAGAATAAGAGCCATGATTCAATTGATGGGTGATCAAAGGATATGAACTATGCCCAAAGGATTATAAATATCCTTTGGTCTAACAATACCACTATTGAGCATGAATCCCACAAGAGATTTTTAAAAAAGGAAAAGGACCTATGTACAAAAATATTTATATTAGCTCTTTTTTCAGAGTGAAAAAATTGGAAAGTAGGAGGATGCCCATCAGTTGGAGAATGGCTGAAAAAATTGTGGTGTATAATTATAATGAGATATTACTGTTTTATGGACAATGATGAACAGGATGCTCTCTGAAACAACCTGGAAAGCCATCCATGAGCTCAAGCAAAGTGAAATAATATTATGTACAATGAAATAGCAATGTTCTGGGAATACCACCTGGAATGACTTTGCTATACAGCAATACAATGAATCAGAGTTTCTAAATGATTTATGATGAAAAACCCTACCTATACCCTGAGAAAGAACTGATTGTGTAATACAGACTGAAGCATATTCTTTCTTTCTTTCTATCTGCCCTGAGAAAGAATTGATTGTGTAATATAGACTGAAGCATAGTCTTTTTTTCTTTCTATCTGTCTCTCTATTTTATTTTTATTAGGTATTTTTTGGGGGGAGGAGGAAAGAGAGCTGTTTTCTTTCCTAACATGACTGATATAATAACGTTTTACATTGCTTTACATGTGCTTTTTAAATGGGGGCTGGGGTGGAGATAAAAGAGAAAATCTGGAACTCAAAGTTTGAAAAACAAATAAAAATGTTTTAAATATAACTGGGGAAAAATAAAAATATTTTTAAAAACAAAAAATATACATTATTTTCAAAAAAGAATTATTGAATTACCAGAAAATCATGATTAAAAAAATGAGCCTGAACATCATATTTCAAGAAATTATCAAGGAAAACTTCCTAGATATTTTAAAACCAGAGGAGAAAATAAAAATAGAAAAAATATACCCATTGCCTCCTGAAAGAGTTCCCAAAATGAAAACTCCCAGGAATATTATAGCTAAATTTGAGAGATCCCAATTCAAGAAGAAAATATTGCAAGCAGTCTAAAAGAAACAATTCAAATATCATGGAGCTACTGTCAGGAAAACACATGATTTAGCAGTTTCTACATAAAAGGTTCAAAGGGCTTGGAATATAGTCTTCTGAAAGGCAAAAGAACTAGGATTATAACCCAGAATCACCTATCTAGCAAAAGTGAGTATAATTTTTCAGGGGAAAAATAGACATTCAATGAAACAGAGGATTTTCATGCATTCTTGTTGAAAAGAACAGAGCTGAATAGAAAATGAGACTTTCAAATACAAGACTCAAAAGAAACATGAAATGGTAATCAGGAAAGAGAAATCCTGAAGAATTCAGTTTACATACCTATGTGGGAAAATGATACTTCTATGTTCTAAAAATTTTCTAATTATTCAGACAGTTAGAAGGAATATACATAGCTAGAAGGAGCAGTTGAAATTTGAATATGATGGAATACTTATCTTTTAAAAAATAAAATTAAAGAGTTAAAAAGAAGAATGCACTGGGGAAATGTAAAGGGGAAAGGGTAAGGTTAGAATGAGGAAAGTTTTTTTGAATAAAAGAGGCCAGAAAGACATTTTATAGTTGAGAGAAAAGTAGGGGAAGTGGAAGGATGAGGCAGAGGGGAATGCATAAATTTTACTCTCATAAGAACTGGCTTAAAGATGGAATAAACTACACACTCAGTTAGATGGAGAAAATGATCTTACCATAAAGGAAAGTAGGAGAGGAAGAAGATAAAAGAAAGGATGGGGCTGATAGGAGGTAAAATTCAGAAGCAAAACACTTTTGAGAATGGACAGGCTGAAATGAGAGAGACTAGAATAAATCAGGGGAAAGCTGAATGTAGAAAAATAAAGATTTGGCAATTCATTATTGTAAAAAATTTTTTTTACAGAAAGATTCCCTAATAGAAACTTCATTTCTTGATTGATTGGTAAATGGTCAAAAGATATGAACAGGCAATTTTCAGACAAAGTAATAGAAGCTATCTACTATCATATAAAATACTTTAAATCACTTGATTAGAGAAATGCAAATTAAACAATTCTGAGGTATAACTTTGTACTTATGAGATTTATAAATATGACAGAAAAGGAAAATGATAAATGTTGGAAGATATGTGGGAAAATTAAACACTAATGCATTATTGGGGGAATTATGAACTGCTCAAATCATTCTGGAGAGTTCAAACATCTATGAAACCATGCATAGGTTTCATATTCAAGCAATACCACTACTAGGTCTGTATCCCAAAGAGACAAAAAAAGGACCTATATGTACAAAAATATTTATTGCAGTTCTTTTTTTTTGTATTGGCAAAGAATTAGAAATTTAAGACATGGTCATCAATTGGGAAATGGCTGAACAAATTGTGATACATGAATATAATGGAATACCTGGAAAGACTTTTGCTGACTGAAGTGAGCAGAACCAAGAGAACATTGTGTACAATAACAATAATACTGTGCAATGATCAATTTTTATAGATTTAGTTCTTTTCAGCAATTCACTGATCTACGACATCTAAGATTCATGATGGAAAATGCTGTCTACATGCAGAAAAAGAACTATGGAGTCTGAATGTGAATCAAAACATACTAATTTCACTTTTTTTTTGTTTTTTTGTGATTTTTCATTTTGATTCTGTTTCTTCTTTCACAACATGGCTAATATGGAAATATGTTTTTAAAATTTTAAAATAATATTTTAAAAATGTTATTGTCATTAAAAGCAGCCTTACATGTTAGGATTCTTACAAGGTAAGAATATTACACTTACACATTGGAAAAATTTTGGAATCAACAACAGCTAGTATTTCTATCTGAAATGGATATATAAATGGAACAATCATATGCATTACTATTAGTGTTGTTAAAAGTAGCAGTTGCATTATACTGACAATCATAAGACTGGTGTTACTCTGTTGAAAAATAAAATTCACATTTGCTTGCTTGTTGGAAACAATATATATAAACAAAAATATATTTATAGTACCTCCTTTCTCAGGGCAAAGAACTGGAAATAGAGGGTATGCTCATCAGTTGAAAAATGGCCAGAATAAATTGTGGTATGTGATTATTGATATGGTTTTGGACTCAGGCATATTTTTTAAAATAACTTTTTATTTATAGAACGCATGCCAGGGTAATTTTTTACAGCATTATCCCTTGCATTCACTTCTGTTCCAATTTTTCCCCTCCCTCCCTCCACCCCTTCCCCTAGATGGCAAGCAGTCCTTTACATGTTGAATGGGTTACAGTATATCCTAGATACAATATATGTGTGCAGAACCGAACAGTTTTCTTGTTGCACAGGGAGAATTGAATTCAGAAGGTATAAATAACCCGGGAAGAAAAACAAAAATGCAAGCAGTTTATATTCATTTCCCAGTGTTCTTTCTCTGGGTGTAGCTGTTTCTGTCCATCTTTGATCAATTAAGGCTCTCTTTATCAAAGAGATCCACTTCCATCAGAATACATCCTCAAACGGTATCGTTGTTGAGGTATATAATGATCTCCTGGTTCTGCTCATTTCACTCAGCATCAGTTCATGTAAGTCTTGCCAGTCCTCTCTGTAGTCATCCTTCTGGTCATTCCTTACAGAACAATAATATTCCATAACATTCATATACCACAATTTACTCAACCATTCTCCAATTGATGGGCATCCATTCATTTTCCAGTTTCTAGCCACTACAAACAGGGCTGCCACAAACATTTTGGCACATACAGGTCCCTTTCCTTTCTTTAGTATCTCTTTGGGGTATAAGCCCAGTAGAAATGCTGCTGGATCAAAGGGTATGTACAGTTTGATAACTTTTTGAGCATAGTTCCAAATTGCTCTCCAGAATGGCTGGATGTGTTCACAATTCCACCAACAATGTATCAGTGTCCTTGTTTTCCCACATCCCCTCCAACATTCCCCATTATCTTTCCCTGTCATTCTAGCCAATCTGACAGGTGTGTAGTGGTATCTCAGAGTTGTCTTAATTTGCATTTCTCTGATTAATAATGATTTGGAGCATATTTTCATATGTCTATAAATAGTTTCAATTTCTTCATCTGAGAATTGTCTGTTCATATCCTTTGACCATTTATCAATTGGAGAATGGTTTGATTTCTTATAGATTAAAGTCAATTCGCTATATATTTTGGAAATGAGGCCTTTATCAGAACCTTTGATTGTAAAAATGTTTTCCCAGTTTATTGTTTCCCTTCTAATCTTGTTTGCATTTGTTTTGTTTGTACAAAAACTTTTCAATTTGATATAATCAAAATTTTCTATGTTGTGGTCAATAGTGATCTCTAGTTCTTCTTTGGTCATAAATTCCTCCCTCTTCCACAGGTCTAAGAGGTAAACTATCCTATGCTCTTCCAATTTATTTATAATCTCATTCTTTATGCCTAGGTCATGAACCCATTTTGACCTTATCTTGGTGTATGGTGTTAAGTGTGGGTCAATGCCTAGTTTCTGCCATACTGATTTCCAATTTTCCCAGCAATTTTTGTCAAATAATGCATTCTTATCCCAGAAACTGGTGTCTTTGGCTTTGTCAAACACTATATTATTAAAGTTATTGGCTGTTTTGTCCTTTGAACCTAACCTATTCCATTGATCAACTACTCTATTTCTTAGCCAATACCAGATGGTTTTAGTAACTGCTGCTTTATAATATAATTTTAGATCTGGTATAGCTAGGCCACCTTCATTTGATTTTTTTTTCATTAATTCCCTTGAAATTCTTGACCTTTTGTTTTTCTATATGAACTTTGTTGTTATTTTTTCTAATTCATCAAAGTAGTTTTTTGGGAGTCTGATTGGTATAGCGCTAAATAAGTAGATTAATTTAGGTAGTATTGTCATCTTTATTATATTTGCTCGCCCAATCCAAGAGCATTTAATATTTTTCCAGTTGGTTAGATCAGACTTAATTTGTGTGGAAAGTGTTTTGTAGTTTTGCTCATAAAGTTTCTGATTTTCCCTTGGCAGATAGATTTCTAAATATTTTATACAATCAGTAGTTACTTTAAATGGAATTTCTTTTTGTAACTCTAACTGTTGGGTTTTGTTAGTGATATATAAGAATGCTGATGACTTATGTGGGTTTATTTTATATCCTGCAACTTTGCTGAAGGTGTAGATTGTTTCTAATAACTTTTTGGTAGAATCTCTGGGGTTTTCTAAGTATACCATCATATCATCAGCAAAGAGTGATAATTTGGTTTCCTCATTGCCTATTCTTATTCCTTTAATCTCTTTCTCAACTCTTATTGCCAAAGCTAGCATTTCTAATACAATATTAAATAGTAACGGTGATAGTGGGCAACCTTGTTTTACTCCTGATTTTATTGGGAATGGTTGCAGTTTGTCCCCGTTACATATGATGCTTACTGCTGGTTTTAAATAGATGCTACTGATTATTTTAAGGAAAAGTCCATTTATTCCTATACTCTCAAGAGTTTTTAATAGGAATGGATGTTGGATTTTATCAAATGCTTTTTCTGCATCTATTGAGATGATCATATGGTTTTTGTCAATTTGATTATTAATATGGCCAATTATATTGATAGTTTTCCTAATATTGAACCAGCCCTGCATTCCTGGTATAAATCCTACTTGATCATGATGTATTATCCTGGGGATGATTTTCTGTAGTCTTTTTGCTAATATCTTATTTAAGATTTTAGCATCAATATTCATTAGGAGATTGGTCTATAATTTTCTTTCTCTGTTTTCAACCTACCTGGTTTAGGTATCAGTACCATGTCTGTGTCATAAAAGGAGTTTGGTAGGACTCCTTCATTCCCTATTTTTTCAAATAGTTTATAAAGCACTGGGGCTAATTGTTCTTTGAATGTTTGGTAGAATTCACATGTAAATCCATCTGGTCCCGGGGATTTTTTTTTAGGGAGTTGGTTAATAGCTTGTTCTATTTCTTTTTCTGAAATGGGACTATTTAAGAAATTTACTTCCTCCTCTGATAATCTGGGAAGCCTATATTTTTGGAGGTAGTCATCCATTTCGCTTAGGTTATCAAATTTATTGGCAGAAAGTTGGCAAAGTAACCCCTTATTATTTCTTTAATTTCCTCTTCATCAGTGGTAAGTTCTCCTTTTTCATTTTTAAGACTGCCAATTTGATTTCCCTCTCTCCTTTTTCTAATCAGATTTACCAAAGGTTTGTCAATTTTATTGGTTTTTTCATAAAGCCAACTCTTAGTTTTATTTATTAGTTCAATAGTTTTTTTTTACTTTGTATATTATTAATTTCTCCTTTTAATTTTAGAATTTCAAGTTTAATAATTGATTGGGGGTTTTTAATTTGGTCTTTTTCTAACTTTTTAAGTTCCAGGCCCAATTCATTGATCGTCTCTTTTTCTATTTTATTCAAGTAAGCCTCTAAGGATATAAAATTTCCCTTTATTACTGCTTTGGCTGCATCCAATAAATTTTGATATGATGTCTCATTGTTGTCATTATCTTGAGTGAAATTATTAATTGTGTCTATAATTTGCTGTTTCACCCAATCATTCTTTTTCTTTTATTTTTTTTAATTTTTATTTAATAATTACTTTATATTGACACTCGTTTCTGTTCCGATTTTTTTTCCCTCCCTCCCTCCACCCCCTCCCCTAGATGGCAAGCAGTCCTTTATATGTTGGATATGTTGCAGTATATCCTAGATACAATATATGTTTGCAGAGCCGAACAGTTCTCTTGTTGCATAGGGAGAATTGGATTCAGAAGGTATAAATAACCTGGGAAGAAAAACAAAAATGCAGATAGTTCACATTCGTTTCCCAGTGTTCTTTCTTTGGATATAGCTGCTTTTGTCTGTCATTTATCAATTGAAACTCAGGTCTCTTTGTCAAAGAAATCCACTTCCATCAAAATATGTCCTCATACAATATCGTTGTTGAAGTGTATAATGATCTCCTGGTTCTGCTCATTTCACTTAGCATCAGTTCATGTAAGTCTCACCAGTCCTCTCTGTATTCATCCTGCTGGTCATTTCTTACAGAACAATAATATTCCATAACATTCATATACCACAATTTACCCAGCCATTCTCCAATTGATGGGCATCCATTCATTTTCCAGTTTCTAGCCACTACAAACAGGGCTGCTACAAACATTTTGGCACATACAGGTCCCTTTCCCTTCTTTAGTATTTCTTTGGGATATAAGCCCAATAGAAACACTGCTGGATCAAAGGGTATGCACAATTTGATAATTTTTTGGGCATAATTCCAGATTGCTCTCCAGAATGGTTGGATTCGTTCACAACTCCACCAACAATGCATTAGTGTCCCAGTTTTCCCGCATCCCCTCCAACATTCATCATTATTTTTTCCTGTCATCTTAGCCAATCTGACGGTGTGTAGTGGTATCTCAGAGTTGTCTTAATTTGCATTTCTCTGATCAATAATGATTTGGAACACTCTTTCATATGGGTGGTAATAGTTTCAATTTCATCCTCTGAAAATTGTCTGTTCATATCCTTTGACCATTTATCAATTGGAGAATGGCTTGATTTCTTATAAATTTGAGTCAGTTCTCTATATATTTTGGAAATGAGGCCTTTATCAGAACCTTTAACTGTGAAGATGTTTTCCCAGTTTGTTGCTTCCCTTCTAATCTTATTTGCATTAGTTTTATTTGTACAAAGGCTTTTTAATTTGATGTAATCGAAATTTTCTATTTTGTGATCAGTAATGGTCTCTAGTTCATCTTTGGTCACAAATTTCTTTCTCCTCCACAAGTCTGAGAGATAAACTATTCTATGTTCCTCTAATTTATTTATAATCTCGTTCTTTATGCCTAGATCATGGACCCATTTTGATCTTATCTTGGTATATGGTGTTAAGTGTGGGTCCATGCCTAATTTCTGCCATACTAATTTCCAATTATCCCAGCAGTTTTTATCAAATAATGAATTCTTTTTCCAGAAGTTAGGGGCTTTGGGTTTGTCAAACACTAGATTGCTATAGTTGACTATTCTGTCTTGTGAACCTAGCCTTTTCCACTGATCCACTAAACTATTTCTTAGCCAATACCAAATGGTTTTGGTGACTGCTGCTTTATAATATAATTTTAGATCAGGTACAGCTAGGCCACCTTCATTTGATTTTTTTTTTCATTAATTCCCTTGAGATTCTCGACTTTTTATTGTTCCATATGAATTTTGTTGTTATTTTTTCTAGATCATTAAAATATTTTCTTGGAAGTCTGATTGGTATAGCACTAAATAAATAGATTAGTTTAGGGAGTATTGTCATCTTTATTATGTTCGCTCGGCCAATCCAAGAGCACTTAATATTTTTCCAATTATTTAAGTCTGACTTTATTTGTGTGGAGACTTTTTAATAATTTTGCTCATATAATTCCTGACTTTCCTTTGGTAGATAGATTCCCAAATATTTTATGGTATCAACAGTTATTCTGAATGGAATTTCTCTTTGTATCTCTTGCTGTTGGGTTTTGTTGGTGATGTATAAAAATGCTGAGGATTTATGGGGATTTATTTTGTAGCCAGCTACTTTGCTAAAATTATGAATTATTTCCAATAGCTTTTTAGTAGAATCTCTGGGGTTCTCTAGGTATACCATCATATCATCTGCAAAGAGTGATAGTTTGGTTTCCTCATTGCCTACTCTAATTCCTTTAATATCTTTCTCGACTCTTATTGCTGAGGCTAGTGTTTCTAATACGATATTAAATAATAATGGTGATAGTGGGCAACCTTGCTTCACTCCAGATCTTACTGGGAAAGGTTCCAGTTTTTCCCCATTGCATATGATGCTTACTGATGGTTTTAAATATATGCTCCTGACTATTTTAAGGAAAAGTCCATTTATTCCTATGCTCTCAAGTGTTTTTATTAGGAATGGATGTTGGATTTTATCAAATGCTTTTTCTGCATCTATTGAGATGATCATATGGTTTTTGTTTGTTTGGTTATTGATATAGTCAATTATGCTAATAGTTTTCCTAATATTGAACCAGCCCTGCATTCCTGGTATAAATCCTACTTGGTCATAGTGTATTATCCTGGTGATGATTTTCTGTAATCTTTTTGCTAATATTTTATTTAAGATTTTAGCATCAATATTCATTAGGGAGATTGATCTATAATTTTCTTTCTCTGTTTTCAGCCTACCTGGTTTAGGTATCAGTACCATGTCTGTGTCATAAAAGGAGTTTGGTAGGACTCCTTCAATCCCTATTTTTTCAAATAGTTTATATAACATTGGAGTTAATTGTTCTTTAAATGTTTGGTAGAATTCACATGTAAATCCATCTCCAATCATTCTTTAAGATGAGATTATTTAGTTTCCAATTACTTTTTGGTCTATTTACACCTAACTTTTTGTTGAATGTAGTTTTTATTGCATTGTGGTCTGAAAAGAAAACATTTACTATTTCTGCCTTCCTGCATTTAATTTTGAGGTCTTTATGTCCTAATATATGGTCAATTTTTGTGTAGGTTCCGTGAACTGCTGAGAAGAAAGTATACTCCTTTCTGTCACCATTCAGTTTTCTCCAGAGATCTATCACACCTAATTTTGGGCTCAGGCATATTGATGTAGACCAAATGATGTGGTTCAGTCATGTGAAAAATTTACAATGGCCATTCTCTTTGGCAAAATGTTAGACACATTTAGGAGAAAAGATTACAGACAAAATGAAGAAATACAACAGAAACCAGGAATGGCAAATGCATAAATATGTTAAATATGAAATAAAGTTGGGAGAACACATAAGAAGGAAAGGGGTTTTAATAATTAATGATGGAAAAAACAAATTCCCTAATGAAGCTCACAATTTACCAAAAAAAAAAAGGAAACATCCCATGAGGTTGGGGCATTCCTTTATCTGGCAGGTTAAATCCTAAAAGAGATTTAGGACTCTAAAAGAATTAGTTAGCTCTATGAAGGAGAAAGACACCATGAGGCATGAGAGAGGTATGAGAAGAAAGACACTTTGAGCAGAAGTGCCATGGTGGGTTAACCCAAACGCGATTCAGCAAAGATTGCATTAGCCATGGATAAGTTTATAAGGGAATTTAATCACAGGGGTTTGACATAATTTGAATTTCTGACTGGACACAGCAAGGTGGGGCTACCCATTACTTCCTCAAAAGGTGGAACTTCAGAAGATTAAACTGCTCTCCATCAGTGCCCTTCCCTGCTTGCTTTAAGGAGTAATTTTAGCAGTGTTTCAGACTTTCTCTGTCAACTCCACCTAGTTACTTATTTCATCCTAATAATTTAAATATATCTTTTTTAACATTGTAGAACTATTTACAAAAAGGCCCTAAATTTGGTCACCCACCAACACTAAATTTCCTTTGTTCTATCAAAGTTGCTACTGTTGGATGTTGATGATAATCAAAAGTTCTTATAATAATGTCTTTTTTACCTGTCCTAGTTGTCCTACTGGCCTCCATATATCAATTATAAATTGCTAAGCCTGGGAGTGAATTAGGTCATTAGGAGAGGATACTTTGTCCTAATATTCTACATATGGGAAGATATGTGGCACGTCACTATGTCTGAGGGAAGAGTATAGCATCCATCTAGGATCACTTTTGATCACCCAAAAGTTAGTTGGAGCAGAGACGTAACCTGGTCAACCATGAATCACTAACACTGGGAGGAAATTGAGATACTTTGAGATCCAGCCCCCAAGGATACCACCATCAAAGCGATAAGTATCAGAAAGACAGGAAAAACAGTAACAATAGAAGGAAATCGAGTAAATGGCTTCAGTCATCTAGGAATAAATATTCCAAATGAAGGAAAATGACAACACTTGATGAGACAGAGGAACCTGTGGAGGAAAATATAAGAAGAACATAGAACTGTAACATATTCTTCCTGAGTTTTTCAAAAGGGAAACAAAATTTGAAGAGCAGAATTTATGTCCTGTACAACAAAAATAATGAGCAAAATACTGTATTAAATGGCCACTGAGCTGGGTATCTGCGGTTATATAGTATGAAGTTCTTCATGGCTTTCAAGTGTTCTCTGAGCTTATATAACACTGAAACATATTTTCAGTGTTGGTTGTAGTCATTGGTATTACAAATTAGGGTAAAAGTATGTACAGAAAAAAGAAGTGTGAATGAAAGTCAAGTTTTAGTAATATGAATGGAGTGTTAGAAGCTTAGGAACTGAAATATTTTTTACATCAACATATAAAGTAGAAAAGGTGAGTTTGTGCACAGTAAAGTTCTGTTCAATAATTTTAGCAATGACTTTGATGTAGGCACATCACAGCATAATAGATTTAAAAAGTGGAAAGGGTTTTAGATGTCATCTAGTCAAGGAATCATGGAATTTGAGGCACAAAATTTGAGAATTTGAGATCTCAGTGGCCATCTAATATAAGCCATACCTAAAAGGAATTCCCATCATAATATACTTACAAGTTGTTGGCTAGCCTCTGCTAAAAGAACACCAAAGAGAACTTCACTGCCTCCAAGCTGCTTCTTTCAATTTTGAAAAGCTCTAATTCTTAGACAATTTCCCCCAAAACCCAAACTAGATATTTTTCTTTGCAATTTCTACCCATTGCTCCTGGTTCTTCCCTGTGGTACCAAACAAAAAATGTCAAGTCAATTAACATTTATTAAACACCTACTTTGTATCAGAGATTATTCTAAGAAGATACAAAGAATGGCCAAAAAAAATCTCTTCTTTCAAGAAGTTTGCCATCAAATGATGGTGAACTCCTCCAAATAGAGGAGACTTCACACAATATATACAGGATAAATTGAAATTAAGAAGAACTGGGAAAGTCTTCTTCAGATGTTGAGATTTGTTCCCTTTGTGAACCAAGAAGTCATTTGTTTGATAAAGTTTGAGAAATTCTATTTTGTATTGTTTATCTCAAAATACAACACATTTCTTTCGCATTTTTAAATGAGATCCTTAAACAGCTTCCTCACTATCTCTGAACGGGGATCTCCACTCACAATTATTCTACCCCCATGTTTACTGGGAGACCTCTTATCTCAGAGGTTCTATGATTCTGCTATGCTATTCTTTGGAGGACAAGTAGGTGCTTTCTTCTGAGAACATGCAGTTCTCTTCACTTCCACGAGAGTCAAATTTGCTACTTAGTTCTTTTTCCTTTCCTTATTCCTCTTTGTGACATTTTTACTTTCTATCTACTTGGATCTTTCTTCCATTCATTATCCTAGATAGTTAATTACTTGAACCCTCCTCTAAAAAACCTTATGGAATAAAATAGGGGAATGAATATACTAACAAGTGATTACTTTTTCCCCTCTAAATACTTCTCTGACTGTTTTCTGCTTCCCTAGATCCAGACATTTGGGTTATTCTCATGCCCTGCTTTTAAAAATCATCTATAGTTGTTATTTTTTTTTTAATTATACAGAATCTGAAAATGGAGAATGAGGTAGCTACCATAATATTGAAGATGGAAAATTGTCCTGATTTTGAAAAAAAGAAGAAAAGGGAAACCCTCCAAACTACAGGCTAATCACTTAACTTGATTCTGATAAATTCTAGATGTTATTAAAGAGCTGGTTTGTGACCATTTAGAAAAGGATGTAGAAATAGAAATTACTGTCTAAGAAAATGAAAACCATAAGAAAATATACCAAAACTTATAAGATGCAGGCAAAGTAGTCTGTAGAGGAAATTTTATATTTCTAAACATTTTCATAAAGAAAAAAAAAGAACAGATCAATGAATTGGACATGCAACTAAAATCCTGGGAAGGCAACAAATTTAATATCCCAACTAAAGACCAAAGTAGGCATTTTGAACATCAGAGCAGACATTAACAAATCTGAAAGAAAAAATTCATTTGGTTTATGAGTAAACAGTCATGTTAGCTAGTCTGGTTTGAAAATGTGAGGGAAACCAAATTGTTCATATAAGATGGGAAAAAAAGGAGTTAATAGACATTTATTGAGTGATTACTATATGTCAACCACTGTAATAAGTGCTGAGTATACAAAAAAAGTATTTATCACAATCCCTGCTTACATTTGACTAGAGGAAATAACATACAAAAATATATAATATCTATAGAGTATAAATGGGAGGTAATCCCAGAAGTAGGGCACTAAGCAATAGAGAGTAATGAAGTGGGGAAAACCCTAGGGGATGAGAAATGATCTCTTCTAGAAAGTTCGAACTCGACTGAGTTTTGACAGAAGTCAAGGAAGTAGAGATGAATAATCATTTCAGGCACATGGGACAGCCAATGAAAAGCCATAAAGACATGAATATAGCAAGGAATATTTTGCAAGGAATAGCAACAAAGTCAGTATCACTAGATTTCTTTTTACTTCCAAACCAAAGCATACTTTGAAAAAAATTATTTATTTAATGATTATTTTATTAAATAAATAATAAATAATTGAATTAAAACACACATACATATATATACACATACCCAAACACATTTACTTATAATCACACATACACATATACAAAGACATATATCTAAAACAATGTTAATATGGCTGACATCTAAAGTATATTTCTCTCTTAGTTGAATCTTTATTAGAATCTTAAATAATTGAATGATTATAGTCCTACTTTTTTCTAATAAATTCTACTCCTAATCATTGTTATTGTGTTTGTGTATACCTCTTATTTCTTATCCCTGTGAAATTTTCTACTTTAGTTCTACTCTTTGACTTGCCTCGCTGTTACTTAACCTTTCTTTACCCATGGATCTCTCCCTATCTTCTCTCCCTACCTTTTCCCTCCCTCTTTACCCCATTCCCATTAATCTATACACCTTGTCCCATTGCAGTGAATCTACACACCCTTCCTATTCCCTCTCCCCTTGTTTCTTTATAGATTTTGGTGGGTATAATTCCCTTCATGAGTATAGAAACACACATGCATGCACATATGTATATATTGTTGCTTATTTAACTCCTTCTGAATGTAAGTTTTCAGAACTATCAGCCCTCCTCCCCTATTTAATGCCTCTGTTGGTTCTTTCTCTGCATCTCATTCATTTAGCATGATTGCTATTTTTACCTTTTCCTAGATGGTTTTGCTTTTTAGAATTAGATCATATTCATCTCTGCCCCAATTTTTTTGAACTAGCCAATTATTAATATCAATCTTAGACATATAGTTTACATTTTCACATATCAAACATAAACAATTTGTCATTATTGCATCCCCTGAAGTTAGTCTTTGATATTGACTCATATGTTAAATTTTCTGTTGAGCTATTTGAAATAAAATCCTTAAAATCTGTGAGTTCATTGAATATCCATTTTGTTATTATTCAATATAATGCTTAAATTTTTTGGATACAATTATCTTTGGAAATAAACTGAGTGCTTTTGATTGGCAATATAAAATATTTTAGGACCTGAAGTTTTTTATCGTACTGCTGATAAATCCTGTACAATTCTTATTGTAGCTCTAGTATATTTGAATTGTTTTGTTGTTGTTGTTTCTTGTAAAATTTTGTCTTTGATCTGGAGTTTTCTAAATTCAGCAATTATGTTCCTACATGTTTTCCTTGTAGGATCTCTTTGAGGTGGTGATCAGTGGATTTTTTTCTATTTCTATTTTCCCTTTTTTTTCTATCACTTCAGGACAATTTTCTTTCACTATTTTTTGTATTATTGTGTCAAGGTTCTTTTTTTGATCACAGCTTTCAGGTAGCCCAATTATTTTTATTTTTTCTCTTCTTGATCTGCTTTTTAAATCTGTTATTCTTCTTATGTTTCACATTCTCTTCTATTTTTCATTCTTTATGTTTTATATTGTTATTTCTTATTCTCTTACAGATTCACTTGCTTCCCCTTGCCCAATTCTAATTTAAAAAAAAAACTATTTTCTCCTTTAAGACTCTGGATCTCTTTTTCTAACTGGTTGACTTTCTTTTCACAATTTTCTTGTTTTTCTTGGATGATTTTCTTAAAAAGTTTTTCCTCACTGTCTCTCTCATTTTGTTTTTAAATTCTTGTTTGAGTTTTCCTATAAATTCTTTTTGGCCAGTAGCCATTTAACAATACTTCTAGGGTAGAAGAAATTTTTTTTAATTCAATGTCTTTCCCTAAAGAAGAAATTCAGTTTTCCTTATTCCCATAGTAAGTTACTATATTTGGGTCCTTTGCCTGATTTTTTTTAAATGAGAATTTGTTAGTGTAACCACCTCTAGTCCTGAGGTGGAGAGGGAATACTGCCTCTGGATTTACTTCAGTTCTCCCTTCTGGCCTGAAAATCCAAACTAAGAACTTCATTTTCCCATAGGGGAAGAGAAGCCAGCAGCTTCCCTGCTCCATCATAGCTTCTGCACTTACCAAATGTGCTGGCTTTTTCTTGCCCAAGGTGATGTCTCAGCAGCACAACTGGGCCTGAGTTTCCCTCAGTCTTCCTGGACTCAAATCTACTCACACATACTTTCCACATAGTCTAGAAGATGAAAGTTCCTGTGATTTGGGCAGAGACTATCTCTGAACCCAGCTAGCACAAGGGTTCCCTGTTTCCTATTTCTGTGGAAATAGCCTGGAAGTGTTTACACTTCTCAATGGGGGCTTTATTTGTGTCTTTTTGGGTTGTCCCAGGAGGACCTCTGCTAAGCTCAAACTCTTATTTGTTTTTTCACTAGTCTATGTTCACTCTGAAAATCTGAAGAGCTTGAAATTTTCTGATACCGGACTCTATCATCTTCCCCAAATATTCGATGGATTGATGATTACCTGGATGGAAGTAAAGTATAAAAGTCCTGGAAAGATAGGAATGGGGCAGGTTGCAAAAAGGATTTTATATATAATCTGAAGGTAATAGGAATCTACTGGAGTTTGTTGAATAGGAAGATGATATGATCAGATTTGTGCTTTAGGAAGATAAATTTGATCTCTGAATGAAGGGTGGATTAGAATGGGGAAATACTTGAGACAGAGAAAGAAGTCAACTGAAGCAGGCTATTGAAAAAAATAATTGTGAGGTGACCATCAGGTCTGTAACTATATCATATAAAAGATATTGTGAAAGTATATCTTGTGAAAGACTGACTTCACATGAGATTGTAGTGAAAAAGCAGGTAGTAGGGAAAGACATCTGAGTAAAATGAGATGAGGGGGAATAGAGCTCTAAGCAAATGGTTTCAATGTTTTAGTGAAATAGAAGTCAAGGTTCTCAGCTGAGAAGTGGATGGGGTGTGGGGAATAGAGCCTTTAAAGAGGTGTAAGAAAGTTTGAGTAGATTCTGGGATGAATGGGATGGTGAATAGATGAGAGTAGGAAGATATAAAAGAAATGCCTTGCTGTAGTGAGGGACCCAGTGAAATAAGTAAAGGGTAATTGAGAAAATAAACAAAGAAAAAGAGACAGTAAAAACTATGATTTTTTTGTAGATGACTTGACAATCTCTCTGGACAACTCTCCATATGGAAAGTGTCATCTAAGACTCATTCTGCTTGACCATGACCTGAGAGGTCAAATCTAGAAGCAATGGGGGAGTTATAAGGAGATATTTAAGCATGTCAGGGTAAAATTGCTAATAAATATAGATATACAAAAGGGGAATGGGTCACCTTGGAAAGTAGTGGGTTCCTCTTCATCAAAGTTCTTCAAGCGAAGGCCGGAATGCTGCTTATCTGGTATGTCATGGAGAAGGTTCTTTTTCTGGTACGACTTAGATAAGAAGATCTTGAATTAGCCTTCCAATTCTGAGATTCTGTGAATGCCCTCACTCTTAAAATGCTTCACCCTAATGCCCCCAGACTGACATTGATGGCTTCTTAGCTTGTAGATCCACATAGCAGTCTCCTCTATTTCTTCTTAGGACCCTTCTCAGATACTGCTGGGTACTATTACATCTGGGTTATCACATGCCTTAAGGTGATGGGACTGAAGCCAGGAAAAAAAAGTTATATCAGGAATGTAGTAGATGCTCTATGTGAAAGATTTTCTAAGTACATGCATACTTATCCTTCCCCTTACTATGACAGCATAAGCACGGCCATAAATTACAAAATGCTTGCAAAAGGTCCAAGTGATAAAAGTCATTTCCTGGAAAAATCACACAGAGTCTTAAACTTTAGGAACTTTTCCTTAGAGTCCCAGACAATAACACTATTTCCTCCACATGATCCCAGAGGCTAACTCTCACTCTGTGAACAATCCAAACTTTCCTAAAGTGCTAAAGTGATCCAATCAGATTATCTACAAAAAATCGTTGAGAGTTTTTACTTCTTTTTAATCTCCCTCTCCCCCACTGATGCTGCCATGACCTTGTTAGAATGCAACTAGCAATCTCCCTAATTGTTAACCTAGTAATTAGGAGTCTGACCAATAAGGGTTCAGTTTCAAAGCATTCAAAAGGACGTGCCCTCCCCTCTGCTCCTCTACTATTTTCTCCTTTTCTATCTTCTTTCTTCTCCCTCAGTCCACAAAGGGTATCATACCTTTACCTGGGGATGATTTTCATCACAGAAACCTCACTAATCATTTTGGGATTCAAAAACTAGATTATTTTCTTAAGAGTCATGCCTTAAACCCAAATCACTCAGACTCAACAACAGGTCACCAGCCAGACCCACCTGGTCACTGTTTGAGCCCTAATGACTCAATGAATGTAAATAGCAACTGTGTCTGTTTTGGCCAGAAATTCTGAGTGTCTTTCTCTTCCAGAATGATTTTTTTTTACCTAGTCTTAAACATGGAATAGTTATTGATTCAATTAGATTGAAAACTGGGAAAGACCTTAAGTCAAAAGGACCAAGGTCTCCCACTGCATCTGGAGATATCTTCAGTAGTGCTGACAAATGTCTTGCCACTATGCCCAGAGTAGAAAGTGAGGCTGATGGCTTTGTATAGCTGTCTCTCACTTAAATCCAATTTACTTGCAAGAAATAGAATCACCTTCCTGATGTGTGGTCTTGTTTGAGAAAGATGGAGAAGTAACACTTGGTCATAAATCATTGAATGAATGATGCCTCCGACAAACTGAGGCCTGGGAAAGATTTTACTTAAAAAGTTTCCCACTGTATCTGGGGACCTGGCCCCAGTTGTTCTGATCTATGTCTACTTTGCCACTGGATCCAGGTGATTGAAGGACAGAGTGAAGTGAGTGTCTTTACACAGCTCTACCTCACTTAAATCCAATTAATTTGCAGGTCAAGACATCACTCTCCTGAGATGTTATTGGTCTCTTCAGGAGAATGAAGGAATTAACCACTACAATGGCAATGACAGCAACAATAATAAACAATTTCATCAGTGGTAAAGAAAAAGCTTTTGATTGGCAACCAAGCTGGAACTGAGTATGCATACACAATGTACTAACTTATCTCTTTCTTTCATGGTGACCATAAAGGCAGGATCCTGGTTAGCTTCTATGTGGGGCTTAGTATATCTATCCAGATCTATTTTTTTGTGTGTCGTGAAACTATTTTCCTGTCAAGAATTAGAATCCATATTGAAGTCTGCTAGTAAGATGTGATCTCACAGATGTGGGATGGATTAAACAGTTCACTTTGTTCTACCTGGTAGACAAGACACTGAATCCAGGAGGAAGGCAGCAACTTGTTCAGTAGCTATTCCAGTTTTGAAAGTGAATTTTCTGGGTCAAAAGTTCTATAGCAATTGCATTAATTTTGAGCTCACTATCTCCAGGAACAGAAGTAGTAGAAGAAAGAGAGCAATTCCTAGGGAATACATCTGTGTTTTTATTTTATCTGTTAGGAAATATCTCCTGGTAAAAGTTTATTTGTGTTAACTGAATAAATTGATAACTTTATTGATAGTTATAAGGATACATTAACTAATCCTTAGGCAATTGATGTTGGGGAGAACACATCAAAATGAGAGCTTGAGAGCTATAAGCTCTTGTATTTGCTTCCTGTCCATTGTCTGATTAAAGGTATAGTACTATTTCCTCTTTGTTTTAAGGGTTTAAACTTGCCACTTCAAATTTCACCATGGATGATGATATTGTTGTTTTGCTGCCAATAATAATTTTGTCATGTGCAAACTGACTTTGAAGGGACTGATGCCCTAGGACTATTTATCCTTCCATTATTGAGTATCAGGATATGATGGTGGATGTGGGCCAGAAATATAGCTACATGTGAGATGAAGCCCAGAGAAAAAGAAATATTCTGTCCCTGGAATACCCTTTGGACATGCTATTGTCACCAACTGGAAAACATAGAGAAGATCTGAACCATGCTTTCTACAATGAGCTTTCTGTGACCCTTGAAGAATGTCCTGTGCTTCTCACAGAAGCACCACTGTATCCCAAAGCTAACAGAGGAAAGATAATATGGATTATGTTTGAAATCTTCAACACTCCATCTATATACATTGTCATGTAATCTGTGCTGAGCCTATATGACTCTTGTCATACAATTGGTATTGTGGTAGACTCTGCTGCTGGTATGACTCACGTTGTCCCCATTTATGAGGACTATGGCCTTTCCCATGCCATCCTCCATCTGGAACTGGCCATGATCTGACAAACTACCTCATGGAAATCCTGATTAAGAGTGGGTAAGTTTCACTTCTATCGCTGAGAGGGAAATTGAGAGTCGTATCAAGGAGAAACTATATTATATAGCCTTAGACTTTGAGCAGATATTGCTGCATCTAATTCTATCCTAGAAAAGAATAATAAGCTCCCTGGTAGTCATGCTATATTCATTGGCAATAAGAGGTTCAGGTGCCTAGAAGCTCTCTTCCAATCTTGTTTCTTAGGAATGGAATCCAAAAGATACCATCAACTCAATTATGAATTGTGATGTTGACACACAAAAGAATTTATAGTCCAATTTCATATGGTCTGGAGTACCAGTATGTATATAAACATGCACTACTGACAGAATGCAAAAGGACATTATAGCCTTAGCTCCTAAAAAATAGAAGTCAAGAGAATTTCCCCACCTAAGTGTCTGGATTGGAAGCTTCATCCTGGCCTGTCTTTCCACATTCCAATAGATGTGGATCAACAAGCTGGAGTATGACAAATTTGGTCCCTCCATTATCTACCACAAATACTTCTTAAATGAACTGTTTGTGTTTTTTGTTGTTGGTGGTTTTTAGTCACAGGGAATTTTTCCACCCCCCTCAAAAGAGATGAAACTGATATGATTTCATTTATTTATTATGGCACTTGACTCAGTATTTAAAACTGGAACAGTGAAGGTGATGAGTAATCTAAGTGTATTGAAGGTAAACATCTCCAAAGTTCTAGAGTACATCTTCAGGATTCTGAATTAATTAATATTAAATTAATTATATTAAGTAATATAAATCCAGCCAAATGAGGGGAAGAGAAGAGAAGTAGTATTGCTTATATCTTAATTAAGTAATATTAGTATTGCTTATATGTAAACTAATCCTAAAACAAAAAGCCAATTTGTATCTTCTACCTTAATACTTCTTTCTTTAGCTGAATAAGTATAACATAGACTTAATATAAACCAGTATAAGTCCTTGATGACTCTGAAACATTCCTAGAATAATACAAATTATTCAGGATGACCTCAATTTTATTCTCAGTCCTCTGAAACTATGGAATCCTAGCTAAATATCTAATTCATCCCATCCCATGCATTCATTGGCTCTTCTATTTTACCCAGAAACTGCTGCAACATAAGTGGGGGACTCCTATCTTGTTCTTATTGAGTTCTAGCATAGAAACTTCTCCACTGACAGAACACCTTGCCGTCTTTCCATAGCTCAGTTGTAGCACTAGTCCCCATCTTCCTTCTCCTTTTAGCTCTAATCTTGGCACAAGATTATGTATGCTGATGGGAGTTAACCAGGAAAGATTATGAATCCTTAGAGAAGCAGAGTGATCAGGGGTGGGAATCCGCTATAGGGAACATTGATTGTACCACTTCCCAGTGAGGATCTCAATAATCCTATATCCATGAAGAGATCATACAGACTCTACTAAAAGAATTTTATTCATATAGCTAAGGAAAGAGCTGAACAGAAGACCCTAAACTCAGCTAGGTGAGTCCTCTTGCACTAGCTGCCATGTGGGTGAGGTTAGCAAGAAGCTGAAGGGAAGAAGAGCTGACCCTTTTCTAACACTCCATGGATATATATAATGTGTAGGTTAGAAGGAAGAAAGACTGAGTTGGAATCTATTTTCCCTTTGTAAAAGCTCCACTGAGTCATTAGCAATTCATACTCAGCAGTTAATGAAGATATTGTTTTGTTATTTCAAAGCATCATATTGTTCAGCACTGAAGCTCCATATAGCTAGGTACTTCATCTCTGATTTGCTCAAATGCTTAATCAGTGTCCCTGGAGTCTTCTGAAGTCCCATCCTTTCACTTTCCTTTCCTCTCCTTTCCAAACACTTATTGGGATCAACCCTATAGGCTAATTCAGCCAAACTACTACACATAACAGGGCAATAAATCTTTGAAAACTGATTCAAACCCAAAATTTTCCTTCCATAGTTCACATTCCCCTTTACCCCTTAGCCAACCCAAAGGACAGGTTACCTACTTCTCTTCTGCCAGTTGCATTCTTCCTCTTTTAGGGCCATGAAGAATAGAGTCTAGGACCATAATTATTCTTCTGGCCTTCATTCCTGAATCATTTAAAGGTCATTCATTGGGTTGTATTCCTTCCTCAAAATGTGAAGATGGAAAATGGGCAAAATGTCTCATAAAGGAAAGTTATAGATTCTGAACATTTCCCAGACTTCCATTTGGTATCCTCAGAAATATCAGTAGTGCTTATCCTCAGCTCCCACTGTAACTCAGGTCCTTTGATTCTCTTCTTTATATCCTCAGAAAGACCCTCTACAAATATCCTTTATGCCCCCTATTCCTAAAATGCTCCATCCTTCTTTTTCCTCTTCTTACCAATGGCTCTAGCAGGAGCAGAGCATGAAGACTCACATTAAATCCATTTACAACTGAGTCTGGCATGTTTAACATGAGGCTGTGTTTATAAAAGGAAATGTCTCATGATTAAAAGGGCTGATCTTTAAGAGATACTACATAAGAGTTGGTTTCAGAGTTTTTGGTGGCAGAATATCAAAAACAATTCAAGAAGAGAAAAACTTTATAAGCCATAAATATATAGGAGAAACTTATTTCTTAATACCTTAATATGTTCCTTAAGTTCAGTTTGCTTCTCTGAAATACTGGAGTAGAATTTATTCTTCAGTGGGCTTGAAGCTTGAACTGATATTTCTTCTTACTCCTAGATAAATAATTTGTTCACTTATTTTCTTTGTATAATCTAAGCTGAATGATTTGTTTGTTGTTTAGCAGTTTACTTGCTATTCGCTATAAATATTGTTGTTTTTTAATGTAAACATCATTGGGGGGGGGGCTAAACTGACTAGTGTAAGCTAAGGAAGGGGCTACCTTCCCCAATTAAGAGTGAGCAAGAACAAAGCTGTCCTTTTACACCCTTATGCATCACAACTTCAGACCAGACCATTTGAGGAAGTAGATAGACATAATTCTAGCCCAAAGATTCTCTCAGATACTGAAGGAATGAGCATCCAGTTTTGAAATATCTGGGGTCCTTCTTGTCTCTCACCCATAACTTATTTGTTGGCAATATAGGCAGGATCCTTGGGTCCCATCTTCTCTGTAGAGATGGACCAGATTCTGGAGATTATTATCAATTTAGCCTGAGTCATGTGGACTTAACTTATATAGGGACACATATATCTTATAAAATTCTAGAATTCCAAATATGGAAAACAAAACACCATTTTAATTCAAAAAATAAATAAATTAAGTATTTGTTTTATGCAAGGCACTGTGCTAGGCATAAGACAGGGGTCTTCAAACTATGGCCTGCAGGACAGATGTGGCAGCTGAGGATGTTTATCCCCCTCATACAGGGCTATGAAGTTTCTTTATTTAAAGACCCACAAAACAAAGTTTTTGTTCTTACTATAGTCTGGCCTTCCAACAGTCTGAGGGACAGTGAACTGGCCCCCTATTTAAAAAGTTTGAGGACCCCTGCCATAAGAGATGTAAATTCAAAAACAAAAATCCAGTCCTTGCCCTCAAGAAGTTTGTATTCCAGTACGAATTGTAAAAAGGTAGCATGATTTTTCCATATTGTATGCCTCTTGAGAGTTGTGTTATGCCACAGTCTCTTTGAACTGCTCTACCTCAGTTTCCTTAACTGTTCTGCCTCAATCCCCTTAATTGTAAAACCCCATTCTGGTCCATTAAGACTGAGGACCATTTGCTCTAAGGTTATAAATTGTCAATGTGAGACTCAAGATGAGGGGCAGATCAGACTTGTTGACTCCTAACTGTTTCTGCCTTCAAGAATTTATGACACTAATCCTCTAAAATATTCCAAAAGATAAAACTATCCTGGATACCTCATTGACATCTTTACTTCTGTTTATTCAGAATCCTGACTCTGGTTTTTAGTAAGAATATATAGTCTCCCCCCCCGCATCTTGACAGAACCAAATGGGTCTGTGAAGAAGTTTCCCACTTCATTCCCCTTCTTTGTTTGTAAAAGGTATATGAGGATTTGGGATTCTCCCATACATCGCTGGATACTTTGAGACTGCCCAGTCAATTATACTCTCCAATTAATAAAATATTAAAAGCTCTCTAATCTCTCTCCTGCCTCAGTTTCTCCAGCATTACAGTTGAACTGTAAGTAAAGCTGAATGCTACAAAATTGATGCTGTTGAATTGTAGAACTTCTGAAAATCCCTTGGATAGCAAAGAGATTAAAGCAGTCAACATTTAAAATTAAATTAAATTCAAAATTTATTTAAAAATTAAATACTTAAAAATAAATTCAGGCTATTCACTGGAAGATCAAATAATGAAGTTAAAGCTTAATTGTGGTCATATAATGAGAAGACAGGACCCAATGGGAAAAAAACTGATATTGAGAAAGACTGAAGGCAAAAGGAGAAGGCGATGGCAGGGGATGAAATATATAAGTAGTATTCTTAAAAGCAATGAACATGAGCTTGGACAGACTTGGGAAAAATAGTGGAGGACAGGAGGGCCTGGAGTATGATGGTCCATGGGGTCACAGAATAAGATATGAGTGAACAATTGAATAACAAGAAGTAATGTTTTTCAGAGATCAAAATACAGCACCAAAACCAGATGATTTTGCTGCTGACAGGTATACATAATAAAGGGAGAAATGGGGGTGAGAGTGAGAGGGAAACAATATTGCCTTCTTCACTTAGCTTTAGGTCTGCTTCAAATTCATCTGTATGTCAAAGCAGAGAGGAGCTCCTGAAGTTCTAACTTATAAGTCTTATATAAATGACTAAGATTCAGCACCAGATACAGGGAATTAAAATTCAAGAGTATCTCAGTCTGCAGGTACTAACCACAGCCTTGCCTGAAGTCTTATGGACTCTGGCTATGATGAAAAAGATGGCCATCACGGTCCTAAAGATTTAAAGCCCAGAAATTGGTGATAGTTGGAAGACTGGTGACCTCATGTTCAATGAGGTGACCTCAAGACAACTAGCATAGATGAGGTCAAACATAACTAGGAAACCATAAGGATTTTGAAACTAGCAGAACAACAGTTTTGCCTGGTCACATATCTACCCTATTTGTGTGTCCTTGTGTATTATTTTCATATACATCCACTCTTTCCAGGATGCTATGTGGGTGTAAGGATGGGTACAGTAAGACCAGGTTGTTATTTAGGGGTAAGGCGTTGTATCCCTATTTTCTTATTACATATATACACACATGTATGCATATATATGTGTGTGTGTATGCATATATATAGTATTTTATTCTGAATTTTAGAAATAAAATAAGCATTTCCATAATATAGGAGAATAAGAAAAAAGTGATTGCATATGGTACTGCAAATCTATTATGTACAACTTGCTATTCCTTTTAAACATATAATAGAGTTATCATGTAACTTTTTTCTTTTTTTCTTTCGTCCTTCCTTCCCACTCTGAAGATGGCAACCATAAGACGTGTTTGTACACATTTATATAAAATCATTCAATACATATTTCTATTTATCAGTTCTTTCTTTAGATACAGTGTTTTGTTTCAAAGATCCTCTGTAATTAATAATGTATTGATATAAATTTATATGAATGATGTAGTTATTCAAAGTTATTCTTATTCCTAAAACAATATTGCTGTTATTATTGCATAAAATATTCTCTTGGCTTTGTTCATCTTGCTCTCCATTATTTTGTGCAAGTTAATTTTTTCTAAAATCATTGAACTTACCATTTCTTATAGCATGGAAGTATTACATCACAATCATATACCACAACTTGTTTAGTTACTCCACAATTAATGGGCATCCCCAGAATCTCCACTTCTTTGAAACCACAAAGAGAAGTATTATAAATATTTTAGAAAACTTAGGTTCTTTTCTTTTTTCTCTAATCATTTTTGGAAATAGAACTAGTAGTGGTATTGTTGGGTCAAAGGGTGGAGGCAATTTATTGGTTAATATTATTTTTTAAAAAAGAAAGAAGAAAACCAAATCACTAGAATTAAAAATGAAAAGAGTGAATATATTACTAAATAGAAAATCAAAGCAATTATGAGGAGTTATTTTAAATCATATGCTAATGAATTTAACAATTTAAGTGAAATGGAAGAATATTTACAAAAATGCAAACTGCCTAGATTAGAAGAGGAAAACAGAATATCTTAAAATGACCTATTTTAGAAAGGAAATTGAACACAGGATAAATAACCTTTCTAAGAAAAAAGCAATACGACCAGATGAATTTATAAGTAAATTTTATCAAACATTTAAAGACCAACTAATTCCAATATTAAATAAATTATTTGGAATAATAGACAAAAAGGGTCCTACTAAACTCCTTTTATGAAACAAATATGATATTGATACCTAAATCCAAAGGAGTAAAAATAACAAAAATTATAAACCAATTTCATTAATGAAAATGAATTTTAAAAATCCTAAATAAAACACTAGCTAAAAGGTTACAAAAATATATTACAAGGATTATACTTTATGACTAAGTGGGATTTATATCAGGAATGCAGGGATGATTTAACATCAAGAAAACTATAAATATAATTGATTATATCAATAATAAAAGGAATAAAATTTGTTATCTTATCAATAAATGTAGAAAAAGCTTTTGCTAAAGAACAACATTCATTTCTATTAAAAATACTTCCAGGTATTGATATAAATATATTTTTCCTTAAATTGATAAATTTGTCCAAAATCATCACCAAGCATTATTTGGAATGGAAATAAGCTAGAACCCTTCCCAGTAAAATCAAGCATGCCCACTGATATTAACATTATTCAATATTGCATTAGAAATTTTAACAAGATTCTGTAAGAAATGACCAGTGGGATGATTTCAGAATGGCCTGGAGAAACTTGCATAAACTGATGCTGAGTGAAATGAGCAGGACCAGGAGATCATCATATACTTCAACAAAAATACTATATGATGATCAATTCTGATGGACATGGCCCTCTTCAACATGTGATGAACCAAATCAGTTCCAGTGGAGCAGTAATGGATTGAACCAGCTATATCCAGCTAAAGAACTCTGGGAGATGACTATGAACCACTACATAGAATTCCCAATCCTTCTATTGTTGTCCACCTGCATTTTTGATTTCCTTCACAGGTTAATTGTACACTATTTCAAAGTCCAATTCTATTTGTACAGCAAAATAATTGTATGGATGTGTATACATATATTGTATTTAACTTATACTTTAACATATTTAACATGTATTGGTCAACCTGACATCTGGGAGAGGGGAAAAATTGGAACAAAAGGTTTTGCAATTATCAATGCTGAAAAATTATCCATGCATATATCTTGTAAATTGTAATGGGCTGAGGCTTGAATTGATGCACTGAGGTCCCAAGTACGTGAGGCTAAATAGTAATTGGACCATACTCTATTAATATATATACTTGGAGAAAGAATGGCCCCCGCCCACTCTTTGTGCAAGTCCTGATGTGTTCTATAGAAAATGACGATTTTGGTGGGTGGAAGCAGGGGGGCGGAAAGGGAAGTGAAAAAAGAGACTGCTGGCTGGTTTCTTGACATAGCTGCTCGCATTGCTATCGCGACCCCCCTTCACCTCTGCTGGCTGGCTTCCTGTCACAGTTCCCATATTGCTATCGCAATCCCCTTCACCTCAAAAAGAATAAAGATTGAAGATTTTTCCCTTAACCTGAATTCTTGACTCTGGCTGATTTTAAATACGCGGTCATCACAGTAAATAAAAAGCTATATTAAAAAAAATCAGATTTGTTATATATTCAAAAAGGAAAAAAAAAGGAATCTTAACAAGAGTAAGAAGAGATGAAAAAGAAATAGAAGGCATCATAGTAGGAAACAAGATAATAAAACCATTTCTTTTTGAAGATGATAAGATAATATACATAGAAAATCCCAAAGGCTTAACTTAAAATTTTTTTGAAACAACTAATAATTTTAACAAAATAACATAAATCATCTGTATTCATGTATGACAAAAATCTTCAAGAAAGCATAGTAAGAGATAAACTATTTGAAATAACTATTATCTTTGTAAAGAAAAGCATAATGTCTTTAAATCATTCTTCTGTAAACAGGTCATTTGTAAAGAAATTACTCTGACCAGTATTAAATAACTAAGAGTATACCTGCCATAACAAATTAAAAGAAAAATCTTTTTACACAAATGAAATCAGATTTAAATAAATTGAAGAAATATTAATTGTCCATGAGTAGGAAAGACCAATACAATACAAATGATAATTTTACCTATACTGATTTATACAATATAAATTAAATTACTCAATTAAAATACCAAAATTTTATTTTAATGCATAAGTAACAAATAGTAACAAAATTCATTTAAAAAAAAACAAAAGTTCAAGAACATTAAAAGAACTAAAAAAAATGTTAAGTTTGCTTAACATTACCAGATCTTAAATTTACTATTAGGTAGTAATTATCCAAACTATCTGTTACTGATTAAGAAATACAAAGGAAGATCCTAGAACAGAATAAAATTTTCAGCTGCAAATGACTGTAATAAAATTGTTTTTGACAAGTGTAAAGAATTAAGTTTTAGGGAGAAGAATTCATTATTTGGTTAAAAAAAATGTTGGGAAAACTGTAAAACAGTCTGGCAGAAATTAGACATACATACTCTTTTACCAAATGCCTTTGCCTTGAATGATGTACTCTGACTAATTAAAATAAACACATGAGTAAGGACTTGAGTCTTTGGTTTTATATTTATACAGACCCACAAATATCTTCTGGGGGGGGGAGAAACACTTCTGGGGGACCTACATATAAAAAAAGAGTTATCTTAAGTCTACAGATGAAAATAGACATACCCACACACACTCACACTAATTTCAATTGAAAAAGATAACAAGGGAATTCCCCAATTACATGAAGCCCCTCTACAATATTCCCAATATCCAACCTCTATTTAATAAGGCATGTGAATGTTAAGGAAGGATGAGAGTGAGGGGAGTGTATGATGGGGTGATGGAGACAAGACTAAATCCTCTCCTTTGCGATGATGGTAGGGCCGAGTCACATAGTATATGGTTGTTGCTCCTTATTAATTGTTTCTTTGTTGAGATTCCCGCAGTGGTATACCTTCTGCATAAAAACATAACCAAATTAAAAATTGTGAGGAATTTTGAATACATTTGTGGTGGAAAGTATCCTAATGGTCAGGGGCTTCTAAAATAGCTGGGGGTGCTGGAGAACCTGCTGGTTCTGAAGATAGGTTCTGAATCCTATTCTCCTGAATCCTGTTTTCCAAACTGGTCCCTAAAATTTTTTTATTTTCCTGAGTTGCTGTAACCTAGTCCCTGAGAGGAAACATGAATTAATGTAACAGGACGGTAGCATTTAAAGTAGCACCATGACCATAATGATGAGGAAATTGAGGTTCAGAGGATAAATGTCAGAGACAGGATTTGAAACGAGGTCTTCTAGAATTAATTAATGAATAGAATGCTAAACTTCAGGTCTAGAAAGAAACAGGAAAGACAGGAGCACAGTATGAAGTTTGGGCTTGAATTAGGATTCAATGTGGTGTTTACAATGGGCAAAGGAATTCCTAGGCCAAGGACAAAGTTCTCCTGAGTTATTTCTAGAAAGGGCCTGGCATTCTGCAGGCCTCTTACCTTGGGAAATACCTACAAGTGATGCAAAAGTCAGAGAGAGGGAGCATAGGAGAAATCTGGCTTGACTTCTTCCTTTTTCTGAAAAATTGGCTGTTTAAGAACATCCCTGACTTACTGGGGGACAGAGAATAAGACTGGGGTAGATGGAGATAGGAGCTCAGAATTTCTTACCTGTTGGGTTGTTTCCAGATTGGTTTTGATCATTTTTCTCTAGAAGGAGACAAAGCAAGTGAAGACAGCAGTGAGAATATGTAAGAAAAGAATTTAAAGATAGAGAGCTATGGGGAAGGCTAGAGAGCATCTGGAGTCTGCTTGTCTAAGGCATTGGGGGAGTTTTGGTATGGAGTATCACATTCAATCCCAGATGTCTGTATTATAAAGTTTAATATGGATCTGTGTTTGGTGACTTGGATAAGGGAGGAGGAGAGAGAAGAAGAGAGGACTTTAGAGTCCATTATGAGCCTTTAGAGCCTTGAATCTGCTGAAGAATGAGGGAAGTTACAGAGGTCCAGCCTTACTAGAACCTAAACTCTGAGGCTAAAAGAATCTTTGGTGCCATGTTTAAGGAGGCAGTTGTGGGAAAGAAAGCTTGCCCAGATTTCTGTCTGGTCTTTCTTCAGGGAACCTGAACCCAAGTACATCCCCAGGTTGGTTCTACTCACCTTTTGCCTTGCGCTTGCCATAGAAATCAACAGAAACAAATAGGAATGTTGGCAGTAGAGGAAGGAATGTCAAGAGAGCCAAATACACCTGGTCCTTGTATACCCACTCTTCCAGGTCTTCCATGCCTGAAAATCATAATAAGTCCTAAGCACTCAGCAGCCTCCTAAATCTCCTATCAGAGCTTCTACCTCCCTCATTCACCCCTACTCCTAACCAAAGATTCCTCTTTCCCTCCTCTCCAACTATAGCAGAGTCCCACCCCAGAGTCTCACACCAAAGTCACTATCCCAATGTCACTTTCAACATACATACAACTCCAGTGATAGCATTTGGGAAACATAGCACTTCCTCTTCCTCCCAAGATTCAGGGTGAAGCTCAGGAGGGCCAGTGAGGAATCGAAGCTCTGCCCTTACCCCTTCTGCCAGGCCTGGTCTGGTGAGCCAAAGAGGGACAGAGACCCTCAACATCCAGGAGGGACTTACCTCTACAGCCAGACATATTCACAATGTAGTAAATGAGGAAGCCCATCAGTAAACACCAAAAAACTGCCAGGGTCATCACTCCCATTTTATGAGACCATAAGACTAGGAAATTCCCTGAAACACAAAGGCCAAGCCCAGAATTTCTCAGTGTCCTTCTTACTAGGGCTCCTAATCAACCCACCTCATCACTTCACTCCAGCTGGGGGGACCATTAAATTCAAGGTGTCCTGACTCCCTTCTTCCCCAGACCTGGGACACTCACTGATTGAACCTGAGGCAGCTTCCAGAACTAATTGATTGACCAACTAAGTCTCGACCTCCTCATCTGCATCCCTGGAATTCCTGACAAAGTCTGAAGGCCACAGTACCCATTGCCTGAGAATCTATAGCAAAACTTCGGCGTATTTGGGATAAAGAGCATGAAGGGTTCATATTTTTTCTTAGTCTCTTCTCTTTCTGCTCCAAGCTAAAATCTGGATTTCCATTACTACACCCAAGTTCTTCATTCTGAAGCCTCACTGCAACCTTTGTGATTTCTCCTTCTGACTGGATTATTCTTCCCACATACTCCATTTAAGGAGAGGTCAGCAGAGTCTCATTCTAGGCCGTACTCCGGATTTTCTCTGGTCTTGCCCCCATGCAACCTTTGTCCCAATTGCCTTTTCCTCTTTCTTTTTTTATAATTTATCTTCCCTGATTAGAAAGTAAACTCCTTGAGAGCAGGAACTGCCTTGCTTTGTACTTAGATTTTTATTCCTTGGGATTAGCACGGTATTATATATATATATTGATTTAGTAAGCACTTAAATGCTACTTGAAGGATTAACTGCCTGATCTCCTTTCTTCCCAATCAGATGTTACCTCTGTACTGGTAGGTTTTCCAGCTGTAGTAAACGAGGATGCTGAGCTGTACCAATGCCAGGATGCCAATCACACTCCACCAGATAGGATAGGTTTGAAACAGGGTTGGTGGCTCTGAAATACAAACTCTATCTTAGGCTTCAGGTGGAATTGGGGCTGCCCTCATATAGGCTTTCCCTGAATTCATCTTTTGTTTCTCTTCTTTCTACTAAATAGAAGCTTTCTGTATTTTCTCTTGTAGAAATCATGAATACTGATGACAGCAGAATGAGAGTCTATAGGTAAAGTGTGAATTGCAGGTGTAACAAGGGCACCCAAATGAGTGTCCAATCCTAAAGGCCTTGAAGAGCTCTGTCCTTATAGTAAGAGATGGAACCAACAAAGCTCTTATGCATGTGTGAATTAGGAGAGTAAGTCTAAAATATCTCTAAAGAATGAATAATGTCTATAAAAAGTGAAAATTCATCTTTGTTATGGATTTATTGATTCTCCCTTTTCTGACACTATAAAGTGGCTTTCCTTTTCTTGAAGTGCAGTATTTGGTGAATAAGTCTTATTATCTAACCAGTAACTATATATCATAGGGGGCAGCTAGATGATACAACAGAAACAGTTTTAGGTCTGGAATCAAGAAGACTGCTCTTCCTGAGGTTAAATCTGGCCTCAGTCACTTACTAGCTGTGTGACTCTGGAAAAGTCACTTAACCCAATTTGCCTCAGTTTCCTTATATGTAAAATGAGCAGGAGAAGAATTTGCCATCAAAGGGAAGAATCATTGAATTGGATACCATCAATCAGTTAAGCTGAATTATAGACATATCATATCCTCCCCAAAAACTGCTTCCCTTCCTCCCGTCTTCCTTGATCTGCCTAGATGAAAGGGATTACTCCTTCAAAAGTTTTCTTGCTTGGCACTTCTGCTTTGTGTGATAGATATTTAAGTACATGATGAACTCCTTGCCTAGACAG
This sequence comes from Antechinus flavipes, assembly GCF_016432865.1. Lineage (NCBI taxonomy): Eukaryota > Metazoa > Chordata > Mammalia > Dasyuromorphia > Dasyuridae > Antechinus > Antechinus flavipes. The sequence goes on from NC_067398.1 coordinate 650,836,061, forward strand.
TAGCCTCTCTGAGGCTATATTTTGTCATTTCATATATATATATATGTCATATTTTCATATTTTCTGCACCTCACTGAGGGCCTGGCAGGAAGGAGGTCCCTTGTAAACTTCTGTTGTTGAATAAATGAACAGGCAAGCCATGCTTTTCCTGATACAATAAAACAAATCCAAGGAAAACAAACCTCAATTTGGGACCTTACCTATGACCTTCAGCTCCATGAATGCTTCTGCTGAATGAGTATAATCATTAAAATAACACTTATACTGTCCCGCATCTGAAGGTTTCACATCCCCTATTCTCAATGTAACATTCCCGGCAGTGATGGCATTTTTCATCAGCTTAGTCCTCCCTTGGTAATTAGGTGACTGGTCTGTGAAATCATCTTCTTCATTTTGATAGTGATGCACTATATCTTGGGATTTGGACCAGACCACTTCCATATGCTGGGCACTTTGAGCTGGGGACAGGTAACATGATAACATTGCTTCTCCTCCTACTGGAGCCTCGAGAGGTGCTACAGGTCCAAACACTAAGAAAGCTCCTGTTCAGACAGAAAGAAGAGAGAGACATGGGGTCAAAAAAGGGTGGGAGGAACTAGACTCCAGGATACTGAGGAGCAGGAGAACAGAATCCAAAACTCCATGAATAGAGCCAGAGGGAGTGGCTAGGAGGGAGCTCAAGGAGGGAAAAAGGCAGGATAATAAGGACAATGAGATAGTGTCAGGTTGGAGAAAAAGACTGGTTGTGGACATGGAGGGAAGTTCCTCCAGTAAAGAAGGAATGGCTTGGTTTGTAAGAAGAGAAGAGGCCAGAATTCCCATAGGCTCAGCCCTTCAGGACCTTATGGCAAGGTCCTGAGAGCTATTAAAAAAAAAAAAAACCTAAGAGCCATCCATACCTGAAACTTGAGTAGGCATGTCAAGGAGGAGGAAGGAGATAAGGAATTTGAAGAGAAAGGCCTTTGAGCACCTGCTGGTCTCCATCACACCTGAGGAAAAAAGACATAAGAGGCTCAGTAATATCTCTTCCAGTCATCCCCCCCTTTTTTCCATCTATATGGCTACCTCCTTAGAACAAGCTCTCCTCGTCTCTCATCTGGATTCTCTGCAATAATCTCCTAGTTGGTCTCCCCGACCTTAAGCCTTGCCCCTCTCCAGATAGTTGTGAGGTTGGTAACCACAGAGCACAAGTCTAATCATGTCAATTCTCTGATCAATAGATTCTAAATGGTCCCTACTATTGTGTGATTAAATACAGACTCCTCTATCTGGCATGCAAAACACTTCATGGTCTAGCTCTCATCCAAGTTTTCACATTAATTCCATATTACTCTCTTCCCATGCTCTGTGTCTCAGCCACATAGGCTTATTTTCTGTTGGACAATATCCTTTCTCCCAATCTCGAGCTTTTGTGCAAGCTGTTATCTGTGTCTGGAATATACTTTATCCTCCTTCCTGCCTCTTAGAATTTCTTGAAGGTTTAGTTCAACTGACACCCCCTTATATATGTTGCCTATCCTGATTCCTATGTGTGCTAATTTCCTTCCCACACTACCACATCATCAAAAATATTTTTGTTTCTACAGTATTTTGTGCTTATTTATCACTCTCTTCCTAATAGACTATAAGATTCCTGAAAACAGGAATTTTTTTCTATTTCTATTTTCTTTACTTTTCTATTCTCAGAGTCTAGTAGTGATTGGTATTGGGTAGGTGTTTAATAAATGCTTGTTGAATAATTGAAAAGGGGAATCAGTTGCATAGTAAGACTGGAGTGAGTGACAGAGAATGTCATGCAGAGCAAGAACTAAGGCAAACATTATGATCAGAGTTTTTCATCAGGTTGTCAATTTGGTGGGACATTGGGGTGGGAGCAACCTCTGTTGTCCTCTGGTCAGCCTCAGGCTTCTGTCATAGCAGGTTCTCTTGGAGTCTGTCACCATCTCTGCCCCCCACCTCCACTGTCTTCCACTTACTCTAACTGCATAGAGTTTGGATATCTAAGAAGGTCAGTAATCATTATAGCTACCCTTGTATTTAACTCATGTGGACTGGGAAGGAGTAAGAAAATATTAGGGACTAGGAACAATTAGAACTCTCCAGAGCATGAATTTCTTTACCTGGGTTCATGGATCCCTTAAGAGACCTTTGAATATATTTTAGGATGTTCATAAACTTGGAAATACATCTTTTAGTAATTGATTTCATTTGTAATCCTATGCATTTTGTTTTATGACTTTTTTTTTGCTTTTCTAGACATCCCATTTCTTTTTTAAAAATTTAATAATAGCTTTTTCAAAATACACACAAATATAGTTTTCAACATTTACCCTTGCAAAATCTTGTGTTCCAACTTTTTCTCCCTGTCTTTCCCCTAACTTCCTTTCCTAGACCACAAGTAATCCAATATAGGTTAAACATGTGCAATTCTTCTAAACATATTTCCACATTTATCATGCTGCACAAGAAAAACCAAATCAAAATGGAAAAAAAATGAGAAAAAAAGCAAGCAAACAACAATAAATATTACGTTGTGATCCACATTCAGCCCCTATAGTCCTCTTTCTGTATGAAGATGGCTCTCTCCATCACAAATCGAATTGGCCTGAGTCACCTCATTGTTGAAAATAGCCATGTTTTATGCATTTAAAGATATTATTCTGTGAAAAGAGTCCATTGGTATTACCAGGCTGCCAAAAGGACCATGACCTAAAAAAATTAGTCAAAGAGCTCCTGTCTTATGGATGGGTTGCTCCCTCTTGTAGCAGGACTATATCTGAGGTAAGAAGAAAGGAAAAAGAAGTATTGCCCAACTGAAAATGAATCGCTGTGTTCCCTAAAGGGGCAGCTACTACTCCTCACAGATTGTTGTTTGTCCTTCATATTTGATCTATATCTTGTCAATGGACCTAGATGGCTCCAGAAAAAAAGAATTAGGATGGTGACTGTACAATCCTGTCTCACTTAAATCCAATTCACTTGCCAGTCAAAACATCACCTTTTTGATGTCATTGGTCTCCTTCAAGAGCAAAAGACAAGCAACAACAATCTGAGACAGAATATCCTCTATGAACAACTGTCCTCCCCAGCTGAATTTGTCCCATGCTCAAGAAGTCCTTTGACTTCTAGTCAGGATTTTGATAAAATCACTGATCTGGTATGCTTCCTGAGAAGGTGAAGAAAGTTTTATCAGAAAATACTTTCTATTTCTAAGGTAAAATAGAAAGAAATTGAAATGAGGCAACTATTCTTGTGTTTCTCCTAGGATATAAGTGAATTCATCTGTAATGTATTATTAGAAGTATACCAACTAGATTCCAACAAATGGAAAAAACCTCCTACTCCTCTTTCTCCTCCTTCTCTTCCCCACACTGGATCCATTCCTGAAACACAATCATTTGGCAACAACCTTCTCCTTCACTGAAGATCCTAACACCTGCTTATGTTATACTGATCAGAACCATGTTGCTCACAGAATCTCTGAACAAGAATTCCCTTTGCAAACACATCTAACAAATAGGTAAGCTTTCACTTAAATATCTTCAGGGACAAGGAATTTACTGTCTCCTAAGAAAGTCCACATCATTTTTGGATAGCTCTGTTAGGAAGTTGTTATTGGCTTTTTTGAGATTTTTTTCATTCATGGAACTAAATATATCCCTTGAAATTTCCACATAGTTATTTTTCTTCTTTGAAAAATAATTATTCATGTCCTTTAACCATTAATCTGGTGTTTGGAAATACTCTTACTCTTATAAATTGGTATCAATTTCTCATTGATTTTAGCTACCAAATTTTTGTCAAAAGTGCCTATCATCAAGATTTTATTCCTAGTCTGTTTCTTTCTCTTTTTATTCTGGAAGCATTTCCTTTTCTTATACAAACATCATCTGTTTTTAATATAATCAAATTGATCTACTTTTCCCCCTACACATAATTTAATTGTAATACAACTAAAAATGTTCCACTGCTCCACAACTATAATAGAACACATGGTAAATTTTCTAGTCTTTTCTGATCTTAAAGTACTCATCTGAATCTGCTGAATGGCTAAGTACAAGAAAAGAAAAGATTGAGGAAAAGTTAGAGAAGAATGAAAGAAAAGAAGGAAGGAAGGAAGGAAGGAAGCAAACAAGGAAGGAAAGAATCAAGGAAAGAAGGAAGTAAAAGAAAAAGGAAAAAGGAAAGGAAAGAAAGAAGGAAGGAAAAGAAGGAAGCAAAGCACTTATTAAGCACTTTATTAAACCTTTACTGAGGAACTGTGTTAAAGGGTGGGCATGATCAGTAGGCCAATGATTAGAGGAGAAAGAAAGGAGTTGGACAGGACTGGTTCTGAAAATAAGAAGAAAGAAATGATTTGGGGAGAAAGCCAAGACTCTTTGGGAGACCAATACTTCTTGCATAGTTCTCTGAGCACAGGGAGATTTCAATTGAAAGACTTTTTGAGGTATCTTATAAATGAAAGACCTTGAATATAGGGGTATTTTTATATTTTGCTCAATATACAGTGCTGATGAGCAACATATAAATTTCTTAGAGGTCTCTACCTTAATTGTTTCACCAACTAAACATTCATTTTCCCTTCCACCATACCCCTCCTTGTGGACTTTGCTATTTGAATTGCCAACAGTGTTACCTCCTCTGGAAGTGTTCCAGAAAAAGAAACATTAATGTACTTTTGATGGAGCCTTGAATTGATCAAACCATTCTAGGAGACAATTTGGAAAAATGTCCAAAATGTTAGTAGATTGTACCTATCATTTGAAAGAATAATACCACTACTGGGCCTATATTTTAAATAAATCAAAGAACATCTGATCAGCAGGATGATTTCAGAGAGGCCTAGAGAGATTTACATAAACTGATGCTAAGTGAAATGAGAAAAACCAGGAGAGCATTATATATAGCAACAGCAAGATTATATGATGATCAATTCTGATGACATGTCTCTCATCAACAATGAGGTGATTCAGACCAGTTCCAATGATCTTGTGATAAAGAAAGCCATCTGCACCCAGAGAGAGGACAGTGGGAACTGAACATGGACCACAATAGTATTTTCACTCTTTTTATTGTTGTTTGCTTACATTTTTTCTTTCTTAATTTTTTTCCTTTTTGATCTGATTTTTCTTGTGCAGCATGATATTTGTGGAAATGCGTATAGAGGAATTGTACATGTTTACCATATATTGGATCATTTGCCAACTGGGAGAGGAGGTGGGGAGAAGGGAGGGAAAAAATTAGAACACAGGACTTTATTAGAGGTGAATATTGAAAATTATCCAGGTATATATTTTGAAAATAAAAAGCTTTAATTAGAAAAAATTCAAAAACATTCCTGTACAGTAATTTTTATAACAATTGTTTTCATTGTAGCTTGGAAACTAAGGGAATACTCAATAATTGGAGAAATTGATGAACAAATTATGAGACATTAATGTAATGGAATACTATTGTGCTGTAAAAAATATAATGATTGGGGCAGCTAGATGGCGCAGTAGACAAAGCATTGGCCCTGGAGTCAGGAGAATCTGAATTCAAATTTGGTCTCGGACACTTAATATGTCCTAGCTGTGTGACTGAACAAGTTACTTAATTCCAATTGCCTCTCCCTCCCTCCCTCCCCCCCCAAAAGAAAAAGAAATAAGAAATAAAGTGATTATTTCAGAGAAACTTGGGCAAGTTTGTATGAAATGAACAGAACAAAGAAAACATTTAGCACTATAACACTAATATTGCAGAAATGAACAATTTTGAAAAAACTTAAGAATTCTGATCAATCTTATCATCAATTCTGATGATCAGGAATGCTATCTACCTCCTGACTCAAGAGTGATGGATATTATAATATGCAAGATAAAACACGGCAGACTTTGCCAACTGGGAATTTGTTCTGCTTCACTATGTTTATTTGTTCTAGGGACTTTTCTTATTTCTCACTTTGACACACCTCAGTGGGGAGTGAAGGTAGGAGGAATAAAAAGAAAATAAATGCTCCATAATGTAAAAAAATAATAATTAAAAAATAAAACCTTCCCTTGATCATGTCATTGCCCAAAGTGATAGTCCTTTTCCACTTTTACATTTCTGAAAAGAATAGCCCATATCCCCACTACTTCTCCTGGAATACCTATCTCTTTTGTCATTATTATCCATCCTACTAAATCCAATGATCTTTTTTCTGCCATTATTTTTCTTGATCTCTCAAAAAAAAAAAACAAACAAACCCCAAACCAACTTTTGATTCCATTGATAACTTCCTCCTTGATGTTCTATCCTTTTTTGTTTCCCATGCCATTATTTTCTCTGGGATCTCTTCCAGTGAGATTCTCTAGCTTTTTAAAAATTCTCTTCTCCTGGTACTATGTCCTATCAATCTAAGGTGTGGATATCCAAACAAGGTTCTTTCTCACCTTCTTACTTCTCTAAATTTTCTTCCTTGATAATTTTAGTTACTCCCAGGGTTTATCACTTCTATGCAGATAATTCCCAAATTTACATCTTGAGCCAAGTTTTTCCCTAAAGTACTCTCCAATTGCTTGCTGAACTTTTCCTTTATCATCTGTTAGATAAAATTTTTTTCTTCCTTCAAGTCTCTTTTCAGGTGCTGCCAGAAATTAAAATTCAATATGACCCATGTTGAAATTTTCTCCTCCTCCCTAAATAACCTATTTCTTTTTGGATTTAAACAACTACCAAGATCTGATTTTATATTTATATCATCTGTGGAATTAATTTTTTTCTCTATTCCCCCAGTACCATTCTAGCTTCAAATCCTCATCACTTCTAATCTGAACTACTGTAACAACTTCTAAAGTTGTATCCCTATCTCTAATCTTTCAATTATCTCATTCTTTATCCAGTTGCCAAGACACAGGGATTGTTTTTCACCTTTCTCTCTCTGGTGCATAGAACAGGTAAGAGCATTAAATTAATGTTTGTTGATCAATGATGTACAGATCTGACCAGATCACATTTCTGTTCAGAAACTTTTCAAGTTATCTACAATCTAGATAACTGGCATTTAAGGTTCTCCACCCATCCATTCCAGTCTTATTTCACATGATACTCCTTTACACACTCATATAACCAGATTATGCTGTTATTTATTCCCCAATCTTCATGCCATATCTCATCTCTGTGCATTTGTCCATTTCTTAAACCTGGAATATTCTCCTTTTATATGCTGTAACCCTTTTTGTTCCTACAAGAATCATTTTGACAACTATATAATAAATTTTTTGTTTGAATAAAAATAAGTGTATTATATAGTTGTCAGCCCTCAGATAAAAGCATTCATATAGACAAAAAGGAAAAAAAGCAAAATAAAACATATGTAAATCAAACTTTTATCATTAAATTAACCAAAAATATATAAATTAATTTGAAGGTTAAACTCATCTTCTATGTTTACCTGTCTTGCTCAATCCATTTTTGGGACTCTCTACTTCTCTCCCATAAAAATCCCATTACCATCTCCAACCTTTCTCTTATTTTCAGTGGAGTGCCTTAATTTTGTTTGTTTTACATGTAATGAGTGTGTAATGACTCTTTCACATATTGGCTGTTTGACCAGAGGAATGTCTCTTACCCTTGCAATATTCTAGGCAAATCTCTTTCCTTGTGAGCCAGAGTTGCTGCTAATCTCTCTAGAGATGTCAAACTCAAGAGTGTGGTAGGAAGCAGATTAAAAGACCATTGGAAAACTTTAACAAAATAAATTAAAATTCAGAGCATCATATATAATGTTAATTTTGGGGGTTTTATGTCAATTTGTGACTTACAGAAATTGTTTTTATTTTACAGCATCACTCTCCACCAGTGAAATAAGAGTAATGATCTAAAATAAATCAATGTGCATACTGCTTTTTTTAAATTCTTATTCCTTCATTGTGAATCATTCAATATAATCTTTTTATATGTTAGGCAATCTTTATATTTGTGGGTTTATATGGGTATAACATTCTACTACATTCATGTGCCATACTTAATTCAACTTTTTCTGATTTTTGGACATTTGAGTTGTTTCTCATTTTTTTTTTTTGCTCTAACAAATAATGCTATTTAATTTTTCCTCATACAAAAATAGCTTTTTGCCTCTATCAGTACAACATTAGAATATATAGATTTGATATGAAATCAGTGGTCAAAAGGGATGAACAGTTTTCAAATTTATTACATAATTCCAAACTGCTTTCCAAAAACATCATACCATTTTACAGCTTCACAATGAAGCCATAGTATTCTTTTTTTTTTCTTTTTTGCCACAGTCAAATGACATTGGATTTTTTAGAAACAGCTAGGTGGTATAGTAGATAGAGAATTGGACTTGAAATTAAGAGCTGACTTTTATTAGTTATGTGACAATGGACAAGTAATATAACTTATGTCCATTTCAGTTTCCTCATCAGGAAAATTTGGATAATAGTAGTGTTATGCCATAGTCTCTTTGAATTGTTCTACCTCAGTTTTCCTGCACTAGTTTCCCTAATTGTCCTGACTGAGTTTCCCTGAATTGTTCTACTTCAGTTTCCTTAACGGTTCTACCTCAATCCCCTTAGTTGTAAAAACCCGCTCTGGTCCATTAAGACTGAGGACCATTTGCTCAAAGGATTATAAATTGTCAAAGTGAGGCTTAAGATGAGGGGGAGATCAGACTTCTTTTCTCCTAATTCCTTCTGCTCTCAAGAATTTATGGCACTACCCCTCTAAATATTCCAAAAGATAAGACTATCTGTGATATCTCATTGACATCTTTACTTCTGGTTTCCAGTTTCCCTCCATCCTGCTAGAACCAAATTTATGGTCCTGAAACTAATCTAATCTCTATTCCCATTCTCAGTTTCTAATATCTTGCTGGGGCCTCCAAGCTGTTATGCTGGAGAAACTGAGGCAAGATAGAGATTAGAGAGTTTTTAATATTTTATTAATTGGAGAGTATAATTGACTGGACAGGACTCTTGTGTCAAAAGTATCCAGTGGTGAGTTCTCAATGACTTGACCAAGATCACACAGGTTTGAAAGTGAGAGTGCCAGAATTTAAACCCAGGTCCTCTGACTCCTAACCCAGAGAGTATTTTTTAATTGTCCTATGTCCCTGAATAGTCTCCCTCATCCATTCATTTTTTTCCATAATCTCAAGATTAAGTACCATCATCATTTGCAAAAAACTTAGTCTCAGACACTACTTCCTAGCTGTGTGATCCTGTGTAGATCACTTAACTCTAATTGCCTTAAGGGAAAATATTTTTTAAAAGACAGAAATGATGGAGAGAGATGAGAAAAACATGGCAAGAGCTATATGAATTGATGCAAAGAGAAGTGAGAAGAAATGGGAGATCACTGCACACAGTAGTAATGATGTAATAATGATCAATCGTGAAAGTCTTAGCATCTCTGATCAATATGATGATCCAAGACAATTCCAAAGAATTCCAAGACAATTACAAATGGAAAAATAATAATTAAAAAAAAAAACTTGAGAGAATTCGGAGTTTGCAAAACTCCAAGTACAAAATGAAGTATAATTTTCTCACTTCCTTTATTTCTTTTTGGTTTCTTTTTTGAACTATGGCTAACATGGAAACTTTGTACATTTTCACATGTATAATTAATATCATTATTGATTGCCTTCTTAGGAGAAAGGGGGAAAAAAGAATTTAGAACTCAAAATTTAAATAGAAAAGAATGTTTCAAATAAATACAAATTTTAAAAAATCTTTGGTAACTGGAGAGAACAGTTTCAGCAGAATGATTGCAAAGCATTTAAGAAAAGGAAGATTAGCAAGAGTGGAAGCAAAATAAGTAAAGAATGGCTTTCAGTAAGAATGACCTAGGGGTGAATTAAGGCGAATAACTTGCTTTTCCTTCAGTCCATGGTCTAATAGGAATTAAATCCTACTGGGAGAATGATGCTGACAACCAAGAACACAGTCCCTGGAACTCAAAGGGGTGAAGGAAGGGAAGATTTAGAAAGTACATTGAGATCAAGAAATATTTTTTAATCTTTGTTCTGGCAAGAGACTCCTGAGTCTCCAAATGGAGACTTTTTACAAGTCTCCTTGCCAACCTATCAACATTATATCTACAGTAGCTGTTGCAGCAGTTGTACTTATCCGTAGGAGAGCCAGTCCTTGAGGTGGGGAGCGACAAACTGCTACATATGCCCAAGGGAGATAAGGAAGGATGAGAATGGGGAAAACTGGCATAAACCCTCTGGGGGCAGGAACATACCCAACTGACCTCTGGGAAATGGAACACATTTCTTTGAGTTCTAGGGAGGCAGTATGAATTGGGAAAGGGGGGATAGAGAGTGGAAGGAACGAGGACAAACTGTATGAGCTCTAAAGTAGTAAAGAGTGTAAGCTTGAGGGGTGGTGGGTCAAGATAAAGGTTTTAGCACTCACCCTGGGTGATTTCAGAGGACCAGCTCTAGTTCTCTGGTTCTTCAGAGGGGATGTCTACTGAAGGAATGGACCGGTTGGGACTGCACCCTCAACTACCCGTGAAAGACGTTCGTATCCAGGCCTGGGGCTCCTGTTTGGAGGTCGGTCTGTGGAGAAGGTGGCTCTGCTTCCGCGCCAGCTCAAAGGCAACAAGCCGCACAGATCCAGAAATCGAAAGTGATTGTGGAGACAAGGGGGCAAAGTAAGCTGCGGAAACTGCCTAGATCTAGGGGCGGGTCTCTGGTCCCACCCCTCCAAATAACCACGCCTGCTCTAGCCCCTCCTCTCCCTACGGACCTCTGTTTCTACCTCCTTTACTTTTGCGCCCCGCCCCCTCCACCCCACTGGGTCCTCTGGATCCGGAGCGTTCCCTGGAAGGCTGCCCTGGGCATCTTGTTGGACCAGATGAGCGCTGCAATAGGCAGCCGCTACAGCCAGAGGACCACTGAGACAGCGAGGGTTCCGCAGGCCCCTACTGCCAACGGAATAAGCTGACCTCAGGGATAGGGTCTGCGGCGCTCTTCTGGTTTGACTCTTACTCTAGAGACTGCTCGATACCTCCAGAACCTCGAGTGCGAAGCGTATTGAGATGCCTGCCCCAGGTGAGCCTCCATCTCTATCCTGCCCAGACCTTCCAGGCGAGGGGCCCTCCTCTTCCTCTGGCCCTAGATCAGCCCCTCCATCTCCTACTCTTCCCTTTTTACTACTCCTCTCTTCCTCCTCTTCAGCTTCCTACCCTTCCTCTCACCATCTTTCCTTTTATTTTCCTTAGTCTCATGCCTATCCAACCCCTTCCTACCTTTTCTCCCTTATGCCTTCATTTCAGAACCTTCTAACCTTCATTCCCCTCCTCTTTGCCCCCTCTGCCTTCTTACTTCTCTTTTCCATTCTACACACACACACACACACACACACACACACACACACACACACACACACACACACACACCCCTCTCTTTTTCCTTAGGCTTTTGTCCATTCTTTTCCCATTCTTGTATTCTTTCCCTGCTCCTTTCCTCTCTCTACTCCCACACCCTCTGCCTCCTCATCTCCTCACTCCTGTCTCCATACCTACATTCTTAACTTTTTCATCTTCTTCAATCCCCTGTCCTCCTCACTTTCCTTCCTCCTTTTCTCTTCCGTTGCTTCATCTCCACTCTTCCTGTCTTCTCAGTCCCTTTCTCTTATGCTCCATAAGCTCCATACCTTCTTCTCTGCATCTCATTCCCTCATCTTCTCTCTCTTCAATATTCCTCCCATCTCATATCTTCAGTCTTCTGCCCATGCATCATCTTCATCCTCTTCTCCTTCTGTTCCTCCATTTTCAATCCAAAACTGTCCATCCATCCTAATCTTTACACAGAGTGAGCAGACCAAATAACATTATTACAACCCTGAGAAGCAAACTTCTGTGAACTGATGTTTACAAACATTAAGAATCTTTTGAAGCTGGCAAAAGCCAACTTCAAGGAAATTTTTCATATATGTTACCTTGTTTAGATTAACAGCTTAACTTTTTTGTATTACTAAATTTTTAAAAAAGACAAACTACATACTGGGACTGAGATTATGATCTGTTTTTTCCAAATGGAAAGTCTGTTTCTCTCTTGATGCTTCCCATTTTATATTAAAAATTATAAAAAATATTTCCCTATTCCTATTAGTCTTTCACACCTTGCCTCACCTCACCCTTAGTTAACTAGGTTACTACATTTCATCACTGTGTTATTCTAACAATAAGCAAACACAGAGATTATGCCTTCTCTTCCAATCCCTTCTCACTTTATGGGCAAACTGCAGTTTTATGGAAATTAAGTGTATAAATAATAGATATAGTAGGCCTCCCCAATTCACTTTAGTCTCTGCTCCAACATTTCTACTCTACCCTTTCAGACCCTTCTGTGCTTGTCTCTCCCTTCTCCCCTTTCTCCCCATTCCTTTAATTCCTGCATTCTGCTCTGACTCCAACTCTTTTCCTTTATCCTACCTTCATCTTTTTGTACCTTTGTTCTCCTCTCCCTGGACCTCAGCATATTTTTACAATTTCTTTTCTCATTCTAAGGCTGAACCTTTCCTCCTTTTCCTTTACCAGGACCATTTTCTTTCTCTGTTGTTTTCTTCTCTTTCACCTGAAACCTGTCTTTCTCCTTCATTCTTCCCTTCCTCTCTTTAGACTTTTCCTCTTTTTCTGTTTCCATTCTGGTCCTTTTTTTCTCTTCTCTTTAGATTTGCTTCTCCCAGTTCTTTTTGCAAAGTCTTCTTTTCCCAGTTTACATATGGCCTGGATGAGTATAGGATAAAGATTCTTTTTTTGGGGGGGGAGAGGAGAGGGAGTGGCAATTGAGATGGAGATGGAGCTGGTAACACAGCTAATAAGTATTAAGTGTTTAAAATCAAATTTGAACTTAGGTTCTCCTGACTTCGGGGGCCAATGCTCAATCCACTCTACCATCTAGCTGCCCCAAGGATTCCTTTTGTATGCATTGATAGAGAATTTATCTTCACACCTCCACAACTTAGTAGAGTGCTTTGCAAACAGTAGGTATTTAATAAATGCTTGTTGATTGATTGTTTGTTTCATTCAACATATACTTTTGTAGGGTTTGCCATTCAGGCCTGAACACGCTTTTAGAAGTCATCATACATGACATTCTTATGTGATCCTGAGATTTATTTGAAGTTGGGGGAGAATAAGTTCTAAGTAGCATTTATATAGTGTTTTATGGTTTGTAAAACACTTTATGTTAGCTCACTTGATCCTCACAACTATCCTGTAATATAGGTACTATTATTATCCCAATTTTGCAGATGAGAAAAAAGGCTGAGATAAGTCAAGTGACTCGAGTAGGGTTGTACAACTACAGTAAGTACCTAATTCCTAATTCGAACCCAAGGCCTTTCTAACTCCAAAATTGGCATTCTAACCTCAATTTTACCTAGATGCCACAGAAGCAAAGGATGGTCATGTCCAACGGGGGCTTCTTTCTGGAGATTGCAATACAAGAGGAAGGTCTCTATTGCTCCTATAATGTTCTTATGATTTTGCCCCTATATGCCAAATGCCAGTGTTTTTGGTCCCTTGAGAGAGGGGAACAGAAAGCAGATTTTCAGCCTGTATCCTGAACCCTAGCCTTCAAATACTTCAGTAGATCTATGATTTCATCAATGTATTCTTCTTACTTACTCTAAATTGCAATCCCTCAAAGACCTTTTCATCTTATGCAAGTAACATCTATGTTTTTCCATAGATCTTCCACAGATAATCTACTCAATGCTGCAGGCCTTTCTCTAGGACATTTTATGAGTACTAATATAGCAATCCACTGTCCATCTCTTTTGTCACATGACTTCTGATTTAATTTTCTATTTATTTATAACCTAAACAATATGTTTTATTTTACTTTTTCTGTATAAGCTCTCTGTGGAAACATGCCCCAGTTTATTTGCTTCCACTAGTACTTTAATGATCGACCAATATAGCAATATTTTTCCTGATATAAACCAGCAACTTTGATGCTCTGAAGATTATGAAGTTACAAATTCAAAACCATTTAGTATTATCAAGAAAACTTATTTCAGAGATAGGCTTTTTTTTGTCAGATTCATTTTGGGGTAGTTAAAAGCATTGTTTAATTTCTCAAATGTAGGGCAGCCCACAATCTTCCCTGTACAGTTCTGATTTAACTCATTCTCCATTTGCAGTCACCATCCCAGACCCAATAGACTGGCCATCAAGTTGTGCATCATTTTCTGGGGAGTATGTTTTTTAAAAATTTATATGATGTTTCTTTTGTGGATGGTTAGGCTAACTCCTTTTGGTAATCATGGACCTCTTTGGGGAGACAGGTCCCTATTTTCCTGAGGAGTGATGCAATAAACACAACAAACAGGAGCATCTGGAAGGGATCATTGGTAGGGAATCCCTCATTTTAGCATCTTGTATAGAACATTCTCCATGACAGAAATACCACCTTTTGTGCACACACACACACACATATATCTATATACATATATATAGATATATATGTTCCTATTTTAGTCCTGAATTGAATAAAAATGAGAAATGTTTAATAACAGAGGATCACTGAATAGAGTTTTCTTTGTTGAATTTATCAAGGAATCTTGTATGATTGCAACAGACACAAGAGATTTCTTGTGGAAGGGAGAATCTTTAAAGCTGCAATTTGCTCTAATGAGTCAAAAGCTTTTTTTGTAATCAAACACAATGACATTTTATATAAACTGTATTTTTATCAACTATATGACTCTAAAGTCTTCTATCAGAAAACTTATAACATTTTACCTTGCCATTCTCATTAGATATCCAGTAGATACATAGGGATCATTTTCATAAAGATTTCATAAAGATTTCAAGAATATTTAGAATAACTAAGAATATTTAGAACAACCTAAAAGGGCAAAAAAATCATCTTAAAAAAATAAAATGTAACAAAAAAGTGATAATGAAAAAATGCCCCAATACAGTGAAAATTTCCAGAAAAAAAACAATAGATGCACAGAAGGAAAAATGAAGCTACTTGAAGAATATTTAAGGTGATTAATAAAGTCAATAAAAGTGATGACAAGATATGTGGTATCTACAAAATTAGATATAAAATCAGTAAAAAAAAAAAGACAAGCATAATATTTGACTATTTGAAACAATTGTGGAAAAATATTTGTTAATGGTTGATTCTTGGAGGAATAGAATGGCTCAAATGTAAGCCCAAAAATTGTGGAGGTGATAGAACCAATTAGTAGCAAACCAGTTTAATTTTTTAAAATTTTATTCATGTGTTCTGTTTTGTCCCCATTATAAACATTTACAGATATTCATATTAACTCAATTTCCTCATCTGTAAAATGAATTGGAGAAGGAAATGGCAAACTGCTCTAGCATATTTGCTGAGAAAACCCAAATGAGATCACAAAGAGTCAAACATGATTAAAATGATTAAACAACAACAACGATGTGTGTGTGTGTGTGTGTGTGTGTGTGTGTGTGTGTGTGTTTATGAAATGAGTTGCTTCGTCAGTTGGTAGGGTACCCTGCATTGGAGCTCTCTAAGGAAAGGCCAGTTGACCACTTCTCAAAGATATAATGGGCATTTTTTTGGGGAAGCACAAGTTGGGTTACATATACTTGGTTCCTAAAGTTTCTGTGTACATTGTTTGGGACAATAAAAATATTATAATTTGATGAGGGACTAAGCAATAACAATGAGAAAGTTGAATGAAGTAGCTCCTGAATAGATCCTTGAAAGAAGATAAAAAGCCTAAGTAAAGAAATATAAAGACAAATGGGTGAGAGATACATTGTTGTGTTCAGGAAATAGGAAGAAGACTAAGTGTGGATGTAAGATAAAGAAGGGGAATAAAATGAAATATGCTTGAAAAGATTGATTGAAGTCTAAGAAGGCCAGACAGTCTATTTGGGCCCATTTTCTTCATTTGTTAAATGGGGAGTTAGATTATTTTTAAGGTCTTTTCCAGCTTTGAATGTATAATTTTACAAACAAATTTTACTACTTTTTTGGGGATGCTTCAATTGAAATAGATTAAATTTTACTCTAGCTTCTCACTTTAAATATTTATCTATCTCTATGTTTCAGGTGTGTTTCCTCCAGAGAACCTATTAGGCTGTTTTCTAAGCCAATCAGCAATATAGGATAATTCTCCTCAAACACACTATTGAATCCATAGCATTCTGACTTTTGACCCCACCACTCAACAAACTGCTTTCTCCAAGGTTGTTAATGAACTCTTGACTGTTATTTCTGGTGGTTATTTCTCAGTTATCATCCTGTTTTCTCACTTGATCCTCCCAACTCTTTGAGGATGTCAATTAGTCAACAAGTGTTTATTAATTGCTTACTAAGTATAAACACTGGAGGTATAAATGGACAAGTTCCCATACCCCTTCCCTCAAGGAGATTATATTCTAAGATGAGGGAGAAAGATATAACTTATAAATAACTAAGATATAACATATAAATAAACAAATAAAGAAAGAACTAGGTATTGTTCAATCATTTTTTTCAAAGAGTCCTCTCTTACTCTTTGTTACCTTGTTTGGAGTTTTCTTGTCAAAGATTCTGGAGTGATTTGTCATTTCCTTCTCCAGCTCATTTTTACAGATGAGGAATCTAAGATAAATGATGTAAAGTGACTTCTCCAAAATAGTCAATAACTTTATTAATATAGTGTTTGACCCCAGCTTTGGGGATAAGAATTCACTATTTGATAAAAACTGCTGGGAAAATTGGAAATTAGTATGGCAGAAACTAGGCATTGACTCACACTTAACACTGTATACCAAGATAAGGTCAAAATGAGTTCATGATCTAGGCATAAAGCATGAGATTATAAATAAATTAGAAGAACAGAAGATAGTTTACCTCTCAAACCTGTGGAAAGGAAGGAATTTGTGACCAAAGAAGAACTAGAGATCATTATTGATCAATTTATAAAAAAATCAAGCCATTCTCCAATTGATAAATGGTCGAAGGATATGAACAGACAATTTTCAGATGATGAAATTGAAACTATTACCATTCATATGAAAGAGTGTTTCGAATCACTATTGATCAGAGAAATGCAAATTAAGACAACTAGATACCACTACACACCTCTCAGATTGGCTAAAATGACAGGAAAAAATAATGATGAATGTTGGAGGGGATGCAGGAAAACTGGGACACTGATGCATTGTTGGTGGAGTTGTGAATGAATCCAACCATTCTGGAGAGCAATCTGGAATTATGCCCCAAAAGTTATCAAACTGTGCATACCCTTTGATCCAGCAGTGTTACTTCTGGGCTTATATCCCAAAGAAATACTAAAGAAGGGAAAGGGACCTGTATGTGCCAAAATGTGGCAGCCCTGTTTGTAGTGGCTAGAAACTAGAAATTGAATGGATGCCCATCAATTGGAGAATGGCTGGGTAAATTGTGGTATATGAATGTTATGGAATATTATTGTTCTGTAAGAAATGACCAGCAGGATGAATACAGAGAGGACTGGAGAGACTTACATGAACTGATGCTAAGTGAAATGAGCAAAACCAGGAGATCATTATACATTTCAACAACGATACTGTATGAAGATGTATACAGTGGATTTCTTTGACAAAGAGACCTAACTCAATTTCAATTGATAAATGATGGACAGAAGCAGCTACACCCAAAGAAAGAACACTGGAAAATGAATGAAAACTATTTGCATTTTTGTTTTTCTTCCCAGGTTATTTTTACCTTCTGAATCCAATTCTCCCTGTGCAACCAGAAAACTGTTCGGTTCTGCAAACATATATTGTATCTAGGATATACTGTAACCTATTCAACATGTAAAGGACTGCTTGCCATCTAGGGGAGGGGGTGGAGGGAGGGAGGGGAAAAATCGGAACAGAAGCAAGTGCAAGGGATAATGTTGTAAAAAAAAAATTACCCTGGCATGGGTTCTGTCAATAAAAAGTTATTATAAAATAATAAAAAAAAGAAAATGGCCTAGAATTCAAAGCTAAAAAAAAAAAAGAGAGAGATCATTATTGATCACAAAACAGAAAATTTTTATTATATCAAATCTGAAAAGTTTTTGTACAAACAAAACTAATGCAGACAAAATTAAAAGGGAAGTGATAAACTGAGAAAACATTTTTACAGTCAAAGGTTCTGATAAAGGCCTCACTTCCAAAGTATATAGAGAATTGACTCTAACTTATAAGAAATTAAGCTATTCTCCAATTGATAAATGGTCAAAGGATATGAACAGACAATTCTCAGATGAAGAAATTGAAACTATTTCTAGCCATATGAAAAGATGCTCCAAGTCATTATTAACCAGAGAAATGCAAATTAAGATAATTCTGAGATACCACTACACACCTGTCAGATTGGCTAGAATGACAGGGAAAGATAATGCGTAATGTTGGAGGGGATGTGGGAAAACTGGGACACTGTTCCCACAGTGGGATTGTTCGTGGAATTGTGAATACATCCAGCCATTCTGAAGAGGGATTTGGAACTATGCTCAAAAAGTTATCAAACGGTGCATATCCTTTGATCCAACAGTGTTACTACTGGGCTTATATCCCAAAGAAATCTTAAAGAAGGGAAAGGGACCTGTATAGGCAAAAATGTTTGTGGCAGCCTTCTTGGTAGTAGCCAGAAACTGGAAACTGAGGGGATGCCCATCAATTGGAGAATGGCTGAATAAATCATGGTATATGAATGTTAAGAAACATTATTGTTCTGTAAGAAATGACTAGCAGGATGATTTCAGAGAGACCTGGAGAGACTTACATGAACCGATGCT
Source organism: Antechinus flavipes (assembly GCF_016432865.1). Taxonomy (NCBI): domain Eukaryota; kingdom Metazoa; phylum Chordata; class Mammalia; order Dasyuromorphia; family Dasyuridae; genus Antechinus; species Antechinus flavipes. Next base: position 650,854,819 of record NC_067398.1, read on the forward strand.
GAGTGAAATGAGCAGGACCAGGAGATTATATACTTCAACAACAATACTATATGATGATCAATTCTGATGAATGTGCCCCTCTTCAACAATGAGATGAACCAGATCAATTCCAATAGAGTAGTAATGAATTGAACCAGCTACACCCAGCAAAAGAACTCTGGGAAATGAGTGTGAACCACTACATAGAATTCCCAATCCCTCTATTTTTGTCCGCCTGCTTTTTTTATTTCCTTCACAGGTTAATTGTACATTATTTCAAAGTCCTATTCTTCTTGTGCAGCAAAATAACTATATGGACATGTATACATATATTGTATTTAACTTATACTTTGATATATTTAACATGTTTTGGTCTACCTGCCATCTTGGGAAGGGGTGGAAGGAAGGAAGGGAAAAATTGGAACAAAAGGTTTTGCAATTGTCAATGCTGAAAAATTACCCATGCATCTATCCTGTAAATAAAAAGCTATAATAAAAAAAAATAATAAAATTCCTTTCTGCTTTTTACCTTGAAAAAAAAAACTAACTAGGGTATATTGAATTTGCCTGCAAGACAATCTCAATCCAAAATGCAAAGACTTGTATACAGCACAATTAGCATAGAAGATGAAATCATGTAGATTTCAGGGTAGGACAATGGGTGAAACTGATTTGTCAAGATCTCTGTCACTGAGTATAAAAAGTAATCTGGCACAAAAACATCTTTTACCCAATTTAAGGTTTGGGGTTTCTTCCAGAATGGAGCATAATATGATGTGAGGTGGGGTAGGGTTAGGTTAGGCTGTTTCTCAGAACAGATTACACAACAAGATATAGCACATTCAATTTTGGGTTTCTTGCATTCCAAGCTCTAATGAGAAATTAGACATATATATGTGAATAAAATGGAATAATTCTCAAAATAGAGTAGTTCTGGATTCATACCTTCCCCCTCCTTTATGTTATATAAACACAACATCCAGACTAAACTAAGGAGCAAGGATCAAATTCTTTTTTCTCATGTTTCATATTGTATTTGAGTCTTTCACATTGTTTCTAAAAAACAGATGACAATTATTCAAACACACTTCAGTGTGATATCTGATTCCTTGTTAATCATAAGAAGAATATTAGATTCATGCATTCTAAGGCTTTTTTTGTAAATTATTTTATTTTTTCCAATTACATGTAAAGATAGTTTTCAACATTCAACATTTTCTTCCAAATTTTCCTTTCTTCCCTCTTCTGTCCTCAAGACAGCAAGCAATCTTTTAGAAGTTATACATGTGAAATTATGGAAACAAATTTCTACATTAGTCATACTGTGACATTTCACTTCATGTAAGTCTTTCCAGGTTTTTCTGAAATATACCTGCTTATCATTTCTTATAGAACTATTGTTCTTACATTTATATACCACAATTTGTTCAGCCATTCCCAAATTGAAGGGCTTCCTCTCAATTTCCAAGTCTTTGCCACCACAAAGAGAATTACTCCAAACATTTTTTGTACATATGGGTTCTTTTCTACAGAATGGTTGAATCAGTTCATAGCTTATGGATCAAATTCTTACAAATGAGCTGAAGTGACTGAATGATTAGGGTAAAAAAGGGATAATGGCCTTGTAGGAGACAGGGTCAAGAGACTGATTTGAAGAGGTATAAGGAATGGTCAGAAGTGCTCTTGGAGATAAAAATTTCCAAGCATCTAACAATCATAAAGAAGTCAGAGATCCTACGGTTCAATAGTAAAGCAACCAGAAGAGAGCACAAAGACTCTTTTTAGTTTCAGGAGGCTATAAATCAAAGTACTTAAACTTTTACTAGGAAACAAGTACACTGTGTGAGTATCACAAAAAGAAACAAATCATAATGCCATGTTTCCTTTAATGTCATAAAAGCTGAATAAACTTAGATAAGTAATCATAGTCTCATGCATTCCTTAAGCAGACAAACATCATTAAGCAGAATCTGTAAATCAGATTACAAATTAAACTACTAATTTAGAGGGTTCACAATAGATTGATTGAGAGGAGACATTGCTATAATACCAGTTAGCTAAGGTAGTTTACAAATAAGTAAATTACTTTAGTAGTAACTTCCTTTTAGCTTTTTGAAGAATAACAAAGTTAGCATTATTATTTTCATAAATCAAGTTTTGGTCAGATAAAATTAATATAAACACAATTCAGGCTTTTAGTTGATCAAAAATTGCAGGAAGAATGGCCCTGACTTATGAACAATAAATAAGAGGAATTTGAGCATACTCCTCTTGCAGGCAAACATAAACACTATGTGCTTGCCATCTAGGGGAGGGGGTGGAGGGAGGGAGGGGAAAAAATCGGAAAAGAAAAGAGTGTAAGGGATAATGTTGTCAATATAAAGTAATCATTAAATAAAAATTTAAAAAATTATTTACACACAGACAAAAAAAAAACATAAACACTATGAAACATTAAAGTAAAGTAATGCAATAATGATCATCAGTATTAAATAACATCAAATTTCCTTGTTCCTGGTAACTCATTCCCAGTGTCCATATAAGAAAAGTCATTTTGAGTTGCAGCTGTCCCCTGTAGTCTTCTGAACTCTGAAAACATCTTCCCTGGGAAATTATGGAATAGGTTTCATTCCCAGGGCAGCTTCTCCTTCTAATAGATTTACTTTTCTGGTTCTAGGTCACTTGTAGAGATTCCCTATTTAATACTGCTAAAATCTAACAATAATAAGTCTCAATTTAGTATAATATCCTAAATTTGGTTTTCAGTAATTAGTTCATATGGTGAAAATTACTTCAGACTTTATAGAGCTAATCCTACTAACAACAGACCTATAGGACATCAAATTAGGAATTCATAATTCACGTGAAACTTTAGAGAATTTCAACTTTTAGATCCCACTTGTTCTTACTATCTTTATTTGAACCCTATACATATTATGGACAAAGCCATCAGCAGGCTGAAAGAAGAATTTTCAAAAGGATCTGTGAGGGCCTGACTTCGAAAAATGAGCACTTCTATCTCTTAATATTATTAGAGAGAATCTTCAAAGCAGGAAAAGAATGTGATTTTAAAATATTTTTTACATTTATTAATGTAATTTTTCATATAAAATTCTCAATCCAATTTTGAGAATTTACTGCTAGAATATACTCAAAGTCCATATATCCCATTTGAAACATTTAGAAGCCAATCATAAAGATATTCTTGTTCTCAGAAAAAAGAATAATTTTGTTGCTTTCTCTGAGTTTACTACATTAAAATTTTGAAATTTTATTTTTACATATTTATCATATCCCTTTCTTTTGAGGATATATACTATGATCATATCATACTGAAAGAATGAGATTCTTTAAGGACCTAACCTTACATTGAATATATAACTATACAAAGGAATGGAAGCCTAAGAACTCATTCACCCAGCCATTTAGAATATGGAGATGATCACAAATTCAGGAGAAAAATAGTAAAATATTTCATACTTGCATCCTACTTTAGCAACTCAGAAATATTTCATATTTATTAAGTAACAGATTTAGTATTACAATGACAAAAATTTCTACTGGTGACCTGACTTATTATAGACATTTTCTATAAAAGAAAAGAGGAAAGACATGGTTTTAACAATGTCAAGACTGACTCATCAAAGGCAAAAGATGACTGAAAAAAGTGCAGTAGGGGAGAAAACTAAAATCCAATAGCTCTATTTTACTCCAGGTAAAAATTCATAGTTAGCAACCAATTACACAGAAAGATTCCACATTATTCACAGAATAAAAAGGTAAACAGGAAAGAGAAATCATAAGAGATTCAATGAAGTTAAACTTTATATTTTTATAGGGAAAATGACATTTATAACTTTTTATTTTATTTTATTTATTTATTTTTTTAATAATAACTTTTTATTGACAGAGCCCATGCTTGGGTAGTTTTTTTTTTTTTTTTTACAACATTACCCCTTGTACTCATTTCTGATCTGACTTCTCCCCTCCCTCCCTTCACCCTTCCCCCATATGGCAAGCAGTCCTATACAAGTTAAATATGTCACAGTGTATCCTAGATACAATATATGTGTGCAGAACCGAACAGTTCACTTGTTGCACAGGAAGAATTGGATTCAAAAGGTAAAAATAACCTGGGAGAAAGACAAAAATGCAAGCAGTTTACATTCATTTCCCAGTGTTCTTTCTTTGGGTGTAGCTGCTTCTGTCCATCTTTGATCAATTGAAACTGAGTTAGATCTTCTCTTTGTCAAAGAAATCCACTTCCATCAGAATACATCCTCATACAGTATCGTTGCGGTATATAATGAACTCCTGGTTCTGCTCATTTCACTTAGCATCAGTTCATGTAAGTCTCTCCAAGCCTCTCTGTATTCATCCTCCTGGTCATTTCTTACAGAACAATAATATTCCATAACATTCCTATACCACAATTTACTCAACCATTTTCCAGTTGATGGGCATCCATTCATTTTCCAGTTTCTAGCCACTACAAACAGGACTGCCACAAACATTTTAGCACATACAGGTCGCTTTCCCTTTTTTCGTATCTTTTTGGGGTATAAGCCCAGTAGTAACACTGCTGGATCAAAGGGTATGTACAATTTGATAACTTTGGGGGCATAATTCCAAATTGCTTTCCAGAACAGCTGGATGTGTTCACAATTCCACCAACAATGTATCAGTGTCCCTGTTTTCCCACACCCCTCCAACATTCTGCATTATCTTTTCCTGTCATTCTAGCCAATATGACAGGTGTGTAGTGATATCGCAGAGTTGTCTTAATTTGCATTTCTCTGATTAATAATGATTTGGAGCATATTTTCATATGGCTAGAAATAGTTTCAATTTATTCATCTGAGAATTGTCTGTTCATAGCCTTTGACCATTTATCTATTGGAGAATGGCTTGATTTCTTATAAATTAGAGTCAATTTTCTATATATTTTGGAAATGAGGCCTTTATCAGAACCTTTGACTGTAAAAATGTTTTCCCAATTTATTGCTTCCCTTCTAATCTTGTCTGCATTAGTTTTGTTTGTACAAAAACTTTTCAATTTGATATAATCAAAATTTTCTATTTTGTAGTCAATAGTGATCTCTAGTTCTTCTTTGGTCATAAATTCCTTCCTCTTCCACAGGTCTAAGAGGTAAACTATCCTGTGCTCTTCCAATTTATTTATAATCTCATTCTTTATGCCTAAGTCATGAACCCATTTTGATCTTATCTTGGTGTATGGTGTTAAGTGTGGGTCAATGCCTAGTTTCTGCCATAGTAATTTCCAATTTTCCCAGCAATTTTTGTCAAATAATATGTTCTTATCCCCAAAACTGGGGTCTTTGGGTTTGTCAAACACTAGATGATTAAAGTTATTGGCTGTTTTGTCCTTTGAATCTAACCTATTCCATTGATCAACTAGTCTATTCTTTAGCCAATACCAGATGGTTTTAGTAAAACTGTTTTATAACTGCTGCTTTATAACATAATTTTAGATCTGGTACAGCTAGGCCATCTTCATTTGATTTTTTTTCATTAATTCCCCTGAAATTCCTGACCTTTTGTTTTTTTGTATGAACTTTGTTGTTATTTTTTCTAGGTCATCAAAATAGTTTTTTTGGGAGTCTGATTGGTATAGTGCTAAATACATCGATTAGTTTAGGTAGTATTGTCATCTTTATTATATTTGCTCACCCAATCCAAGAGCATTTAATATTTTTCCAGTTGGTTAGATCAGACTTAATTTGTGTGGAAAGTGTTTTGTAGTTTTGCTCCATTTATAACTCTTAAAAATTTTCTCATTATTAGAGCAGTTAGAATATATATAGACACAAAGCGAGATATGAGTTGAATGTGATTGTATGATAACATAAAAAAAATTAAGAAATTAAAAAGAAGAATGCATTGGGAGAAGGGGAAAGGGGCAGGGAGGAAGGGATATATTATTTGATATAAAAAATTCCTGAAAGAAATTTTTACAGTGGAGGTGAAAATAGGGAAAGTGGGGAGGGTAGCACATGAGCTTTATTCCATAGAAATTGGCTCAAAGAGAGAATAATATACAGACTCAATTGGGTCTAGAAAACTATATATTACCATACAGTAAAGTAGGAAGGGAAAAGGATAAAATAGGGTCAGGAAGGAGTTGATAGAAGGGAGAATAGATTTAAGAGATGTCAGAAACATGGACTGGGTAAAAGGAGAGAGAAAATAGAATAAACAGGGGTAAATAAGAAATGAGTGGGGAAATGCTGATAATCATTACTGTGAGAAAGAAAAAATTTACAATGAGTTTCTCTAATAATTTCTCAAACATAGAAAACAGTCAAATTTAAAGAAATAAAACCAATTTATCTTAGTTGTCTTAATATCTGATAAATGGTCAATGGAAATAAATAGGCAGTTTTCAGACAAAGTAATCAAAGCTATCTATAGTCATATAAAAAGGATCTAAATCATTATTTATGAGAGAAATGCAAATGAAAACAAATCTGAGCTATTACCTCACATGTATCAGATTAGCTAATATGACAAAACTGATAAAAGACAAATGTTAGAGGGGATGTGGAGAATTAAAACACTAATGCACTACTGGTAACATTGTATACTGATTCAATCATTTCTGGAGAGCAATTTTGGAACTGCCCAAAAGGCTATAAAACCATGCATACCCTTTAACCAAGCAATGTTACTCCTAGGTTTATATCTTAAAAAAACAAAAAGGAAAAGGACCTATGTATGCAAAAATATTTATAACAATTCTTTTTATTGTGGCCAAAAAAACTAGCAATTCAAGGGATTTCCATCAATTGGGGAATAACTTAACAAGTTGTATATGATTGTGACAGAATGCTATTGTGCTTTAAGAAATGATGAGAAGCTTCTAAGCAATATGATAATCCAAGACAATTCCAAAAAATTCACGATGAAAAATGCTATCCATATTCAGAGAAAGAACTATTGGAAAGGAGATCAAAGTACATATATAGTTCTTTTGTTGTTGCTGTTGTCATTGTTTTGTGGTATTTCCTTTTTATTTTGTTTCTTCTTTTCTGACAGGATTAATATGAAAATGTTTTCCATGACTGCATATATACATATATAATCTCTATCAGATTGCTTGCCATCTTGGAGAGGGAAGAAAGGAAGGGAGAGAGAAAAATTTAAAACTCAATATCTTATAGAAATGAATGTTAAAAAATTATCTTTACAGGTAATTGGAAGACATTAAACACTACTTCCTTTTAAAAAATTTTATTAAAGCTTTTTATTTACAAAACATATGCATGGATAACTTTTCAACATTGACCCTTGCAAAACCTTCTGTTTCAAATTTTCCCCTCCTTTCTCCTACCCTTCCCCTGGATGACAGGTAGTCCAATACATGTTAAGTATGTTAAAATATATGTTAAATCCAATATATGTATACATATTTATACGTGTCTTGCTGCACAAGAAAAATCAGATCAAGAAGGAAAAAAAAAAACTAAAAAAACAAAATGTAAGCAAACAACAACAAAAAGAGTAAAAATGCTATATTGTAGTCCAAACTTACTTCCCACAGTCCTTTCTGGATGTAGATGGCTCTTGTCATTTCTGAACAAGTGGCATTGGTTTGAATCATCTCATTGTTGAAGAGAGCCATGTCTATCAGAATTGATCATTGTATAGTCTTGTTTTTGCCATTTATAATGATCTCCTGGTTCTGCTCATTTCACTCAGCATTAGTTCATGTAAGTCTCTCCAGGTCTCTCTGAAATCATCCTGCTGGTCATTTCTTACAGAACAATATATTCTATAACATTCATATACTATAATTTATTCAGCCATTCTCCAATTGATGGGTATCCACTCAGTTTCCAGCTGCTTGCCACTGGAGAAAGGGCTGCTACAAACATTTTTGCACATGTGGGTCCCTTTCCCTCCTTTAAGATCTTTTTGGGATATAAGCCCGGTAGAAACATTGTTGGATCAAAGGATATGCATAGTTTAATAACTCTTTGGGCATAGTTCCAAATTGTTCTCCAGAATGGTTGGATTCGTTCACAATTCCACCAACAATGGATTAGTGTCCCAGTTTTCCCACCTCCCCTCCAACATTATTATCTTTTCTTGTCATCTTAGCCAATCTGAGAGGTGTGTAGTGGTATCTCAGAGTTGTTTTAATTTGCATTTCTCTAATCAATAGTGATTTAGAGCACCTTTTCATATTACTAGAATGGTTTCAATTTCTCCCTCTGAAAATTGTCTGTTGATATCCTCTGACCATTTATCAGTTGGAGAATGGCTTGATTTCTTATGAATTTGAGTTCATTTTCTATATATTTTAGAAATGAGACCTTTATCAGATCCTTTGGATGTAAAAATGCTTCCCCAGTTTGTTGCTTCCCTTCTAATCTTCTCTGCATTAGTTTTGTTTATACAAAAACTTTTTAACTTAATAAAATCAAAATTATCTATTTTGTGAGCAATAGTGATCTCCAGTTCTTCTTTGGTCCCAAATTCCTTCCTTCTCTACAGATCTGAGAGGTAAACTATCCTATGCTCTTCTAATTTGTTTATAATATCTCTTTATGTCTAAATCATAGACTCATTTTGACTGTATTTTGGTATATGGTGTTAGGTGTGGGTCAATGCCTAGTTTCTGCCATACTAGTTTCTAATTTTTCTAGCAGTTTTTGTCAAATAGTGAGAATCTCAATTTTTTAAAAAAATTTATGTTAAAATTGTTTTTTACATGTAGTTGGGAAAAATGGTAAATAAGATTTTTAAAAAGAGAAGATACATTTCTGTAGTTGCAATGTCTTTGTTATCATTTTCTTAAAGAAACAGCAGTTCTTACACAATGATTTCCCAAAAAACATAATACAAGAAATATTAGAAAATTAATCTCTATTTACTTTTTTTTTTTTAACTGAGGCAATTGGGGTAAAGTGACCCAGAGTCACATAGCTAGTTAAGTATTAAGTGTCTGAGGTCAGATTTGAACTCAGATCCTTCTGACTCCAGAATCAGTACAGAATCAGAATCAGCACTATCTAGCTGCCCCCCAAAGATTAATAACATGAACAACATTATAGATTTTTAAAACATAACACAAATCTTTTGCCCCCAGTCAAATAACATCAATTTCATTTGAATGTATTTCCAAATGCATTTCCTCATGTATATAAAAAATCATTATCTATCAATTTGGCATCCCATGCCAATCATGTTTAAAAACCAGCATAAAATAATTATACTTAATAAAATAATAATAGCTAACATTTTTGTGGTTATTACCACGTGCCAAGCACTGTACTAAGCACTTCACAATTACTATGCCATTTGATCCTAAAAACAACTCTAAAAGGCAGATGCTTTTATTATTTTACAGATGAAAAAACTAAGGCAAAAATGACTTGCTGAATGAGACTAAATTTGAACTCAGGTTTTTCTAATCCATGCACTTTCCAAGCAGATCCCCTGAAAGGTAAGTATCAAATATATTTTTTGTTAAGTTTACTATATCTTACCTAGAATTTACCACAATTTACCTAGCAGAAAAACCCATCTCCTCTTAAATGAGAATACATTATAATTTAAGTTTCAAAACAAGCTTCAACCAAATAAATGATAAATTTATAAAAATAAATGATCACATTCAAAGCAATCTCAATTTTTCTAAGGTCCAGTAGCTGCCAGCACTTCAAATCATGGAGCCCACTATTGTTGATTGGTTTGCTTTCAAAAAATGATCATGGAACTTTTTCCTTTCCATCCTTTTTGCTTTGGAGCTCATTAGTCTTGGACTGGATACATTCTTTTAATGTTATTTCAAGGCAAGAATTTTAATATACTATGCTTAAATAATCCCATGCTGCAAAAAGGAATAACAAGTTGCACATAGTATATTTGCAGTTTTGTGTTCAATCATATTTTTATTACTATCTTATAGAAATGCTTATTTTATTCCATAAATGAAAGATAAAATAAAAATTTAAATATATATATACATATTGTATGTATATATATGCATATATATATATACATATTGATATTGTCTATTTAGTAAATGCTATAACTTGGTAGAATGTCATTGGTTTGAAATTGCTAATAGGCATTTCTTTAAAAAGTTCCTTCTTATTTCAATGAGATTAAAAATAAAAACTTCTCAACCTCTTTTCCCAAAACTTGAAGTCTTTTATTTACTTTATCCTCCATCCACACAGTCAGTACAAAGGGGCTCCACCATTCCTTAATCTTCTACTCATTAATCTCTTATCTCTATTTGCTTAAACTCTCTCTCGCAGGTTTTTTTTTTTTTCTTCAACTGGACAAACTCCACACTGCACCTTCTTGTTACACTGATTCTATACTTCATTTTACCCTCACTAGTTTTCTTAAATCCATCTCATTTCCGATCATATTTTAGTCTAACATTCCACTGAATCTCTTCTGTACAAATTTCCTTCTACATTATTTAATTGCTAAACTTCTTAAGTTACAGAATCTATTTCACTTTTGGCATTTTAACTACTTATTTACCTAATCAATTAAATTCTGTTGAATCATTTCATACTAGCTTCAGTTCTGTTTCTTCTCTAAAAGGTCAAATCACCTTCTACTAGGACAACACATCTATTGCTCTCCAAGAGGGAGAGAGGCTTTGTACTGTTTGCCCTTAATTTTAATCCCAGCTGCAAACCGCCAAAAATCCCCTAAAGAGATTTTATTAGTTAAAAAAACCCTTTAATTCACAATATGGAAATTTATAATAAAGCTGTTACATGTCAGTTACAAATTTCAGTTTATGATGCCATAAACTTTTATAAATCTGGGGAAAGATTTCCTTACCTGTCTATAAAGATAATCTGCCACCAAGGTTGTAAAGATCAAGAGAGAAAGAACATGTCTCATAGTTATTCTGTAGATATGGGTGCAATAGCTGGGGCTCTGGAGGCAGTAGCATGTAGAGGTTTAATAGATCTTTGGGAATGGGAGGAAGACTATGAATTCTAAGAGGCTTTTGGGAGACTTGGAGACAAGGAAGCTGGAGCAAAGAAGTTCTGGAAGCTTAAATTTTAGCATTTTTATGAGTTGCTTTAATTTCCTTTTATTTTCATCCCTAGAACTAAAGACCCTTCTTCAGGAAACTGTAAAACCAAATCCTTCTAATGTAAAAGTGCTATTTGAACAAACATATTGAAGCCTGTAGTTCTACAGTTTAAGGAACTTTCCAGGTGATCCTGCAGTGGGCTTAAAAAGAGCCAAGCCCATTTTGATAGACTGAACACAAAATTTCTTCCCAGGCACAGGAGAGAGGTCTAGACACCACTGCAGACTACACAAAAGTATGGACAGCAGAAAAAATTAGAAACCTGCTGACAAATTCCCAGGGTCAATTCAGGGAAAGCTTTACAGCTTGTTTGTACATGTTATTTACATGTTGCCTCCCCCATTAGGCTATGACCTCCTTGGGTGCAGGAAAGAAAAGATTTTCTTTGTATCCTCAGCACTTAGCACAGTACTTGGCACATAGTAGGTACTTAATAGATGTTTGTTGACTGACTGCTTTTAAAAGTAAAGCATTTCATATTTGATCTAGTCATAATAAGTAGCCACAGGAGTTTCTTGACATGATCTGAACCACATTTTAGGAAGATTATCAGAATGGACTATGGACTGGAATAAGGGAGAGGTATGAAGTAGATAGGGAGACTGAACAGGTATTTGTATTAGTACAGAATAAGGTGATAAAGATTTGTACCAGAATGCGAATAATGTCAAGGGAAAAAAGAAGGCATACAGGAGAGATGTTATAAATGAAGAACTCATAGGAATTGACCACTTCTTAGTCAGTGATGAGAAGAATAAGAGTGAAGAGTAGAACATAACTTTTAGATTATATATATATATATATATATATGGAGCACTATCATCTTTTCAGAATATATGTATTCTGGGAAGATGATAGTGCTCTCAATAATAAAAGTGAAGTTAAAAAAGGAAATGTTGAAGTAGAGGAAACAATGAATGCAATTTTGGATATGTGTAATGATCGGGTATTTAAAATCAGCCGGAGTCAGGAACTCAGGTTAAGGGAAAAATCTTCAGTCTTTATTCAAGTGAAGAGGTGAATAAAGATTGCGATAGCAAATATAGGCAAGAAACATTGCGATAGCAATATGGGCAGCTGCAACAGGAAATCAGCTAACAGAGAGAGATGTGAGCTGAGCTAACCGTGACATTGGCAATCCCAAAAGTCTCTCCTTCCCCTTCCTTTTCCACTCCCCTGCCTCCACCCACCAAAATCATCATTTCCTATACAACACATCAGGACTTGCACAAAGAGTGGGCGGGGGCCATTCTTTCTCCAAGATTATATATTAATAGAATATGGTCTAATTACTATTTAGCCTCATATGCTTGGGACCTCAGTGCATCAACTCAAGCCTCAGCCCATTACATCTCCCGCTTTCTTTTGTTTTAGAATACAGGTGATCATGCCATCCCTGACTCCTCAGGGAGGTCAGAGCCCCCAAGGGGAGGTGATCACATCCTCCTTGACTTCTCAGGAAAGGAGGTGAAAGCACCGAAAAGGAGGTGATCATGACCCCCCTGACTTCTCAGGAAGGGAGGTGAAAGCACTAAAAAGGAGATAATCATGCCCTCCCTGACATTTCAGGAAAGGAGATGAAAAGCACCAAAGGGAAGTGGGGGTTGCTAGCAGGTTTCTGGGCTCAAGGGTCTTATTATGCACAAACCCATCAGCATGGGAAGTATTACACAAGCACATAGCAACAACGCAGAGGCTATTAGTGATGATGCTCCCCACAGTCAGTGCAGGCTTGATGTGGTGTAACAAACATGAATTATTCACCCAATTAATGGTATAACAAACAATATGAATCAACATTGTGTTGTAAAAGATTGCCAGAAGTCCTAGAAGGAGAGTATGTAAACAGCAGTCACACATATGTCTTCTTCAGCAGCCAAGAGATAGTCCAAAACCAATCTATTGTCCATTGCTTCACATATCAGGGAATCCAATGATCCCCCCAAGTTTTTGAAGTCCAGCAAAAGTCTTTTTATGTCTTAGGGAATCCAATGATTCCAGCAGATTTTGAAGTCCTATAACAGTCATATCAGTTCTCAGAGAATCCAATGATTCCTGAGCGCTATCAAGTCTTATGTCTCAAAGAATCCAATGATTCCTGAGGGATTTAAAGTCCTACAACAATCTAATGTCTCAGAGAATCCAATGATTTCTAAGGGTTTTGAAGTCCAATGATTTTCTATGTCCATGAGTCAAACACCATAACTGCCACACTCTTTCAATGGTGAGCACAATCAGCAACAGAACCACCCGATGTTTCTTGGGTCTTCTCCTTCATTTCAAGGGTCTGCTCTGTCTCTCTGCAATGGACAAGGCGAATATGGCTCGTTGGCACCTATCTGATTCCTTCTCCACCTGTAGAGATACAAGCAAACCCTCTCCCCCAAGCAGTTAGCCTATCTGGTCCCTTCCATTCACCACTTTCTGGGTCTCTCCACATCACCTGGCGATTATCTAAAGATAGTGGAGCTGCTCGCACTGGACACTGCCCTTCCGGTGGGTTATAAAACCTGTCTGCCGGAGCCAGTGCATCTCTGTCAAAAATCAAGAAGTTAATAGTATAAAGAACTAGATTTAGAAGCTCTCTAGGGTTACCTGTGGCTCCCCCTTTCTTTTGTTTTTGGAGCAGCGTCTTAATTGTCTCTGTTTCTCCTCTCTACTATTGCCTGTCGTTGAGGATTAAAGGGTATGCCAGTGGTGTGTAAAATCTTATACTGTGCACAAAAGCGTGCAAAATGTTTGGAGGTGTATGCAGGACCATTGTCTGTTTTTATTGCTTGTGGCACTCCCATAATGGCAAATGCTTGCGTGAGGAATTCAGTGACCACTCAGGCTGTCTCTTTTGCTGATGGTATGGCAAAAGTGAATCCTGAAAAGGTGTCTACCACAACATGGATAAAAGACAGACGACCGAAAGATTTATAATGGGTCACATCCATTTGCCAGATTTCATTGGGTCTCAAACCACGAGGGTTCTTCCCTGGAGGCAGTGTAGGAGCGTGAAAAGGAAGGCAAGCTGTACAGCTTTTTACTATGCTCCTAGCTTCCTCTTTTGTAATCCCAAATTGTAAACGCAAAGCTCGAGCAGCCTGATGGTATTTAAAATGGGATTCCTGGGCCTCCTGAAATAAAGGCGTACTGGCTAACATAGTTAAAAGGCTATCTGCCTTTGAATTCCCATCAAAAATAGGGCCTGGGAGTCCACTATGTGAGTGGACATGCAAGATATAAATCTTACCTGGATGTTTTCTCACTTGCTCCTGAAGTTCCTTAAAGAGTTGATATATATTAGAAGCTGCAAATTTTATTTGGGCTGTGGCAATTCTTTGTACCATACCTACTGAATAGGCTGAATCAGATATTATATTTATGTCGCCTGGGTAATAAGTGAGAGCTAACATGATCGCATATAATTCGTTCTGCTGAGTGGACTGAAAAGGAGTTCTGACTATTCTCTTTATTGTTAAGTCATGAGAGTATACAGCGCAAATATTGTGTTTGGACGCATCTGTAAAGATAGTTGGTCCTTTAAGAGGAACTTTAGAAACTTTTTCTTCAAGAATCCATCGCCAATTATGTAAAAGTCTGGTTATCTTTAATGGAGACCCATGTGTAAAATTTGGAGCCATGGCTAATAAAATTTGCCACTTTGGGATGGTCTCACAACACACATTAATTTGTGTATTGGTGTAAAAGGTGTATATCTTATCAGGTCTTGCCCCAGATAATTGTACTGCTCGCTTAATGGCCTTTAACAAAATTCTAGCCACAAGCACTGGGTAAGGAGTAAGGCTTTGTTCTGGTTGTACTGGGAGGTTCACCCACTCTATCACACTGTCTCCTTGATGAAGGACTGCTGTGGGTGCCTCTTGTGTGGCAAAAACTGATATTTCCAGGGGTTTTTGAGTGACTCTGATCAGGGGAGGAAATGGCTCAGTGGGTAGAGTACCAGCCCTGAAGTCAGGAGGACCTGAGTTCAAATCCAGCCTCAGACACTTAACAATTCCTGGTTGTGTGACCATGGGCAAGTCACTTAACCCCAACTGCCTCAGCAAAAGCAAAAAGAAAAAGAGAGGGGGAGGAGATGGCTCAGTGGATAGAGCACCAGCCTTGAAGTCAAGAGGACCTGAGTTCAAATCCAGCCTCAGACACTTAACAATTCCTGGTTGTATGACCATGGGCAAGTCACTTAACCCCAACTGCCTAAGCAAAAAGAAGAAGAGAAACAAACAGAAAGGTCGTTGCAATGGCAATCCCAAAAGTCTCTCCTTCCCCTTCCTTTTCCACTCCCCTGCCTCCACCCACCAAAATCGTCATTTCCTATACAACACATCAGGACTTGCACAAAGAGTGGGCGGGGGCCATTCTTTCTCCAAGATTATATATTAATAGAGTATGGTCCAATTACTATTTAGCCTCATGTGCTTGGGACCTCAGTGCATCAACTCAAGCCTCAGCCCATTACAGATATGTTGGGTTTAAACTGTCTATGGGACATCCAGATCAAGTTGTCTAATAGGCAACTGGAAATGGGAGTTTTTCCCTTCCTCTCAATTTTCAGTTTAAGTCACTTTTGGTTAGTTTTTCAAGCCTCCATGCAAATACATGTAGGAAGATTCCCACCTCTCTGGGATCTCTTACTACCTCCAGGTTCAGTGTCAGGATTTGGGTAATTATAATTATTAATTATAGCTTAATCTCTAGTCCAGTGCTTTTAACTAGGACAGAATAGAAAAGCAAATAAGAGAATATATTCTCTCCTCCTTATACACACAGAGGTACCACCCCACAATGGTTTCTACATTAGCAGTGTTTTCTAGGCAAATCTTGATCCTGTCTGACTGGAATACTTCTCACAACTGGTTCCTAGAAAATGACTCCACCTTACTGTTGTTCCACTTTAACATCAAAACTGCATCTCCTCTTTGCCTCTGAAATTTTTACTAATTACATTTCTGAAGAACCACTTTTCTCATTTGCTTCTGGGCTTTCACTGTAAGCTGCTATCAACATCTGCTATTGTGCACTTCTCCAATGAGTTATTTTAGCTATCCTTGGTTACTGGAACTTCTTTAGCTTTTTTTGCTCTGTCGTAAGATTGCCTTCTGCTTAAAATTAATCTTCTCACTTTAACTTTTTCAGTAGGTTGTAGCCATACAAAATGGGCACAGAAAAAGTTTCCCACTTCTCTCCCAATTCCCTTGTTCTGTCATCTAAATTTCTGCTAGGCTGTCTTGATATTTAGGTTCGGATCAAGGAATTCCTTTCAGCTCCACTCTAGTCCCTATCAATTAGCTACTGTAAATATGATTATGACTTTCATAATGATCAAGATGGTATGTTTAATGAATATGCTAATAATTTAGATTTCTCAGAGGTGCCTTTTCTGGTTTGGTAGTTTTACAATTTAACTTGACAATACTCTCTTGTATATGGTAAATGAAGTGAATCATGGATTGAAGAACTTGTTCCTGTCGCAGAACTCTGATTCTCTTCCCCACCAAGTAACAACTCCCAGGATTTGAAATAATCATTCCCATATGACTGAAGAACATCCATATAGTTCTTCACTCATGGGCTTGTCATGGGAAACCACTCAGATCCTGAAAACGATTGTATTGTAATCCACCTTTCTTCTTTCTTCCTACTTATGATTTGTGTATAAAATCTCTACCTTTCCTTCAAGAGGGAAGGTCTCTTTCCCAGAAGAACTTCCAATTTGTAAACTGTATTCCTCATTCTGAAAGTGATTAATTAAGCCTCTATTTAATCTCTAAAACCTTCTCTAGACCTGCTTTGTGTGGCTATTCACAGTTTTGAGATCGAGACAGTAAAAATTCTGTTAACATTACAGAGCTATATAAATTGACTTGGTGCTTAGACAAACCTGAAAGAGATATTTAGGGACACTGTAGAGGGTGAAACAGTAGGTAGCCTTTGCCTTTCATTCTTGTGACTATACCAAAGTTGCTCTTGCATATATTGCTATTCCACATATATATGCATATATATTATGCACACTACATATATGTACATCTATATGTACACAGGCAGATACACACATGTTTTTTGGTTAGTTTTTAAATTAACCTTCATTAGTATTTCTGGCCAAGAATCCTCAGGAAACAAAGGCTTTCTTTTGTTAGTAAGGAGAAAAAAAAGTTTTACTTTCATATGTCTAAAACACCTGTAATTCAGAGGATGCCTTCCTTTTTGCCTCAAATGCTTCCTTTCTTAAGCCTATAAAAAGATTGTATGCTATTGTATTTGTTCTCCAGCAAAGGGGTGCAGTACCTGAGGTTCCCACCAGATGGTGATCTACATTTTCTTCTGACCTACAGGCTCACATCCATAACAAATTATTGGGTATCTCCACCTGGATAACTCTTAGTTGAAATTCAGCATGTTTAAAAGTGAATTAACTTTCTTCCCTTGTCCCCACTACTTCCCTCTACCTAACTTCCCTATTACTGTCAATGGTACCACAATTCTCTTTAGACTCCTGATCTAGTTGTCTTACTGGATTCCTCATTCTTTCTCACTACATCCTTCCCTCTCTCCCAATATCCAATCTGTTGTTAAGTCTTGTAACATATCTTATATTTGCTTTCTTTTCTCCTCTGACACTGACACCATCTCCAGGTCCTCATCATTTCACCATGTACTATTGCAATAGCCTTATCTTCTCAAATCTCTCCCTGTTTCATTGTACCCTCCACCCAGCTATAAAATTCATATCTTTAAAAGACAAATCTAACCACGTCAGCCTCCACCCCTATTTAGTAAATTCCAATGCCCTCCTGTAGGAGTCCAATTCTAGTGAATAGGATGACAGTGGACATGAAATGAAGATGTACAAGACAGACAGATCTGTCTAAGCAGTCTATTTATTGACCCGAAAGGCAGAGTTTACATACTCTTTAATGTCAGGAGTAAACTAGTATTGCATTAACACTAGAATGAAGGTAGTGTTGCATTAACACCAAAAACTAGCCAGTGTTGCATTAATATCAGATGTCTCCAGGTGGCACTGTGTACATTCCAAGGCTAATATATATACCATACTTCAACATTTCAGTTTGACATTAACTTTAAACAGTATTTAGCAGTTACAATAACAGAATTGTAAATAGCACTAACTAGCAATAACGATGTATCTATCATAATAGTCTTAAATATTATATTTCATGATGTTTTGTTCCTGTTACCATGCATTCTTTACCAAGATTATTCTAAATTTATCTTGAACATGCCTTTCATTCATTGTTACGGGAGATAGTGAGTCAATGCTTTGCACTGAGCCCCTTACAGTGAGCAAATTTAAAGTAATACCTGGATCGGAACCTACCTGTACATGGACTTATTCAATACTACCCTTCTACATCTCCCTGTTTTTTATTTATAAACTGAAGCCTATGAACTTCAGTTCCCATAGATGACATTGATTGAAAAATATACCAGAAAACACAAGGGGTTAAGCCAATAAGTATAAGAATGATACATGCAAAAGGAACAAAATGCAAAAGCATAGAAGTGAGATTATTTACAGGATCTATCTTTTTTAACCACTCAAATATTTGTTTCGCTATGCTATTAGGATAAGTTCCAGGGACACGACTTTCTGCCATTTTTTTTTTCTGCTAAAGCAGCTGAGATATATTCCAAGTGAGGTTGGAATTATGTATACTCCATTTATTCTGTTCCTTATTTGAATCCATCTCACATTGGTGGTATCATTATCTCATTTATATGGAGTTACACATACTTGTGTAAAGCTATAACCACAAGCTAGTTGTAATCGAGTTTCTAGATTGTTTAATGATCCCCTAACAACATAAATGATTATTCCATTAAATTTAGTTCTTGTTTTATTTCATTATCTATATTAATTTGTTCTTTAAGAGCTTGTGACATATTTTTTGCTAACTGATCTGTGGAATGGGCAGTCTGAACAGATTCTGTTAGAGCTGCAGCTGAAAATGGCAAATGAATTCATAATCGCTATAGCTGCTAGAACTCCAGCAATGAATAATCCAACAAATCTTTTTTTACTTCTATTGCTTTTTAATTTTCTTGTGATGTAATCACAAACATTTTTACCTGCTATCCTGTACCAATTTTGATTAATTTTAGTAAGCACTATTACATAAAATGGGTGTTCAATAATAAGAACAATAGGCAATGAATTAGAACTAAGACACATGGATAAAACACAATTGTAACATTTTACAATATATCCTCCTGGTGCTTTCATGATTTGGATTCCAGTGTCATTTCTTAAAATGGTATCTGTAGTTAGAAACATTTGTGGATATTTTAAACATGCTTGTATAGTACTTATCTGAGGAGTCTGAAATATTGTGTAATCCTATATCTGAGATGTGAAAATTTGCCTCATCCTACGACCCAAATACATTATAACAGGGGGCCCATCCAGACACTAAATAATTTGGGATCCATTCACCAACCAGTTCCAATTCCTCCTCACAGCAATGGGGCCCCAAATCCTCTGGAGACAGGGGTGATGATCCCATCTTCTGAAATCACTTCCTATTGAGAATGGGCATAGAGCTGAGTCATCTACAGGGTCCCATTTTTTCTTTTTTGGAGGGGATGGTAAGCTGGAACTGACTGAAACATACAGTGGTGGATACAGCTCCTTGAAACTGGTCAATGTAACTGTAAGTGATCAAAATCTAGAATAAAAAACAAACCTAACAAATAGAGGTTAGGATAATTTGAAAGACAAGCCCACAAGGACTGCTGTAAAAGAGGCCAATAAAAATTGGGGAGCAACTTTGCATGTAAAGAAATATATTTGTGTCACAAATGTTAAATATGTTTCAATTAATAATAAAATAATAGTTAAGTCTCAGATAATCATGTTAATTTCTTATATTATTTTGGAAACCTTTTAAAACCCTTATTTCATACAGACATAAACATCTAATAACATATAGATGACTAGGCCAAATATTATTTAGGACATAATGACTATCTATTTTAAGATGAAAAACAGCAAGATATTATATAATTGGATTATGATCATAGCTTCTATTGACCATTTGCTCTGATTATAGAAATTTGCTATAAGAGGAAAAAATAGGGGTATAATTATAATACTATCAAAACTGATTCTTCAGGCCTCATCCTGGGAGCATATACATGAGAAGACAAAGTATCCTTAGCTTGGTCTGCTAACCAATTATAATAGTTCCACCTTACAGCCAGACTCAGGAATAATCAGGTGGGTTCTTATTCAAAGAGAGACAACTGGGAAAAAATCAGAAGAATACCAACTTGAGCAGAAGCCAAGGTTATCCTCCCAACTCTTATCCATATACAGACTTCTACCTGTAACAGTTCAGGATCACATTTCTCTGAGTAGTTTATGGAATTTTCTCAAATGATGGACTTAATGATCAGGCAATCAAATTTAAAACTCAAAAGAATATCAGTTACAGTCCCAAGAGATTTTATCTTAAATAGGAAATTCTACTAATCTGAGCTTAGGCTAAATAAATTATTTTAAAAAGTTTACCTGGATTTACACACATAGGAGATTTTGTTTAATATATAAAAGATGTTTAAACATCCTGGTGCAAAGGGTCAATCATTAAACTAGCTTATAGATTCTTAGTAAATATATTCCTAAGCACATCCTAAACATTTGTTTAGGAACTATACATCCTAGACAGGCTCATTTCTAAGGGCTGATGGTCTTGCTTATCCTGATAGTTTCAAGAAAACTGACAAGCTTACAAATTGAAGGGAGTTTAACAGAGACTCCAGGGAAGGGGCTGAGCTTATTGTTGCTCACCCAAACTATTCTTAATGTTTTCATGGGCAATGCTGTTTGACACCTTCTCATACTCTGTGAAGAGGGGAACAAGTGCTCCATACCCTCAAACTTGAAGTTAAGGCTTTCACATTATCTTTCTTATTCCACACACACATACACACACACACCACATACACACACACACACACACACACACACACACACAAATTACCAATTTTAGTTTTAATATGATGACAATGACTCCAAATAATTCAGTTAACAATCTTAGAATTTTCTTTTTTTATTTTATTTTAAATTTTTATTTAATAGTTACTTTATATTGACAGAATCCATGCCAGGGTAATTTTTTTTACAACATTATCCCTTGCACTCATTTCTGTTCCGATTTTTCCCCTCCCTTCCTCCATCCCCTCCCCTAGATGGCAAGCAGTCCTATATATGTTGGATATGTTGCAGTATATCCTAGATACAATATATGTTTGCAGAACCGAACAGTTCTCTTGTTGCACAGGGAGAATTGGATTCAGAAGGTATAAATAACCCGGGAAGAAAAACAAAAATGTAGATAGTTCACATTCGTTTCCCAGTGTTCTTTCTTTGGGTGTAGCTTAGAATTTTCTAATAAACAAATAGTCTTAGCTGTAATTTCCTCTTAATTTTCTAGCAAAGGTGAAAATACCTAATTTCTTAAATCACATTTACACAACATTATAAAATGGGATTAGAAAGGTTAAATAAACTTTCCACCTTCTTTTAGTTGTTACATTTATTCTGTTCCCAGGTTGTTGAGCAATGGAAGTTCTGAGAGATTTCCATTCTCTTAAATAAGTTTCCTTTTTGTTTTAGGGAGAAAGCAAGACAATTTTGAAAATTGGGATAGAAAAGATTTAAAAATTGACAACTTTAGTTCATGATATTCCCTGAATTTTAATTAAATGTTTTAGACAAAATGAATTGTCGTTGGTTATATACACAAACCATTTCTCTTTTGTGAGTTAGGAAAGGATTAAGGTGAGTTTTTACTGACTGGACCCTGGGAAGTCTGACTGTAGATAATTCAAAAGTAGGTTGTTTGTGACCATGTTTTTAAAATAGCAGTGAACTGCTTTTCTGTTTTTCTAAGGTTCCCAAATTCTTAAATCTTATAACAACACAGTCAATGCAAATAGATTATAATGTATATATCCCTTTAGTGGGTTTTGATTATTCTTTAAAAATGTTTTTACTATCCTATCTCAATTAACAAATTTCATTGAACTGCATATATTTTCTTTCTCTTCCTCTCACCCTTTTATTTATATACCCCTGCTGCAGTCAGGGAAGGTGAGAAGGGGAAAAAAGAGAAAGAGACTATCTTTCCACTATGCACTATCTTCCCAATCCTAGGGAGGCCTTAATTAGTTGAATTGGCTTAATTTAGTTTACACACACAAATCATTTATCTCAACAATAGCATTGTGTGTTGGCCACACTTAAAAACCCACATAAAGTTAACAAATATGAAGCAATTATTTCCAATGAAGAAGTTAACATTCATATACCATTTGTTTTATGCTAAGCACCTTTCACAATCATGTGATCTTCATGATAACAATTCTTATTATATCTCTTTACAAATCAGAAAACTGGGCAGAGATAAAATAATTTGCCATAAATTACATAGCTAATACATATCTGCAACTGAAACAGAGAATGGTGGGCTTACTAAATGCAGAGACTGACTGGCTTTCTCACCTCACATTGCCATGCTGGATGCTGCCAGAGACACCCAGATTCTTCCCAGGCAGTTGCTAAATAGAAACTGTTGAAGGTTGGCATAACTGGTGCCAGGATCTTCCTTTCATGGTAATTACAGGTGCCAAGGCTTAGGGAATGCTGACCATGGGGTATGACCCTATACTCCATTGCTCAAGCTGGATTGGAGAGGTGTTTGGTCTAGGTGTATGGGAGCCCCATAGCTGTTGCTACTTACCCCATTTCTATGGGTAAGGCAGAATTTGAATTTCCCTACAATTCTTCAGCATTCTTTTAATCTTATATGACATGAGAGGAGTTAGCAAACAGAAGGATTTGGGCTATATCGATTTTGTTAGCAATCCCTACAACTAACTGATATGCACCCAGTTAGGACCCTGGGGAGCAGAGCATGCTTAGTGATCAGGGTTGTGAAGAGGGTCCCTTAATACTTTCTGGGGTGCTTTCCCAGTGGAGTAAAAGGAGACTCCAGACAAGATAGAAGTCAAAGAGGATCAACAAAAACTTGCTATTTACCTAATTTTCTTTGGTTTGTTTTGTTTTTTTAGAATCTTACTACTTAACTTCTTAATCAAATCTCTCAAAACGTTGAGAATCTGCTAAAATGTTATTTTAGCAGTTCTATAATTTTAATTAGCTAACTTTATTTCTATGGCCCCCAGCTTGCCCAGAACTGGGATCCACAGGAAAAAGTCAGTCTTTTCCCCTTTTAATGTAGAAGTCAAGGATGTTAAGAGATCTTTCCAAATAAAATCTAGCTCACAGAACAAGTATGACACAGATATTCTGCACAGAGACACAAACACAGACAAAACTGAGATAAAAGAGGACTATCCCATCTTTGCCAAAAGTCATAAACTTAAAAAATCAAAACAACTACTCAGTTATTAACAGCATGCAAACATAAACCATTCTTTTAAACAAGAGAAACAATGAATGTTAAAGGAATTTCATTTAACCAGTAGGGGGTCCAGAGCTGGGGCTGTTTCTGTTATTGACTATATAAACAGAATATTTGTTATCTGGAAAAAATATTAAGAGATTTGTGAACAGTATACAATGCAGTAATAATTTAATATAATTCATTCTTCTGTGTTGATTCAAACAGGGGAATAAGGGAAAAATGCAGCTTCCATTGTTTGATCAGGCTAAAGCTGGCCCCAAGAATAGCTTCCTGATATCAGATTACTTTCCTTCTCATTCTGAGAGCCACATTCAGAAGCCAATGTCTGTCCTTCCTGCATTTTGGACATAAAGTCAAAGATTTATTAGCATTTCCAAGGGCAAGTTGTCTCAGTAAAATTTGAGCTACTTCCCTATCACTGACAGAGTGCTGAATTGCCATCATTAAGCAATTGACAAAGTCAGCAAAAGTCTCATTGAATCCTTGCATGATTTTTGTATAGGATATCCCTCTGAACCTGCCACATGACTGATTTTACTCCATTCTGATTCAATATGTGCATTATATTGATATTAGCTGGACAAGAATCAATCTTATATCTCAGTCTTATATTTCCATATCTATGTCCTACATTTTAATACTTGTGTTAGCCTGGTGATAAACTACCTTCACCTCTTGGTGTGCATCCCAGGGCTAATATATATACCATACGTCAACATTTCAGATTGACATTAACTTTAAACAGTAACTAGTAGTAACAATAACAGAGTTGGAAATAGAAATTAGCAGTAACAATGTATCTATCATAACAGTCTTAAATACTATAGTTCATGATGTCTTGTTCCTGTTAGCATGCATTCTTCACCAAGATTATCCTAAATTTATCTTGAGCATGTCTTTCATTCATTGCTATGGGAGATAGTGAGCCAATGCTTTGAACTGAGACCTTTAAAGAGAGCAAGTCTAAAATAATACTTGAATCGGAACCTTCTTGTACATGGACTTATTCAACACTAGCCCTTTACACCCTCCCATATTGAGGCTAGTAATTCAATAGAAGTTATACTTGTGTAGTCATGCAAAATATTGCCATAATTGCCATAATAGTCAGATTGTAAAAGAAAACATAGCCCCCAAACCAAATACAAAAAAATAATCAAAAACTTAAGAAAAATAAAGTTTAAAATGTGTTCTTCAGTTTATATTGAAACACCATTAGTTCTTTCTCTGGGAAAAGATAGCATTTTTTGTAATAAGTCATTCAGAGTTGTCTCAGATCATTGTGTTTCTGAGATATGCGAAATCATTCACAACTGATCTTCTTGCAGTATTGTTGTTGCTTTATACACAGTACATTTGACTTTGCAACAGCTCACATAAGTTTTTCCAAGTTTTTTGAGACCATCCTGCTCATTATTTCTTTTTTCCCTTTTCAATATTTTATTTTTCCATTTATATGTAAAACAATTTTTTACAATTGTTTTTTAAAACTTTGAGTTCCAGATTCTCTCCCTTTCTTGCTCTGCCACCCTTGAAAAGTCCAGATGAAGTTAAGCAAAACATTTCTATAAAAGTCATATTGAAAAAGAAAACACAGATTTCTTCTCCTCCTCCCTCCCCCCCAAAAAAAAGCCTTCAAGAAAAATAAAGTAAAAAAAAAAGTATGCTTCAATCTGCATTCAGATACAATCAGTTCTTTCTGTGTATGGACAACATTTTTCATCATAAATCCTTCAAAGTTATCTTGGATCATTGTGTTGCTGAAAATTCACAGCTGATCTTCCTACAATTTCTTTTTTGTACACAGTAAATTTTACTTTAAATGAGCTCATGGAGGACTTTCCAGGTTTTTCTAAAAGGATACTGCTCATCATTTCTTATGCCACAGTAGTGTTCCATTATAATCACATATTACAATTAGTTCAGCCATTTCCCAGTCCATAGACATCCCCTCAATTTCCAGATCTTTGTACCCAGAAAAGAGTTGGCATAAATATTTTTGTACTTATAGATTGTTTTCCTTTTTTTTTTTTCCCATTTCCTTTAGAATATAGACTTAGTAGTAGTATTGCTAGGCCAAAGGGCATGCATGGTTTTATAGCCCTTTGGGCTTAGTTAAAATTGCTCTACAGAATGACTGAATCAGTTTATAATGTCACCAATAATGCATTAATGTCACATTTTCCCCAAATTCTCTCCATCTTTTGCCATTTTCCTTTTCTGTCCCATTAGCTAATTGAATAATTATAAAGTAATATCTCAGAATTGTTTTAATTTGCATTTCTCTAATCAATAGTGAAATATTTTTTCATATGACCCTTAATTGCTTTGATTGTATCAACTTAAAACTATTTATATCTTTTGATCCTTTATCAATTGGGGAATGGTCCTTATTTTTACAAATTTGAATCAGTTCCCTATACATTTGAAAAATGAGGCCTTTATCAGAGAAACTTGTTTTAAATTTTTTTTCAGTTATTTTTACTAATTACATTTCCCTTCATCTTATTTCTACACCCTTCATTTAGTCTATTCTCTCACTCTCCTTTCACCCTGTCCCTTCACAAAAGTATTTTGCTTCTGACCATCGGGTCACCCAATCTACCCTCCCTTCTATCACCCCCTTTTATTTTATCCCCTTCTCCAATTACTTTCCTTTGTGGTCAGAGATTTCTACAATTGAGAATGAATTTTATTCCATCTTTGAGCCAATTCTGATGAGAGTAGGATTCACTTTCCCTCTTACTTACCCCATCTTCCTTCTACTGTAAAAGTTTTACTTTTCTCTTTTATGTGAAATAATTTATCCCATTCTACCTTTACCTTTATTTTTCTCCTACTGCATTCCTCTCCTATTCCTTAATTTTATTTTCTAGATATCATCCCTTTATAATCAACTCATACCTGTGCCCTTTGTTGATATATACTCCTTCTCACTTCCCTAATAAAGAAAAAGTTCTTATGAATTGAAGGTATCATCTTCCCATATGTGAATATAAACATTCTAACCATGTTAGGTCCCTTATGATTTCCCTTTCCTGTTTACCATTTTGTATTTTTCTTGAGTCTTGAATCTGAAAGTCAAATTTTTTATTCTTGTCTGGTCTTTTCATCAAGAATGCTAGAAAAGTCTGTATTTCATTTAATATCCACTTTTTTTCTCTGAAGGATTATACTAAATTTTTCTGGGTAGGTAATTCTTGGTTGTAATACAAGCTCCTTTGCCCTCCAGAATATCATATCATAAGCCCTTTGATCTTTATATATATATATATATATATACATATATATATATATATAGGCTGACAAATCTTGTATTATCTTGACTATGGCTCCACAACACTTGAATTGTTTCTTTCTTTTCAAATTGATCTGGAAACTCTGGAATTTAGTTATAATATTCCTGGAAGTTTTCATTTTAAGATTTCTTTCTGAAGGGGATTGATTGGTAGATTCTTTCCATTTTTATTTTCTCCTCTGGCTCTAGAACGTATAGGTAGTCTACCTTTAAAATTTCTCCAAGGATCTATCATATCTAACTTTCCTAGCAGTTTGTTTACCTCCTTAACTTCTTTCTTATTTATTTTGTGGCTTGATTTATCTAGTTCTGAGAGAGCAAGGTTGAGATCCCCTACTAGTATAGTTTTGCTATCTATTTCTTCTTCCATCTCTCTTACCTTCTCCTTTAGGAATTTCCATGCTATATCACTTGATGCATATATGTTTAGTATTGATATTGCTTCATTATTTATGGTATCCTTTAGTAAGCCATAGTTTTCTTCCTTATCTCTTTTAATTAGATCTATTTTTGCTTTTACTTGATCTGATACAAGGATTGATACCCTGCTTTTTTTTTTCTTCACTTGAAGCATAATATATTCTGCTCCAGTCCTTTACCTTCACTCCGTATGTATCATTTTTGCTTTAAATGTGTTTCTTGTAAA
The DNA here is from genome assembly GCF_016432865.1 of Antechinus flavipes. Taxonomy (NCBI): domain Eukaryota; kingdom Metazoa; phylum Chordata; class Mammalia; order Dasyuromorphia; family Dasyuridae; genus Antechinus; species Antechinus flavipes. Next base: position 650,882,298 of record NC_067398.1, read on the forward strand.
TAACATATTGTAGGATTCTGGCTTTTAATCCAGAGTGCTATCCATTTCTGTTTTATGGGAGAGTTCATCCTATTCACATTCGCAGTTAAAATAACTATAAGTTATGCTTTTCTCTTTCTTTTCCTCTATCCCTCCTCCCCAGTATTTTGGTTCTGATCACCACCTCCCTCTTTAGAGGCCCTTCCCTTTTCTTACACTTTTCTCCTACTACTTCTGTTTCCCCTTCTATTAGCCTTTCCTTTTCTTTTCCCCCTTTCCCTTCTACTTCCTTATAAGGTGAGACAAGTTTCTCTGTTAAACCAAATATGTCTGATATTCTCTCTTAGAGTCAAATCTGATGAGAGTAAGATTCACACAATGCTCATCCTCCTTCTTCCTTTCCCTCAATTATAATATATTTTCTTTGCCTCTTCATGAGATGTAATTTCCCTTATTTTACCTCCTTTTTCTTCTTTTTCCAGTATGATCCCCTTTCCACCTCTAGTTTCTTTTTAATATTATCATAATAAAATCAAATTATACCTGCATTCTCTAAATATACCCATAACAGAAATATAGTTCTCAAGAGTACTTTCCTTTTTACCTTTTAATGCTTCTCTTGAGTACTGTGTTTGGAGATCAATTTTTTTTTTCAGTTCTGGTCTTTTCATTATAAATAGGTGAAATTGACCTATATCATTGAATGTCCATGTTCTTCCCTGAAAGATAATGCTCATTTTAGCTAGATAGCTGATTCTTGGCTGTAATCCAAGTTCCTCTGCCTTTCAGAATATCAGGTACCAGGCCCTTTAATCCTTTAAGGTGGAAGCTGCTAGATTCTGAGTAATCCTAATTGTGGCTGCTCAGTGTTCAAATTGTTTCTTTCTGGTTGCTTGCAAAATCTTTTCCTTGGTGCAATAGTTCTGGAATTTAGCCATGATATTCCTTGGGAATTTAATTTTGGGGTCTCTTTCAGGGGGCGATCTGTGAATTCTTTAGATGGCTCTTTTACCTTGTGATTCTAAAATATCAGGGCAGTTTTCTTTTATGATTTCCTGTAAGATAATGTTTAGGTTCTTTTTTTCATCATGGCTTTCAGGAAATCCACTAATCCTTATACTGTCTCTCCTAGTTTTTCCTAAGAGATATTTCATATTTTCTTCTATTTTTTTCATTTTTTATTTTTGTTTGACTAATTCTTGAAGTCTTATTGAGTCATTCACTTCCATTTGTTCAATTTTAATTTTTAGTGTATTATTTTCTTCAATTACCTTTTTTAGTTCCTTTTGCAATTGGTCAATTAAATTTTTTTGTTCATTGCATTCTTTTTCTACTTCAAAAATTTTGTTTTTCAGTGAATTGGTATCTTTTTCATATCTCTTTTGTAGGGTATCATATACTTTTTTCATTTCTTCTTGCAATGATCTCATTTCATTTCCCCATTTTTCTTTTAACTCTCTTTTAAGATCCTTTATGCAATCTACAAAAAAAAAAAAAAAGTCTTGTGAAATGGGCTCCAGCTCATGTCTCTCTTTGGGGCTTCATTTGGGGTTGCTTTGCCTTTAGGAACTTCAGGATTTGAGGTCTGTTCTTCTCTCTCTCTATGAAAGCTGTCTATGGCAAGAGTTCTTTTTTGGTTTGTATTCATTTTTTTTAAGGCTTGAAGTCTGTTGAATACAAAAGAGGGACAGCTGCTTTAATTTGCACCGCTGCGGTTCTACTGATTGATTTCCAGTGCTTCGTAATGGTGGCTAGATCCACTGTTCTTCCAGGCTCAGTGGTTTACAATTTGCCTTTTACAAAATGAAAATCTGCCAAACCACTTGCTTGCAACCAGGACAGAGTGGCTTAAGAGCCTCACAGAAGATTCCCAGGTGCATAGGAGCTACAATGCTCTGATTCATGAGCCCAGCTTCTTGTTCCAGTCTCCCTGTGCTGTGGCCTGGACTTGGCAGACTGTCCCTCTACATGTTTGAAACAGACTTGGTCTGAAGTTCTTCCAAGGTAACTTCCTCTAGAAATGTGTTGTACTCCAAATATTTGTGGATTTTTTGACTCCAAAACCAGTTTAGAGACTTGATCTGCTGTTGATTTGAGAGAAGGTCAGAGTAGATCACAGAGAGTCATGTCTGCTCTCTATCATCTTTGCCTTTATAATTTCTTGAAAGATGATGTCTAGGTTTTTTTTTTTTTTCAATCATGGCTTTGAGTTAATCCAATAATTTTAAAATTATCTATCCTGAATCTCTTTTCCCAAGTCTGTTGTTTTTCCAATAAGATATCTCATGTTGTCTTTTTTCCCATTCTTTTGGTTGTGTTTTATTGGTTCTTGATTTCTTATAAAATCATCAGATTCCATTTTTTCAATTCTATTTTTTAGGATTTATTTTCTTCATTGGACTTTCTTCATTGGTTCCTCCTTTTCAATTTCTACTTTTTAAATTCTACTTTTAAAGAAATTTTTGTTTTGATGAATTTTTTGTACTACTCTTTCCATTTGACCTATTCTGCTTTTTAAGGAATTTTTCTCTTCATTGGCTTTTTGTACCTCCATTACCATTTGACCTAGTATATATTTTTTCAATCTTCTCTTAAATTTTGTATTTCCTTTACCAAACTGCTAACTTGTTTTTCCTTATTTTTTTTGGATCAATCTTATTACTCTTCCCAATTTTTACTCTACTCTTACTTAAATTCAAATTATTTTTTGAACTCTTCCATGACCTGATACCAATTCATATTTTTCTTGCAGATAATTCTTTTGAATGTGTATTTTGATCTTCCTTGTTACCATAGTAACTATAGTTACTTTTTTGTTGTTTGCTTATTTCCCTCCTTGTTACTTGACTTTTAACTCTTTCTTAAAGTAGGATTCTGCTTCCAAGGTGGAGGCTGCGCTGTCCCAAATTTTAAAGTTTTTGTATATCTGTTTTCAGAAATACTTCTAAAAATCCATAAGTTTCCAATTCTTACAAGGTGGTATTATCTAAGAAGTGTGTTTACTATTCTTCTGGTGTGTGCTCTGGTCTGCCACTGACCACAAACATTCTTTTTTGCCCTGCAACTATAAAGAGGGTTTCCACTTCACTGTGGCCACAAGTTCTGTAATACTAGTGCTCTTCCTTGCCTAGGGACTGCCACCCAAAACTTCAATCCAGATTTGAGTATGTGAAACTACCAACTCCTGCCTTAGTGCTGGCAAGGAGACCCCTATAATCTTCTTCTAGTCAATTTTTGACTTCCTTACTGTGTCTTGGCTGTGACCTAAAAGCTCTGGAAGCAACCACTGCTGATTCAGGCTTCCCAAGGCCTGATTCTGGTTTGCTGAGTCCAGTGCTATGTTGCTATAGTCTACCATGGACTGTGTGCCATTCTTACCCAAATACAAACTCAACCTTTCCCACTAACCTTCTAAGTTGTCTTTAGCATCTATGGGTTGAAAGGTCTGGAATTGCCATTGTTGCCATTGATTCAGTTGCCTGGAGATCTGCTCCTGATTTTCTAGGGACCAGTCTATGGTAGTACAGCCTGTGTTAAACTGCATTCCATTCACATCCTGGTGCAACAGACATTTCCTGATAAACTTCTAAGTTGTCTTAGGCTGGAAAATTGTTTCATTCCATCTTTGTACAATTTGTTTACAATTTAAACAAACTTAAAGGTATTTGAAGGGCTTTGGGGAAGAATTCAGACTAGTGCCTGACTTTACTCCACCATCTTGGCTCTGCCTCCCCTTTTCCAGTCCTCTCAAACTTTATACCTGAATCCCACCACCCTTTCATATTCTGCAGTACAGTGACACTAGCCTTTTTACAATTCTTCACATAAGAAACTCCATTTCCCAACTCTAGGCACTTTCAGAATGCTTTCTCTCTTCATTTCTAAGTGGCTTCCCTAGTATTCAAAAGTCTCCAAGTTTCACCTTTTTCAGGAAGCTTTTCACAGTTTTCCTTAATCTTAGTCCCCACCTTCTGATATTATCCCTGATTTATGCTGAACATGCTGTGCTTGCACATAGCTATTTGTACCTTGTCTATCCCATTCAAGTCTGAGCTTCTGGAAAGCAAGAACATTTGTTGTTGTTTTGATTTATTTTGGGTTTTGGGGAGGGAAATTTGGGAGGTTTTTTGGTTCAGTTTGTTTTGTTATATTCCCAGTGTTTAACAAAGTACTTGGAGTATAAAAGGCATTTCTTAAATGCTTACTGACTGATTGAACCATCACCAGCCCCGCATTCTTAGTGGAGTCTCTGTGGCTGGAGTATTGCCACTGACTGCCAAAGAAAATTTAGCTTGCAGATTCCTTGTCTTTTTCTCATTATTAAGCCCAAGACTACACGAACAGTCCTATTGCTGGATGCAAAACTAATTCCTAGGAATTAAATGAATATAACCTGAAATATTAAAATATAAAATCCTTGGCATAGCCACTGCTCTAGTCCCCTTTTCTCCTTTCTGTTTACATATGAAGCAGAGATAAAAAAAAAAAATTATTGAGTACTTTCAATGCCCTGAGCACTGTGCTAAGTTTTAAGAATACAAATACAAACAAATAAAGCAATCCATATTTTCAAGGAGTTTGCATCATAATAAAAGAAAAAAATACATAAAATAAATGGAAAGGGTGCCTTTGAAAAATAAAGGCTCTAGTAAAGAGATGTAGAAATCCACAGAATAAGTTGATCCAGAAATTAAGTGAATATGGCTGGGGAACTCTCATGAAATAATGGATTGGGGTAAGGGCTCACTAATCAAAGCAGAACTCAAAATGGAGGTATAAGGAAGTGCAAGTCTGCTGTCAAGGAGGTAAATTCCACAGAATTAGCTAAAGACTAAGATATTTAAAATACTGTGATTACATAGCTTATTGAATATGGAGATGAAAAGGACTAGCTCTAGTATACCTATATAAAGCCATTTCTTTCTGGCCATCTTTACATACTTCCTATTGGTTTTCTAGATTTGTGAGTGTGGTCAAGAGGATTTAAAGAAAGGAAAGGAATCTATAGGGGTGAGGAAAAATAGTAGGGAAAGCAGGAGAAAATTGATTAGCAGCCTAATTGTTGTCATAAGAGCTGCCAGTTTGGGGATGTAGGATGCTCCTTTCATTTTGATCTATGTTGCCTCCATAATACGGATCTCCCCAGTAGGCACAATCCTGACCACTCCAGTCTACCTCATGGAAGCAGAGAAAGCCAGAACACAGAGCAACGGCTACTTGTATCCTGTCTTCTCCATGACAACCAGGAAATCTGATTGTGAAGGGATGCAGAAGAAGAGTTAGCAACTTTGGACATCAACATACACATGTCCTAGCACTCTGTCTTTTGGCTTTCTTCTTAAAGTGTATGCTTTTTGATCCCTATAGTGAGTGACAAAAGACACTTATCCTCTTGTGATCACCAGTTTCATCGGAAACCAGTTGCTAATTATAGTTTCTGCATGTCCAGTGGGGAAGAACTATTCAGGTAGCATTTATCTAGCCCTTTACATGTGTCAACACATTTGATCTTTACAATAGTCCTGGGAGATATATACTATTATCCACTGAGGGTAAGAGATTTGCAACCACCGGATTTGAACTGAGATCTACCTGACTCAAAATCTAGGACTCTACCCACTGTGTCATTTAACTATCTCTAATAAGTTAAGAGAGTGAGGTGTCAGTATTGTTAATGTCAAAGGTTAATGTGAAACATATACCCTCTTGTTTGGAAGGTGTACATTTCTACAATAGAAATTTATGACTTTTGCAATAAAAAAGATTTATAGGTCATATTCTAAAGCTATAAATGGAGGACACTCTGGCAAGAAAGAAATACTAAGTTATCATAAAAGTCCTCTTATTTTAGAGTAAAATGTGCAAGAACAGAAGACATATGTGTTTTCCTTTAAACAAAAAAATGTGGGAAAATACCAAGAAGGAATAACCAGTGTTGAATAGTGGGAAAAATGTTAGCTTTGAAAGTCAGAGGCTTTAATCTTCAATTTGCCTTCTTGCTATCTTTCATGACCTTAAATCTCAGTTTTCCTAAGTGTAAAATTAAGTAGTTGGAATAAATTATCTATAAATTTCTTTCCATCTCTAAAACCTATAAGACTTTTGGACAGATACCTAATCAAATCCAGTCCAGAGATAGTACCATCTCCTGATGCCAGGTGAAACCCCATAAACTAGCTTAGATATATTCAAGGCCCATACCTTACATGTAAGAACGTAAGAAATGAATCACTAGAGATGGCAGAGGGGGCTTTTAAGGCTGAAGGCAGTAATCCTAGAGAGGATATCAGTATGGCCAAAATTTGTTCCTATTTTTCTCATTTCGTTCAAAATCTGTGATACTTTAGAGCTAAAAGGAACTTTAAAGGTAGAGCTTACCTCCTCATTTTACATATGGGGAAATTGACCCAGAGAAGAAAATAAGGTTGTCCAAGTTTCACGTCTACTAAATATTACTATAGGATTAGAAATCACATACCTGAATCATTCATTCTATTGTATCAAGCTAACCTTTCCTCTCATTCCCAATTTCCTCATTTCCACTTATGTTGGATCATTTCACAATGAATATTTCATATTCATTGAATAGATCCTCAGCAGACAGGTTCCTACCACAGCACCCAGATGGGGTCCTCACATACTATAGAGATTCAGAGAATGTTTCTCTCTCTGGGAGTTCACAGGCTATTAGGCTATAAACCGGATTACTCTGCAGAAATCCCATGAGAACACAGAACTATGGACATTTGGAAAAGGGAGAGAACACTTCTGGATAAGAGATTCTTCATGGAGGAGGAAACACTGTAGCTCAGATTTGAAAGATTATTGTGATTTCATTCAACAGAAATAAGAGAGGAAAATAGGGTAATTTCAAAGGGAAAAAAAAAACATAAGCAAGTGTGGAGATGTAGCTGGAGCAGGGAGGAGAAGAATCAATTCTATAATTATTTATCAACAGCCACCTTTGAGGAACAGATTGACATAGTGGAGAGAGAGGACTACCTTGATGTTAGGGAGACCTATGGTCAAGTTCTATAGCTAATCTACACTAAGTAGGTAACCATAGCTAATCTACACTAAGTAGGTAACCATTAATGAGTCATTTAACTTTTCAGAGCTCTAGGTGGCTAAGATCCATCAACAACTTGCAACAGTGGCAGAAGTTCCATGCCATCACCTCCCTATACTATCAAAATCATAGGCCTGGATTGAGGTAGGAAGGAGGGAAAAGGAAGAAATATAAAGCTACTGAAGTCTTTGGAGATGGGAATGTACTTGAGGCAGACTTTGTTAGTAGCTTTATGGAGGATCATTGGAGAGAGGAGAGAAGAAGCAGAGAGGACAATTCTTGGGCTCTGTTTAGGCCTTGTCCTGAATAAAGAAGCAAATGCAGGATGGGAAAATTTAAAGGAGTTTGTTGAGTTTGTGAAGGAATGGGTTGATTCTCCAGAAGCCCTTATAGCAGTGAATCATAACACCCCTCAAAGAATTACAAATCAGCCTTTACTGACTCAGATGTTACTTGTGGATTGGGAGTGAAATAAATTAGATGCTAGAGAGAAGAGGGGAGAGGTCAAGGAATGCAACTGCCTCTCAGTCTCCTTATATCCTTACCATCCTCTCATATGAAGGCATCTATTCTGCTGGTCAGAATTAGCCAACCCCAATAGCCACTGGGGTTGTTCCTGCAACAGGAGTTTATTGTAACATTCAAATAAAAGTGTGTGGAATATAGCCAAGCAATGAACTCAAATATGCTGCTCCTTTTATAAACAACTTTTTTTTTTAAATGAGACAATCCTCTTAGGAACATATATATATATATATATATATATATATATATATATATATTTAAAAGGACATTGTAATTCATTCCTCCCCTATTGCTGAATCATAGGAAAATAAGATTAGAGGTTAGGGGATAGGGTGAGAGCACATATGGCTATGTGTTGAATAGCAGGTAAGAGATGGGATCAAAATGCTGATGAACTTCCCCAAAGAGTGGTTAAAGACAAGCCATATTGGAAATAATGGGGTCAAAGGACTGAGTCAGTATCAATTTTTAATAATTACCCACTGTTTTCTTTGACAAAGACTCAGTTTCAATTGATAAATGATGGACAGAAGCAGCTACACCCAAAGAAAGAACATTGGGAAACGAATGTGAACTATTTGCATTTTTGTTTTTCTTTCCGAGTTGTTTTTACCTTCTGAATCCAATTCTCCCTGTGCAACAAGAGAACTGCTCGATTCTGCACACATATATTGTATCTAGGATATACTGCAACATATTTAACATGTATAGGACTGCTTGCCATCTAGGGGAAGGGGTGGAGGGAGGGAGGGGAAAAATTGGAACAGAAGCGAGTGCAAGGGATAATATTGTAAAAAAATTACCCTGGCATGGATTCTGTCAATATAAAGTTATTATAAAATAAAATAAAATATTAAAAAAGAAAAAAAAATAATTACCCACTGTGGTGCTAAACATATGCATGGTGCAGCACTACAATTAGACCTCTGTCAGTTCTCTACTCTCAATTGCACATCCCAAACTCTATTACTTATAAATGTGGAGGATGGCTTAGGGATCAGTTCTTTGTACCAAGGAAGGCACTGTAAAAATAAACAGGGATTTTGACCAGTGAAAAGTTCTGTACCTCAAAATATTTCTGTAGACCATGGATTTTGGCAATTCGGTGTAATCACTCTGTGGGTGTTCACATGGTAAGGTGCCCATTTCCTCTCCTCTTTCATCATGGTTCTCTTCCACATGGGCTCAGACTTTTGACAAGAAAAGCAGTTAGAGACCATACAATGGGTTTCTGAATCTACATTGTGTCCAGACCATGAAAAAATATATATACAGTTCAAGGGCTTAGGTTCTTACTTTGGTATCAGTCCAAGGAGAAATGATAAGCTTGCATAATGGGTAATAGGTCTGTAATATGACATTACTAATATAGCAAGCAGAGTTATAACAGGTGAATAAAGAAATCCAACATAGCAATAGAGAAGGGGTATGAAGTTCTTTGGCAGCATCTATGATTTTCAAAGAGTTTGGCAAATAGTTCCTGTATATTTCTCAGATAGTTGCACATAGATCAGGACAGGCCAATAAAGGCAATTCCTCAACCCTATTCAGGTCCTGTTGTGGTTGTTTGTCCTCAGTTTTTGAAAAGAACCAATGACATCATGGAGTGATGTCTTGACTCACACATGAATTGGATTTAATTGAGGCAGAGACCCTTAGGTAATTAGGTAATGCTGTTAAAATCTCCTAGTGATAAGGCTGCATAATTTAGTAAATCATGACAATTGAATCAGATGGATTCAGATTTTAAAAAAACTAATGCTAATAACAACAGACCTATAAGTAGAACACCAAATTAAGAACCTATAATTAACCTGAATGTTCAGAGAATTTCAATTTTTGCATAGTGCTTGCACATTTTTATCTTCCCCAACCTTGAATCTAATATGGACAATGTCATCAACAAGCTAAAAGAGGAATCTTAAAGGAGCAACTAGTTGGTGAGTAGATAGAGCACCAGCCCTGAAGTCGGGAGAATCTGAATTCAAATATGACCTCAGACACTTAATACTTCCTGGCTTCAGGACTCTGGGTGAGTCACTTAACCCCAATGTCTCAGAAAAAAAAAAGGAATCTTAAAATGGCCCATCAGGGCCTGCCTTGGAAAGTAAACTCTCCCATCTTTTAATATTCTCATACAGATACTTCAAAATTTGGGGGAAAGACATGATTTAGAATTCCTAATAAACTTTTACATGTAAAAAACCCTTAATTTTGAGAATTTATTAACAAAAAACACTTTGTGTATAATATATTTATACATGTGCTATAATATATATATATATATATATATATATGTATACACACATACACATCATACACATATTTGCTGTTCTTATTCAGTTGGATCCTATTTTTTTGTGACCCCCCCCCCCCTTGGGGAGTTTTCTTAGCAAAGAAGTGGTTTGCCATTTTCTTCTCTAGCTCATTTTATAGATGAAGAAACTGAGGCAAACAGAATTAAGTGATTTACTTAAGGTCACCAATAGTGTTTGAGATCAGATTTAAAATTGTGAAGATGAGTCTTTTTAATTCATGTCCAATATTCTATCCATAGTACCACTTGGCTAATATAGATTTAGATAGATAGATAGATACATATAGATATACATATATATTCTGGTTCTTAGATAAAACAATTCAATTTTATTGCCTTCTTAACATTTACTATTCCATTAAATTAATTTTTTTCACATCTATGTCTTTCCTTCCCTTTTTGAGCATTTATATATATATATACATACATACATGCATGCATACATACACATACACATACATAATCTTCATAGCATTTTGAAAGAAAGGGGTACTGGAAGGACCCAATTCTACACATGAATATATAATTATTAGTAAGAAGATAGCAAGTTCAGGAACTCATTGGTAAACAATTTGTCCTTGTTGAGTCTCTAAAAATTAATCTTTCAGATTGACTCTTTTTTTTTTTAATTTAAAATTTTTATTTAATAATTACTTTATATTGACAGAATCCATGCCAGGGTAATTTTTTTACAACATTATCCCTTGCACTCATTTCTGTTCCGATTTTTCCCCTCCCTCCCTCCACCCCCTCCCCTAGATGGCAAGCAGTCCTATATATGTTGGATATGTTGCAGTATATCCTAGATACAATATATGTTTGCAGAACCGAACAGTTCTCTTGTTGCACAGGGAGAATTGGATTCAGAAGGTATAATTAACCCGGGAAGAAAAACAAAAATGTAGATAGATCACATTCGTTTCCCAGTGTTCTTTCTTTGGGTGTAGCTGCTTTTGTCCGTCATTTATCAATTGAAACTCAGGTCTCTTTGTCAAAGAAATCCACTTCCATCAAAATATGTCCTCATACAATATCGTTGTCGAAGTGTATAATGATCTCCTGGTTCTGCTCATTTCACTTAGCATCAGTTCATGTAAGTCTCGCCAGTCCTCTCTGTATTCATCCTGCTGGTCATTTCTTACAGAACAATAATATTCCATAACATTCATATACCACAGTTTACCCAGCCATTCTCCAATTGATGGGCATCCATTCATTTCCCAGTTTCTAGCCACTACAAATAGGGCTGCTACAAACATTTTGGCACATACAGGTCCCTTTCCCTTTTTTAGTATTTCTTTGGGATATAAGCCCACAGATTGGCTCTTATATGTTACATTTTCAAATGAGTTAAGGTTTGGTTGAGACAAAGTGCAGAAAATCTGTAAGTTCATTAAGTGTTCTTTTTTTCATTCAATATTATGATTAGTTTTGCTGGATATGAAATTTCTCCTGCAGGTCTAGTTTTTTAAATTGTCAATATATATTATACCAAGTCTTTTATTATAGTTGCTGATAAATCCTGTACAATTCTAATTGTAGTTCCAGCATGTTTGAATTCATTTTTGATGTTGTTGTTGTTGTAAAATTTTCTTTTTGATCTGGGGATTTTAAATTTAGCAATAATATTCCTTTGTGTTTTTCTTGTAGGATCTCTCTGAGGTGGTGATTGGTGGATTTTTTCTATTTCTACTTTTCCCTTAGGTTCTATTACTTCAGGACAATTTCCTTGGATTATTTCTTGCATTATTATGTCCAAGTCCTTTTTTTGGTAACAGCTTTCAGATAATCCAATTATTCTTTTTTTTTTCTTCTTGATTTCTTCTCCAAATCTGTTGATATTCTTATGTTTCACATTCTCTTCTATTTTCTTCATTTTTTCTATTTTGCTTCATTTCTTGGTTTTTTATAGCTTCACTGGCTTTTCCTTACCCAGTTCTAATTTTCAGAGTCATTTTCTTTTTTAAGACTCTGTATCTCCTTTCCTTATTCTTCTTATTTTTCTTTGATAGCCCTAATTTTAAACAAATTTTTCCTCAGCTTCTCATGTTTGATTTTTAAGGTATCTTTTTGAGTCCCATAAATTCTTTCTGGACAGGCAACCATTTAATGATACTCTTTGGTGTAGAAGAGACGTCTTTTTATTTTTTTTTTTTAACTTCACTGACCTCCTCTGAAGATGAACCCATCTTCTCTGTTCCCATAGCAAGTTTCTATAGTTAGATTTTTTCTTCTTTGCCTGTCATTTATTTCAAATGAGAATTATTCGTGTAAGCACCTCTAATTGTGGGGTAGAGGCAGATAGTCCCTCCAGCTTCACTTCATCTCTCCTCTCTGACCTGGAACCACAGATCAAAAGCTCTACCCTTCTGCAAGTTTGGCAGCCAACAGTATCCCTGCCCCACTGCTTCTGCACTTACCCAACTGTGCTGGTTCCTTTTTTCCCAGGGCTGATTTTCTACAGCACAGCTGTACCTGGCATTCCTACTCAGTCAAGATTCCTTCAGGCCTCCATTATTCACTTGTCCTGATGATAAAAATTTGCTATGTAAGAAAAAAGGAGGAAAATATTAAGATGGTCTTGAAAGGTGAACAATTGGCTTCATGACAATTCAAATAATCATACATAAAATCAAAACTTAGAACAATATCAAATTATAGTCCCAGTGATTTTACCTCAAATAGCAAAATTTTCAATAATTATAGCTTGAGACTAAGTTATTATATTTCTCATGTTGCAACAATTAACAATGAGCAAATATAAAATTATTTCATTTATTTTTCTTTTGTAAATTAATAGTAATTACATTCTGGAGCTTCATACATACAGTGACTATATGATAATTGACTCAAAACTAAAGTTTGAAAAACTTGGGGCAGTCCCATCCAAATTGGATCATCTTACAAGTTTTCTTATAATAAAGAATGAACTTTATCTATCACTTATGAACATTATGAAATTGTATATTTTAATAAATAGTATATCCGGAAATTACATCTTTGAACCACCTTCATAACAACAGACCTTAAATCAGACTTTTCTTGTGCAGCAAGATAATGTATACATATATTAGATTTAACATATACTTTAACATATTTAACATGTATTGGACTACTTTCCATCTGGTGGGGGGTGGGGAGAAGGAAGGAAAAATTTGGAACAGAAAGTTTTGCAAGGGTCAGTGTTGAAAAATTACCTATTCATATATTTTGTAAATAAAAAGCTTTAATAAAAATTTTTTAAAAATTGTTTTCTAACAACATTTCTGATACAATGGTTTCCCAGATTTCACAATAAAAGGAAAAAAAAAACTTAGAAACACAATAACATATAAGTATTACTTATTTAAATTACAAAACAAATCTTATTGCCTCTCAGATGACATCAGTTCAGTTGAATGTATTTCCAAAATTATCATTTTAACATTTTTGACATTCTATATCGATGGCATTTAAGACCAATATAGCATGCTTACATTTACTCACATTTATATAGTGTTTGCCATGTGTCTGTCATTGTGCTAAACAATTTTAATCATAGTATTGTCACAACAGTCTTGGGAAGTGGATGTTATCATTATCCTATTTTACACATGAGGAAATGGAGGTAAACAGGTGAAGTGACTTGCTGAAGATCACACAGTTAATAAGTTTCCGAGTCCAGATTTAATTCAGGTTTTCTGCTCCATGCATTTTTAAGCATATCTCCTTATTACCAAATATCAGATACACTTATTTCTAATTCACCACAATTATCTTAGTGGGAAAATGCATTTCACTATAAATGAGACCACATGATTTATTTTCAAGATTGAGAGTTCATAATTAATATGTTCATAATAGAGTTCATAATAATTTGGGGAGATCCCCAAGGTTCTCCCTTTGTAAAAAGTAAAAAAAAAAAAGTTCGACCCCCTTTTACAAAGTCCTTATTTCAAGGCTTAGCCTCTGAAGGACAAGGCTGATGACAACAGATAGAATAATATTCTTGTCAATTTAGGTATTTCTATCCCACCCAATCTTTTCTTAGGAACTATTTTTTGTTGGAATCCTTACAAAGTGTTAAGTCATTAGAATTGATAGAGACAATAATTATCTAATTTAGCATGGTTCAGTATGATTGATCTGATCCTACGAGGAGATGTTATGGGCCAGAACTTGAAACAAGGTACTAAGTAAAATTGAGGAGACAATGTTTAAATCTAGTTTAGAATTAATTTACTCCTACAACAAATAATGGTTTCCCAGTGATATAATGATTGGTGTGTACTCAGTATACAGCATATAAGCAAGAAGCTCTCAGGGCCAAAGAGCCCTCTGGGAGATTGAGAGCCAGGAGTGAGTGGAGGCATCAGCTGAGAAGATTCAGAAAGAGCTAGAGGCAGAAGCTGGCAGACAAGCTGCAAGAGCTCTTGGAACCAAGGAGTGAGATAGGCCTGTAAGAAAACTAACTGGCCCAAGGAAAAAGACAATACTTGGAAGGACAAAATAAACGTTTGGATTTTATCAGCTGGCTGTATTTTGAGGTGATTATTGATCTGAACTGAAACTAAGGCTGACTCTAGAAACCTCCCCAAGAAACCTGCTCTCCCAGACCATCGTATATTATACAAAAGAAAAGAACACCATAATTTTTTTTTATTAAAGCTTTTTATTTTCAAAACATATTCATGGATAATTTTCAACATTCACCCTTGCAAACTTGTATTCTAAATTTTTTTCCCTCTCTTCCCCTATTCATTCTCCTACATGACAAGTAATCCAATATATGTTAAATATGTACAATACTTCTATACATATTTTCACAATTATCATGCTGCACAAGAAAAAACACACCAAAAAGGGAGAAAAATGAGAAAGAAAACAAAATGCAATCAAACAGCAACAAGAAGGGTGAAAATACTATGTTGTGATCCCAAACTCAGTTCCCACAGACCTCTCTCTGAGTGCAGGTGGCTCTCTTCATCACATGACCATTGGAACTAGCCCGAATCATCTCATTGTTGAAAAGAGGCATGTCCATCAGAATTGATTTTAGTATAATGTTGTTGTTGCCATGTTCAATGATATCCTGGTGCTGTTCACTTCACTTAGCATCAGTTCATGTCAGCCTCTCCAGGCCTCTCTGAAATTATCCTGCTGATAGTTTCTTTTTTTTTTTTTTTTAATTTAAATTTTATTTTATTTAATAATAATTTTGTATTGACAGAATCCATGCCAGGGTAATTTTTTACAACATTATCCCTTGCACTCGCTTATGTTTTGTTTTTTCCCCTCCCTCCTTCCATCCCCCCCCAAGATGGCAAGCAGTCCTATATATGTTAAATATGTTGCAGTATATCCTAGATACAATACATATTTGCAGAACCGAACAGTTCTCCTGTTGCACAGGGAGAATTGGATTCAGAAGGTAAAAATAACTCGGGAAGAAAATCAAAAATGCAAATAGTTCACATTCGTTTCCCAGTGTTCCTTCTTTGGGTGTAGCTGTTTCTGTCCATCATTTATCCATTGAAACTCAGGTCTTTTTGTCATAGAAATCCACTTCCATCAGAATACATCCTCATACAATATCGTTGTCAAAGTGTATAATGATCTCCTGGTTCTGCTCATCTCACTTAGGACTGATGGTCCATGTAGGTCTCTCCAAGCCTCTCTGTATTCATCCTGCTGGTCATTCCTTACAGAGCAATAATATTCCATAACATTCATATACCACAATTTACCCAGCCATTCTCCAATTGATGGTCATCCATTCATTTTCCAGTTTCTAGCCACTACAAACAGGGCTGCTACAAACATTTTGGCACATACAGGTCCCTTTCCCTCTTTTAGTATCTCTTTGGGGTATAAGACCAATAGAAATACTGCTGGATCAAAGGGTATGCACAGTTTGATAACTTTTTGGGCATAATTCCAGATTGCTCTCCAGAATGGTTGGATTCGTTCACAACTCCACCAACAATGCATCAGTGTCCCCGTTTTCACGCATCCCCTCCAACATTCATCATTATTTTTTCCTGTCATCTTAGCCAATCTGACAGGTGTGTAGTGATATCTCAGAGTTGTCTTAATTTGCATTTCTCTGATCAATAGTGATTTGGAACACTCTTTCATGTGAGTGGTAATAGTTTCAATTTCATCATCTGAAAATTGTCTGTTCATATCCTTTGACCATTTATCAATTGGAGAATGGCTTGATTTTTTATAAATTTGAGTCAGTTCTCTATATATTTTGGAAATGAGGCCTTTAGCTGATAGTTTCTTACAGAACAATAATATTCCATAACATTCATATAATATTCCATACTTATCCAGTCATTCTCCAACTGATGGGCATCCACTCAGTTTCCAGTTTCACACAGTTAAGAAGTGTTAAGTGTCTGAGGCAGGATTTGAACTCAGGTCCTCCTGATTTCAGGACCAGTACTCTTCAATCAGCTTTTGTAAGCAGTGTACCCTCTCTCCCTCCATTTTGTACATTTCGAGTTGGAATAGAATCATCATCAGGTGCTTTGTCATACAAGAAGAACCTAATGGTATTCAAGACCTCTTCTTCAATTGAAAGTTCAGCTAGAGTAGGATTGACATCAACTTGAGATATATGGGTCAATGGCTTCAGCATTGGCTAATGATGGGCTGTTGAGAATACTATGGAAGTGTTCAGCCCATCTTTTCAGGATCATATACTTATCAAGAGTTAATTTGGCTCTATCAAATTTGGTTAAGTAGTTGAAATGCCTCATAGCTCAGTTTAACTAAAACACTATTTTTAAAAAGGTACTAATATCACAAATCCCGCAAGGTAGGTTGAAGCAATACTGAAAGTAAATATGAAGATCATTAAATGACAGGATTAGGAATTTGTTCCTTCTCCAAAAGGCAGCAGGAAGCTCCTAAAAATTTGGGTAAGGTGGGGATAAAGTCACATCTGTATCCAGCAGAGGGACTTGTCCATCTTCATTTTACAAAGAAAGAAACTGAAGCCCTGAGATAAAAAGAGACTTTTCCAGAGTCATCAGAATTTGGGTCATCAACCCCAGAAGTTCAAACCCGGGTTACAGATTCTCTTTCCCCTGCATTTTGCTGCCTGCCTAGATAGTCACTACAAAATGGCTAGAGTGCTGGCCCTAGCACCAGGACTCATGTTTGAATGTCATTTTGGATCTCTGTGATCTTAGCAGATAGATTCGCCATTCTAAATCTCAGTCTCTTCATTTTTTAAATGAGCATATTAATAGCACCAACGTAAATATTATAATTGTTATGGGGCACAAATGATATTAAAAAAAAATCTAGATAGGAGGTGATGAGTTGGTGGCAATGTGAGTGGAGAGAATCTGTTACAATTCAAAAAATACAATACAATACAAAAGATATTTGTGGAGAGAAAAAAAACAAAACAGTGTTTAGCAACTGATTAGATATTGATGGGGAAGAGAATTTGGGAATAGACAATAGGGAAAAATCAGAGATGATCCTGAGGTCCTGAAGATGGGTGGCTTGAAAGATGGTGATGTCCTAAATATAGATAGGAAAATTTGGGAGAAATAAGTAGGTTTAAAGAGAAAAGATGTTTGATTTTAAGCTTATGGTACAATTGGTACTATTGGTACCATTTAAATGGTACAATTGAAAGTGTATTTGATTAGAAGTCAGAAGACCAGTTCTGCCACTTTACTACACATGTCAGTCACTTCTGGGCCTCAAGGGGTTGGCCACAAGGCTGGAAGCCCAACATGTAATTTTCTATACTTTTTCCACTAGTGACTTTTCATGCCTCAAATGATCTCCCTTAACTTCCACATTTGTGAGAAAAAAAAAAAAAAAAAAACTACACTTCAAAAGGGAAACCAACAATTCACAATGAAACAATGTTGCAAGAATCAAAAGAATTTTATAAGCTGCTGCCTCATATGTTTCCAAATAATGTGAACTTTAAAAATGAAACAGTTTCATAATAAAGTTATTCATATTGAGGTAACTTAAAAGATTTTTTTAGATGTGAGGTAGGAAATTTGGGGCTTTTGTGGGAAAAAATGTCTTTTAAAATTTCAAATTAAATTTAAAAAACAATATGAAAATTTTATTAGATGATAATTAAAGTCCAGTCCGGTTCTAAATCTGGAGATGTGATGCTGGAGCTCAGGAGAGTGAGTGCAGGACATATTTGAGTTATTAACATAGCAGCTAGCTGAGAATAAAGGAGTGGCTTTAGTAACTCACGGAATAAGAGGGCTCAGCGCAGAGCCCCTGGGAACACCCAAGCTTAGGGACTCAGGAGTAGGGGTATGCTAGAGCCAGCTAGTCCTGGCTTACAAGAGCTGATTGTTAAATTTTCAAGAGGTCAATTTAACATTTTGTTCTTTGTTTAGACTTAAGATAGGGAAATGTTGATAATACAGATCAAACTTAAATGTATTTCGTGTAAACTTGTTAAAAAAAAATCTGTAGAGACAACTATTAAAAAATTACGACATTCCTAGAGTATCTAGAGGAGGATCTAGCACAGAGGAGGACCTTGCACGTGAAGTTTTTTGGATGGACTACTGACACCTCGAGTCCTCCTCGCAGCCTAGAGCGGCCCCAGTGTTCGAGAACGGAACTTCCTGTGCTATGGGGCGGGCCCGGGGTCCCGCCCCCCGCAGCCGAGAGGTGGAGTTCTAGGGTAGCCGAACGGGCGTGGCCCCGACGTCCCGGAGTCCGGCCCGCCCATTTTACACATGGGGAATACTGAGTCCGAGCGAGACTCAGGCGCTGCTCGTACGTCACCCCGCGGGCCCTTGGCTGTGTGCGCTTCTGGTCCCCCCGAGCCTGACCTTCGGGCACCGTGCGTCAGGAACGTCCCGGTCCCAGAGCGAAGCGGCAATCTCGGCATCGAGCAGATACGGGGCCATGGCGGCCTTCGGGGCCCGGGTGGAGCCGCCGCCTCCTCCTCCTCAGCCTCTGCAGCTGCCTCTGCAGCCGCCGCAGCCGTGGGCGGCGTCGGGCCCGCGTTTCCGCTGGTACCGCTACCAGGAGGCGGCCGGGCCGCGGCAGGCGCTGCGGAGGCTCCGTGAGCTGTGCCGCCAGTGGCTGCGGCCCGAGCGCCACAGCAAGGAGCAGATCCTGGAGCTGCTGGTGCTCGAGCAGTTTCTGACCATCCTGCCGGCCGACGTGCAGGCCTGGGTGCGAGGCCGCAGCCCACGCTCCGGGGACGAGGCGGCCGCCGGCGTGGAGCTGCTGCTGCGGCTGAGGCTGCAGCAGGAGCAAGGGGCTGAGCCGCAGGTCAGCGCCTCGACGGGACAGGCCCGAGGGAGGGGGAGGGGCAACGGGGAGATGGGAAGATGGACGGCAGGCAGTCCTCCTCCTATAGCGGCCTCCGTGGCAGCCCTTGAATTACAAGGGCCAGCACTTAATGTATTAAGTCAATATGTTATACTCATATCACATGTTGTTATGTGATATATGTAACATGACCTGTCATCTTATGTGATCTGTCATACACATCATGCCATATTTTTCTTATGTAACATAATATGCATATTACATTATATTATATTATAAATTCTATTTTGGGGATAGAGTGCTGGACCTGTATTTCACATGCAGCCGCAGACATTTACTGAAGGTGATCAGTAGCTAGGTGATCTGGGCAAGTCTTATATGCTTCATTTTCTTCATCTCTTGAAAGAAGGAAAGAGGAATAATAGTAGCACCTGCTTCTCAGAATTATTGTGAGGATAAAGGGAAATAAAATATCTCCAGTGCCTTATATGTATGCACTTCATTGGTGAGGAAATTGAGGCAGGCAGAGGTGAAGGTATTTGCATGGGATTATCCAGCTAGAAAATGTCTGAGCTCTGAACTTCCTCACTCCTCCTGGCCACCTATCAGCTACCCTATGTACTCTCAGTATGTATGGGTAGAGGGCTGGTCTTGAGTCAGGTCCATCCTCTGGTCTATGTGGACCATGTGTGGCTTTGACCAAATTAGTTAACATTGGTGCCTCCTGGGGAAATGCTAAGACAACAAATTGCAGAAGTATTAGTCTGCATTGTAAGTTTTGCCCACTTCCAAAAAATCACTGGTCCTTTAACAAAAACAAACAATACATTATTAGAAGTGCTTTAGCTAAGTATAATAAACCAAATACTTTTATGAGGTTAGTATGGAAAGCTCATTCCTGACTGGGGAGTATCCCCCGAAGGCTTCATTGAGAAACTTGAAGGTCGGGTTGGATTTGGAAGGGAGGGAGCATTCCAGGCAGGGTTAGTCTGCCTGACAAAAAAAAGTATGGCACATTTATTAAGGGTCTAATACATGCCAGGAATTGTGCTGAGAATACAGAAAAAAGTAAACCGTTCCTATCTAGGAGTTTGACTGTAAAAGGGGCAAGAGATTGAAGATTGGTGGAGGCCTGATAATCTGGGAATGAACCAGGAGAAAGAAAGAGATTGAAGATTAGAGGGGGAAGAAGAGGAAAATGACTTTCTGCTAACTGTGAAGAAGGGTTGGCCTTGATGAAAGAAGATCAGATATAGTTTGGAAGCTAGAGAGTAATTTTTTTGGCAGGAATGGAAGATACATGGAATGGTGATTCTGGCTCTTTTACTACTTGTGTGACTTTTGAGTGAGTCACTTCAACTAGATTTAGTGATCTATGATTATGACTAATTCTGTGAGGCTAAGAAAGGTTGGTCTAGGCCATGCTGTAGAGGTCTTTAAACCAAAGACTTTTGAATGGCACCGTATGGGAGTCGCTGTGTATTTGTTTCAGCTTTGAGTCTACCTGTTTGTCTCCATGTGAGGGCAGGTGCTTCCTCAATCAAACCAAATTCCCACAGAAATTGGAATCCTTCATTTAGTTCATCAAGTGTATTTCCATTTCTGGGATAGATCTTTTTGTGCTATAGACAGTTGTATAGGCCTTTAGTTTGAGCTGGGATTTTCCTGGGTGTAGGTGGATAAACTCTTTAGAACCCTTAGTTATAGTCTTCAAACCATGGCTTCAGAATGCAAGCTTTAAAATAGACTCCACTCTGAGTTCTTGGCACACTGCTCATTGCTTTTCTGTATTTCTCCAACTGAAGCAATCTTAATAACTATTTGGGTTTGGTTTTCTGGTTTGCTACTAATACTGTTTTTGCATATTTCTTCCTGAGCTTTCTGGCTTTAACTAGAATTATGGTTTCACAGTATTAGAACTGCTTTTCATGGAATTGTCATAGGACAGTTGTCTCCTTCCCTTGAAAGATGCTGTATCCCCAAAACTAAGGTCTAGACAAAGCATACTTGTTTCTGAGTGTTTTGTTCTAATGTGCTAGTCAAATCTGTACTCAGGAAAGTGAAGAATTTTCCAGGGCCTTCTGTGAATGTTTTCTTTATACAGATTTTTACATTATCCTTTTGAAAATAGGAACACATTGCCAGAACTGAGCCTCCTTCAAGAGAAATCCCTGTGGAATTTCCAAGGCTTTGAGAGGGTTCTGAATTTTAGGCTTTTTAGTTGAGTCCAGTCTTGTTGATTGACATCAGGGGGTACTTTTATTCATTGTTTAGTGATTCTAAGACTATCTCATCTAATTCAGGAATTTTTTTCTGCTTCATCTGAACAAGTGGTCCTACAGCTCTCTTCCCTAAATTTCCCCCTCAATCTTCTCCAGGCTCAGCTTTCCACAGAATCGCATAGCTGGAAAGGATCTTTGAGTTCACCCAGTCCAAAAATCCCTTTTGCATCATCTCCAACATGAACTTATTCTGCCATACTGTAAGCCCTATTGTGTGAGGGAAGCCTGCTTTCTTCTGAAGTTTTTCTTCCCAAATTGGATGAACTCTTTGATGCTTTCATGTTTTCTGTTTGCATATTTTGCACATCCTCTTCTTAAAGCACATCATGTATATAGCTTAAAAATCTGTTATGGATTTTACCTTAAAGTAGTATACAGTACTTCAGGACATATGATCTGTAAACTTAAAAAAGAGGAAATTGAATTCCTTTGGGAAAAAAAATCCACAAACAATGCAGTTATCTCTTTAAGGAACTTGAGAAATGGAACAGCTTTTGCCTTTGGAAATACCATATTCATACTTTTGGGATAGTTACTTGACAACAGAGAAGATCTTAGAAATTTTTGAAACTGCCATCAAACATGAAACTGGATCAAAAATCCAGGACCAGAGGATTTAAGAAGTTCTGTTTAGATTCTATAAACTGAGTATGTTTGCTGCTGAAATAGAAGTAGATACTCCTAACGATTTGGAAGGGACCATCACTATATGGACCTAGATCAATCCATCCAGATCTTACACTGGACAGATGTTAGCAGTAATTCTTGAGAGAATGCAGGTTAGAACTTTTTGAATGAAAATTCAGTTTTTGACTTATCGCTTTTTAATTACTGTAAGTAATTACATAGTTTAATTAGATGCTTTATACTTTTCCAGTATACATTTCCACCATAGGGATTGATACTGCTGTACAGATATACAAGCAGGTATTTGAAAATTCTTTTTTTTTTTTTTTTAAATTTTTTATTTAATAATTACTTTATATTGACACTCGTTTCTGTTCCGATTTTTTTTCCCCCCTCCCTCCCTCCACCCCCTCCCCTAGATGGCAAGCAGTCCTTTATAGTATTTGAAAATTCTTAAGGGTCCATTTGACCAGGATTCAGCGCCATTCTCACCAGTGAAAATATTAAAATCTAAAATTTGACTGATGCTTTTAAAGCTGTCATACTTATGCACACAAATTTTTTAAGGTACTTGGATATGTCAAAGTTAGTGTTTTCCCTTTGAATCCTCTGCTAGAGGTTTTAAAATTCTTTGGAGGTCATCTGTACACAAATTTCAAACAAGGTCCATAGTAACAGCAAGACAAGATTTTTTAAATGTCAAAAATAAGGTCTGCCAAATAAAGAGCTCTCTATCTATGGCAAAAGAAGAGAGAAAGATTGATGGAAACTGTACACAGAGAATAGTAAAGTAATTCATTCAACCATTCATTGAGTTGGTTTTTCAAGTTAAATATATAATTGCCTGTTATTTCATACACAGGAGTACCTTGACCCAAAGACAGGGCTTGAAAGCATATTTATATATATGTATATGTTAGCTATATATACATAGATGTATATATTATGTGTATATGTTTATATACATACAGATAATAGAGTAATTGCCTAATTATATCCTGGAGATCTTAGCTTTAATGATAAAAGGAATCTCAAGTGTCAGTAGAATTGATGATAAAATAAGGACAGCTAAGTAGCACAGTGAATAGAGTACCAGGCTTGGAGTCAAGAAAATTCTTCAGAGTTCAAATCTGGCTTCAGACACTTACTAGCTGGGTGACCCTGGGCAAGTCATTTAATCTGGTTTGCTTTAGTTTTCCCATTTGTAAAATGAACCAGAGGAGGAAATGGCAAACCATTTCAGTATCTGTGCCAAGAAAACCTCAAATGGCATCACAAGGAGACAGACGTGACCGAATAACAACAAAGAAATAGAGGGTTAATTTTCTAAAACTGAAGTTTAACAGTCCTTTGTTAGCTTTGGAACTTATAGGTTGAGATTCCTGTACTCACTTTTATTTTTATTTTTAATTTTCAAGAGTATAGACCTATAAAAAATATCTCGCACTTCCAGATGTCTCTCATTGCATATGTTTAGATTCCTTATTTAAAAAGAAATATTTTATAAGTTGTATGTGTGACAATACAAGTGAACTTTACAGAGAAGCAAACAGTGGTGAGTGGAGCTATTAAATAAGTGATTTTTTTGTTGGATTCCTTTGCTCAATATAATTAGTTCTACAATCCAGGAAGGTTACCTTGATCAGTGTCAACATATTAGTTTACTTTCTTAGAGATCAGGAGTCAAGTAGTCTTGTTTTAGTTATTACTCATACCTGAAAAGCACACCTTCCTCACCTTCATTTTTCAAAATTCTTTTCAAAATAATTTCTTTTAGAGCTCAGCTCAGATGCCATTTCCTACATGAAGTCTTTCTTAACCCTTCTCCTTATCCCATCCTCATCACCTTGTAAATATTTTGTCTGTACCTGGCTAATCCTCAAGGGCAAGTACTTTTCACTCTTGTCTTTGTGTTTCTTCTGTTCAGCATAGTGCCTGACACATATTAGAGTCCAATAAATACTGTAAATTGATTGATTTTTTAGTATCCTCAGGGTAAGTAAAACTATTGACACAAACTACAACTCTTGTATGGTAGTAGAGAGAGCAGTGTAGAATTATTCCTCTTATCTTCTTCAGTGAATTTGTAAAATCTGTAAGTTCAGAGACTATCTTCAGTGTCCTTGTGCAGGGTTGAACACTTAGGAATTGCTCAGGAAAAACAGAACTAGAGAAGGTCTGATCATTAAATCTATAGGGACCTTAAAGAGCATCTCGTCCAGCTTCTTCCTTTTACAGATGGGGAAACTGAGATATAAAAGGGGAGAAAATTTGTTCAAGGTTTTACTCTTAAGGCCACTGTGTACATTTGTTTGGTACAAAGCACCTCTCTAGATTCTAGGGGCAGAAAAGGTGGGATACAAAGTTTAAGTAAGCTCTTAGTCTAGTAGAGATGATAAACACAAATAACTCTAATACACAAAAATTCATGATGAATCTTAGCATTTTAAAACATAGTGTGAAGTCATGGCATGGCTGTTACTGATGGATCAAAAAAAAAAAAAATCTCTGTGGAAGAGGTAGCATTTTAATTAAGTTTTAAAGACTCAATGATTCTGAGCTGGAAGGGCCCTCCTATATCATGATTTACTGGCAAAGAAACTAGCATTGAGGGGTCAAGTGGATTGCCCCATGCTGTAGAGTCAGTTTTGAACTAGGATTTGAATCCACATTGTTGGACTCCAAATTCAGCATTTTTCACTGTACTGCTGGTACGTACTTCAGGAAGGTAGAGGGGATGAGGAAATGGGAAGGAAGATTTTTTTTTAAGTGCAAAGAATGGGGGAGAAAAAGGCACAGAGGTAAGAGAATGCTAAATGTTTGTAGGGTAGGGTACAAAATATTCCCATTCAGAGATTTGTCCTGGCCCAGAATGGAGCCAGAAATAGCAGACTTTTGACTCCTAAAACTTTTTCTTACCACCACCATACATTTTCTACCTTTTGCTTTAGAAAGAAAACTGAATTTCAATAATAAGACTGAATTTGAATCCTCGTGCCATCTGCTTATTCTGTGATCTTAAGCAAACTGACTTTTCTGCTCTACTTTCTCATAAAATGAAGACGTAAAAGAAAATTATCTCTAGTCCCTTACAAGTCTGAGATTCTATGACTGGGTTTTTTTTTTCCCCAATAAATCAGAAGTTGGCCTGTCATACAAGCTTAGAGACCCCTTGCTTTGAGAAATGATAAAAACAGGAATGGTGATTAAAAGGTAGGGCCAAATTCTACGAGGCAGCTCTCATGGATTCACTTGCCTGTTAAGACAGATGTAATGTAGCCAAATTTCAGAGCCATCTCTAGTAACAGGAACTTTTTTAAAGCAGGAATTATACAAGGCAGGGAGTGGGTTTGAATTAAGACTAAGAAGATTATATTTAAATATAGTTTTCTCAAAATGTGGGTAAGGTAAATTGCAAGTAGAAAATTCCATTTATGTTGGTGTTAGAATTCTTCACCTAAATCTCCTGTGTCTGGAACCCTTCCTATTTGTCTCTTTGGAATCTATTGTATCATTTTCATGGGGGAATGGGTTAGAGCAGTAGGCTTGGAGTTAGGAAGAGTTGATTTCAAAGCCTGCCTCAGACACTCTCTGGGCAGGTCATTTAACCTGGGCCTCAATTTCCTTGAATATATAATCAGAGGATTAGATTCACCATCTGAGGTCTCTTCTAATTCTGAATCCATGATCCATATCTATACCATATACCTTATCTGTTATAGCACCCAAAGTTTTTCTCAAATGCTTTCTATTGTCTATCGTCCTATATACTTGAATGGTATTTATCTTCATGAGCCCTGCTGGAGCTTCCTGGATGCCTCCATGATTTACTAGTATTTATTGTCTTTGCTACTCTCCTGCCTCTTTCCCCTCTGAATAAATCTAGAAGCAAGAGCTCTAGGTGTACTTTTGGCTCCAGGTTCCCAGAAAAATGGAAACTTCCCTAGAGCCCAGGGATAATTCC
The DNA here is from genome assembly GCF_016432865.1 of Antechinus flavipes. Lineage (NCBI taxonomy): Eukaryota > Metazoa > Chordata > Mammalia > Dasyuromorphia > Dasyuridae > Antechinus > Antechinus flavipes. The sequence continues at coordinate 650,908,328 of NC_067398.1, forward strand.
TGTCACTAAACTAAGGGTAGACTTCCCCTTTCTTCATAGTTGTGTTCTCACCTGCCATGTTCCTAATGGTCCCCTAGGTACCAGGCTTTGCCCAGCAACCAGAAGTGTTGTCAGAAGAGAAAGCAACAGAGATGGCAATCCTGGGAGCAGTGCCAGAATCATCGACTTTGCCTCCAATCAGTGATTCCTCAAGAACAAAGTCTGAATCACTTCAGCATGGAACCCTAGTCTCCCTCCAGGATCCCCAACAAGGTATTCTGTCTTTCCCATTAGTGGGACTTAATGATTTCAAAAATCTATGATCATTGGTGCAAGCATTCTGCTGATGGGTTTATGCATAATAAGACCCTTCAGCCCAGAAACCTGCTAGCAACTCCCACTTCCCTTTGGTGCTTTTCATCCTCCCTTCCCAGGAGATGTCAGGGAGGGTATGATTATCTCCTTTTTAGTGCTTTCACCTCCCTTCCTGAGAAGTCAGGGGGATCATGATCACCTCCTTTTCGGTGCTTTCACCTCCTTTCCTGAGAAGTCAGGGAGGGTGTGATCACCTCCCCTTGGGGGTTCTGACCTCCCTGAGGAGTCAGGGATGGCATGATCACCTGTGTTCTAAAACAAAAGAAAGCGGGAGATGTAATGGGCTGAGGCTTGAGTTGATGCACTGAGGTCCCAAGCACATGAGGCTAAATAGTAATTGGACCATACTCTATTAATATATAAGCTTGGAGAAAGAATGGCCCCCGCCCACTCTTTGTGCAAGTCCTGATGTGTTGTATAGGAAATGACGATTCTGGTGGGTGAAGAGATAGCTCAGTGAGTAGAGCACCAGCCCTGAAGTCAGGAGGACCTGAGTTCAAATCCAGCCTCAGACACTTAACAATTTCTGGTTGTGTGACCATGGGCAAGTCACTTAACCCCAACTGCCTCAGCAAAAAAAAAAAAAAAAAGCAAAAAGAAGAGAAACAAACAGAAAAGTCGTCGTCGCAATGGCAAAAGCAAGCAGTCTCTCCTCCCCTTCCTTTTTCACTCCCCTGCCTCCACCCACCAGAATCGTCATTTCCTATACAACACATCAGGACTTGCACAAAGAGTGGGCGGGGGCCATTCTTTCTCCAAGCTTATATATTAATAGAGTATGGTCCAATTACTATTTAGCCTCATGTGCTTGGGACCTCAGTGCATCAACTCAAGCCTCAGCCCATTACAGCATTCTATCCACTGAACACAGATCACAGCCTCTCTTTGCTCTATGAGTTGCTGTAGACAAATAATCATTTTTCAATTTACCCAGTAATGAGTTCTGTTCAATCTGGCTATGCAAGTCTTGATAAAAGTATCTTAGTAAAACTGCTGATATTCTATTGCTATAGACTTCGAAAATTCAATCACTAATATGCCAAAATGACAGTAGAACTTTGATCAGTTAACTACAGCATGTCACAGTGATAATTATAAAGCCTTTCATTTCCAAAGAGCTTTCATAGATATAAGTTAGCCTGAGTCACAACAACCTTGTGAGACATATAGTACAAGTAGTAAAACTTCAATTAAATAGAGATTAAAAGTAAAATTTAGAGATATAAAAGTGACTAGCCCAAGGTTGCATCAAACTTGAGTCTTTTTAAAACTCTTGGTCCATTCAAGAGGTAATGCCAAGATATATAATATAAATTATAAGTAAGCTACAGGAGAAATAGAACTATCCTTACCCTTCCTCATAGCTACAGCCTCTGAATTCTTCCCCATCTCTTCATCTGTCTGCATTCCCCAGTTCATCTTCCTCTTTTTTGACACACCTTACTAGGTTCTGGGAGTGAGAAGGATAGATAAGGCACAAATCCTATTGACAAGCATCCTATATAGACATATAAAGTAACTGAGATACAAAGAAAAGGAGGTAAGTGGCACAAAACTATGTTGTGAGAAATAAAAGGGAAGAAATGACTTTCACCTGTCATGGGGGAAAAGGAAAGAAATGTCACAGAAAAAGTCACAGAAGACTTCATGCAGTGGATGACTTTTGAACTGGGTTTTGAAGAAATAGAATAACTTCAACAAATGAGAGTTAGAAAGTATCTTTTCCAAGGTAGGATTTTAGTGAGAGCAGTCAAGAATATAAAGGAAAGGGAAAGCTCTGGACTACTCTGAGATTAGCCCAGTTTATTTGGAATGTAAAGTACTTGAAAGGGATTAGAGAAAGTTAAGATTGGGCTGGTTGATTGGAACTAATTTGTGGTGGGTTTAGAATGCCAGAGTTTGGAGATTATCCTTTGTGAGGTGTTCAGAGCCATTGGAGGTTTTTTAGTAGAAAAATAACTTGCATTTAGTCTTGTTTTAAGATTACTGAGATAACTTTTTGGAAGTGACTATCCAGAAGGTGAACCTAGAACCAGTGACACCATTACCTCCCTCCTGGCAAGAAGCAAAGTTTAAGCAATATTGGGATTGGGGGGAATGGAACAGGCTAGATGATAGGGTTATTAACAGAGGTGGAAATGAAGAGATTTGATGATGAGAAGTGATAAGCATCTAAATTAGAGTGATTGCTCTGAGTAGAGAAAAGAATATTAATTTGAGTATTTGTATGGAAACAGCCTGAACCAGATATAAAAATTGGGATTTAGTATTATTAGACGAACAGTGGTACTACTGAAAGAAATTGGAGTAGGGGGAAGGGTCAGGGGGAGAGCTAAATGAGTTTGGATTGGAGTAGGTTGAATTTACATTACTGGCAGAACATACTGACATGTTCAGCAGGCAGTTGGAAATACAATACTTTTGAGGAGAAATGGCATGTGGCATTTTGGGCTTAAAGGCAATAATTAAAACTATGATGGTATATGAAAGTCTAGAGAACCACCCATATTTAGGGGCTGCATATAAAAAGAGATATCAAAAGACAGAGAAGTAGAAAATGGAAGGAGAATAATGATAGTATCCTTAAAGCCAAAGGAAGAAAAATATCGGGGTGGTCCACAATGCTGTATGCCACAGAGAGATTAAAAGAGGATAAGGACAAAAAAAGAAGTCATTGCATTTATTAATAAGAAGACCTTGATAACTGATGTGTCCCCCACTAAGAGAAGTGGAGCAGAAATCAGAGTGAGGGAGGTTTAAGGACTAAGTTTTGAAGAAGCAGACCCAGGAAATGTGGCAGTAGTGATGTAAAGGTGAGGATCATAATTTGAAAGTTGACATGATCAGGGGAAAGTTTTTATAAGAGATGATAAAGCAGAATATATTGTAAATTAAGGGCTAAGAAGCAACAGAGAAATTGAAAAAAAAGCTCTATTGGATGAAATGCAAAGTCTTTAGTGAATAGAGATCCTCTCTAAGATCTAGCTTTAACTTGCCTTAGTAGCATTGTTTTATCAATCAGTAAAGATTATGTGCCAGACACTGGCTGGGTTAAGCACTGGAAACACAAAAAAGAGGCAAAAAGATAGTCCCTGCCCTTGAAAAACCTACAATCTAATAAGGGAATTTACTTGCAAACAAATATATACAAAACAAGCTATATACAAGATAAATAGGAAATAATAGAAGAAGGCATTGGAATTAAGATTAAATTAAGGGTTAGAAAAGACTTCCTACTGGAGAAGGTGAGATTTTAGTTGAAACTTAAAGGTCAGTAGTGAAGGAGGGACACTTCCAAACATGGGGAATAACCAAATAGAATGTTGGGAATCAAGATATGAAGTATTTTGTTCATAGGGAAAACCAAAAGGCCAATATCACCAGCTCCTAACAACTATGGGCTCAGAGTTACCTTTTGTTATCCCCCCCCCCCCCGCCCCAACTACCTTACATTTATTAGATGCTTAATAAATTTTTATTGAAACATTTACTAATTGAATTAATTAATGATGAAAATTCATTTGTTGAAATCTAATAGGATTAAGGATCTGGGGGATGGGTTATCTTTATCAAAGAGGAGGTCTACTCTGATACTGGAGGGAAGAAGGAAAGAGTATTTTAAAAAGAATTGAAGAGTAAAAGTCATAAATTGAATATGAAAAAAAGGAAGACGTTTCAGGAGAAAGGTTGAGGAATATGAAAGAATGAGTCCCTACCCATCCCTGATAATCCTATTGAGCTCTATCTTCTTGCTTTTCTCTCCTACTCTCCTTTTTTCCCAATCATCTCTCACATCATTTTGGTGTGCTGTGTCCCTTTCATTCTTCTCTTTCTCATTGTTTCTCCATAATGAAATCACTATTAAAAAGGTCATCACCCTTTTGTTGAGGCTTTAATTGCCCTGAGCTATAAGGAAAAAAAATTTGGAAAAGGATAAACTAAAATTGGGGAGGGGGGGAGATAAAGTCCTTTGTTTCATGCCTTAATGGTGTCCTTTGTCTCAAGTTAACTAAACATTTGGGTTTTCTTTATTTTAGATCATGAAACCAGGAATGTGACTGAGGAGTTAATTCTAAAGCAGGAAATTTCTGAAGAAGTGGAGTCTCAGTGGATGGTTTCAGAAAGATCCACAGAGGAAGTTCCCCAGGGACCTATGTTTGGAGAAGTCCTTGAACAGGAGGTCAGGTTAGAGAGGCATCTAGGAAAACCTGGGGAGGAAAGCCTGAACAGACCCCTTTCTTTGGAAAGGGGTTTCAGACCAGTGACAGCAATTCATCAGACAGCCTCTATAGGGGAACAAAATCAAGAATTTGATGAATTTGAGAGAAGCTTCAGTCTTAGTTCAAACCATATTACAAATCAGAGATTTCCTATTGAAGAGGATGCTCATTGTGATACGTGTGGTGAAATCTTTCAAGAAACCTCAGAGCTCATTGAACATGAGAAAATTCACATCGGAGAGAAACCTTATAAATGTGATGATTGTGGAAAGGCCTTTGGTCGAAGCTCACATCTTATTCAGCACCAGAGAATTCACACTGGAGAGAAACCCTATGAATGTAATGAATGTGGGAAAGCCTTCAATCAAAGTTCACACCTTGTCAGACACCAGAAAATTCACACAGGAGAGAAGCCCTATGTATGTACTGAGTGTTGGAAAGCCTTTAGTCGGAACTCAGTCCTTATCAGACATCAGAAAATTCACACTGGAGAGAAACCTTATGAATGTAATGAATGTGGGAAAAACTTCAGCCAGAGTTCTGGCCTTAGGAAACATCAGAGAATTCATACTGGGGAGAAACCCTATGAATGTAGTGAATGTGGGAAAGGTTTCAGGCTGATCTCGACCCTCATTCAACATCAGAGAATCCACACTGGAGAGAAGCCCTTTGAATGTGAGGAATGTGGGAAAGCCTTTCTGCGGAGCTCAGGGCTTGTTGAACACCAGAGGAGTCATTCTAGGCAGTGAGCATCCACCCAGCATATAGCACCTTCCTTTATGAACAAGGCAGGCAGCATTGGCTCAAACTGATTCTTCATCTTGGATAACTCCAAAACATAAATTAATTTCAGTTGTGTCCTTTTTGCCCAACAAAGAACTATGTCAGTCTCTCTGAATATGAGTGTCTTACTTACCTTATAAGATCTAATGCAAAAAAAGAAGCTGGGGATTAAGGGTGTCCTAAAAGGATACTCCCTTATTGAATGGAGGGAGGTTACAAAAGTACTATCTTGAGTACAAGGAGGAAAGTGGACTCAGGTGTGGCTCTTGAAACAAAAAGATACTATGGTAACAGAGTCAAGAGAACTGAGAGATGAAATTCCTATGACATTCCAGTGAACCCAGAGGAAATCTGTTTAACGATGCTTGTAACTTTCCCCTCATTTGTTCTTTTCATTGACCTCCATCTCCCAAGCATCCAATCCATCTTCCTATAAAGAGCAGCAAAAACCTTAACAAACCCCGTGATACCTACATATTCTTGCCTCAGGACCAGGGGGTGCAGAGATAACTGGGAAACTGAGTTCTTTGTTTTTGAAGGAACCTGGGTTTAGTAGTGGCACCTAGGAAAGAAGAAAGGGGTTATTAGGAAGCCAATCTAAAACCAAGAAGTGCCTCTGAGTTTTACCCTAGCAGAAGGCCCCAAATCCTAGTGGGAGGGATACCTGAAAATAGCATGCCTCATTCCAGTTCTGCTGTGTCTGGCACTTGAATGCCTCTTCAAGATTCAGATGACCCAGGTGTGACCTAGATTTTCTCATAAATCTGATCTCATATCTATGGAAAGAGCTAGGACCTCTTCATCTCTGTCCCTCTCTTCGGGGGACAGAAATATAGAAATAGAAAGTTCACCTAAAAAGTCCTTTCCAATTATAATCCTTGTTCCTATTATCTTCTGCCCACCAGGCTCTCTTACTTTTCCAACTTCTAGAATGCAGTTTATGGGGATACATAGTAGACAGAGTAGGAACTCCATGTAAGACAGTGTATATATGTAATACCAAGAACACTGGATCTGGAGTTAGAAAATCTGGATTAAAATTCTGGCTGTTTTGCTCACTATCTGTGACTCTGGGCAGTTCTCACAACTTCTTTGGGTCCCAATTAACTCATCTGTAAAACAGAGAGAATGGAGACAGAGACAGAAAGAGACAGAGGGAGAGAGACAGATAGAGGGGGGAAGAGAGAGATATGTGTATGTGTGTGTCCATCCATGTGTGTCCTGAACATTTTTCCAAGCTAATGGAAAATAGGTAAAGGACTTATTTTACCAAACTGCAGAGGAAGGTGGGAGAAGGAGCCAGCATGCCCTGGTCAGAATTGGCCTGCTTTCAGGAGCTGAAGGAAGATCCCTGTGTAAGACATTAATAGAAAATGAATGGATAATCAAGTTTGGGCAGGAAGGGTGAAATGAATAGCCATATGCATCAATCTCTTTACTGCCACTCTCTGATTCCCTGCAAATGTGACTGCCTTTCTCACTAGGAAATTCAGGCAGCTCTTTCTAAAGTTACAATAATTTCTTTAATTGTTAAATGTGATGGCCTTTTCTCATTCTTCATGGGCTTTCCCTTTTTTCAGTATTAGACACTGTTAACCATCCCCTTCTTCTGACTCTACTCTTGGCTCAGTTTGTTGTTCTCTCAATGTTATTCTGTCTGATTTCCTATTCTCCTTTGCTGAATCATCATCCATTTTTTGCCCCAAATGTGGATGTTCCTTAATGCTTTGTCTTAGTACTTGGGTCAATCTAGAAGCATATATTGAGGACCTACTATGTGCCAAGTACTCTGTTAATTGTTAGGGAATTGGGAGATAAAAGTAAAACAATTCTTGGTTTTGAGAAGTTTCCAATCTAGCTGGGCTAGACTACATGCATATATAGATATTCTTAAAATATATATGTTATTTGAGGGAAGATACTGATTGCTGGGGAGGAACAGAAAAGCTTCAACTTGAAGCACCAACTTTTTTTTTTGGGTGCTTGAGCTAAGTCCTGAAAGAAACTAGAATGATTCTAAAAGGTGGAGGTGAGCAGAACTATAATTCAGGTTTGGACAATAGCCAGAATAAAAACAGTGCCGTAGAGCTATAAAGAAAAGCAACAAGGTTACTTCGGCTCCTGTTTATCCTGTCTTTGAGACTACATGGAAAGTTTAAGTATCATTGGCTCCCAAGTTTATATATTCCATCTTGAGAATGCTCCTGAATTCCAGTCTTGCATTCAATCCAATTCAAAAAGCATTTGTTGCCTGGCACTGATAGATGCAGAAGATAAAAGAATAAACAAGATGGTCTCTGCTCTGAAGGAGCTTATATTCTACATGGGAGAAATCAGGAAAGGCTTCCTTTAGGAGTTGGCCTTTGAGCTGAGTTTGCAAGGGGGATTTTTGAGGCAGAAGTGAGGAATAAGGGCTTCCAGGCAAGAAGGGACAGCTTCGGCAAAGAGATGGAGAAGAAATATGCTCAAACACTTGAATATGAGGAATAACAGTGTGAAATTGGTTCATAAAGATAGGTTGGGGCTAAGTTATAAAGGTCATTAATTGCCAAGCATAAGTATTGCTTTATCTTAAGAGGTGAAACTCACTACTGGATTTTTCTGGATTTTTCCACTGGATGTCTAGTAATCATCTAAAATTCAGATTGAAAGCAGAATTCATATTTCCTCAAAGATCTATCCATCCTAATTATCCAAGTTTATCACCTTGACTCTTCCTTTTCCATATTTGCCAACCTCTGCCCCAGTTAATCAAATCTATTTTATTTCTCTTGTGTCCCTCCTATCAGTTCTCTTTTTTGATTCAAATTGCCATCACCTTAGTTCAGAACCTAATTACATATAATGTGGACTATTCTAATAACCCAATTTTCTGTTTACAATTTCTCTTGTACACAGCAACCAAAACTTATTAAAATGGGTCTGATTTTTTGTCTCTTCTCTCATTATGTTCAGGGGCGGAAAAAATTTTCTCAGCCTAATCTTTAAAACCCTTCATAATTATTAATAAATAATAACTTATTGATAGTTATTTTATATTACTCTCCTCACATGCTAGTTTCAACCAAACTGGCATACCAGCTTTATGTACTAAATTTGACATGCTATCTCCTGTTTCTGTGCATTCATTCTAGACCCTGCCAAACATTTCAAGGCTCAGCTCAGATTTTAACCACACGCCACCTCTGATCAATCAGTGATTAATGGTGTTCCCTCATATTCCCTTATTTTGACTGACTTAAGTACTTAATGTTGAGAACAGGGTTGTCTCTATCTCCTCAATGCACATACATGCTTTAAAAATGTTTGTTCTGCTGCCCACAAAATCTTAGAATTGACAAGAATCCTCTATGATGGATTTATCTACAGGAGCCCTCTTTTAATCCTTTTGCAACCTAGTAGGGTGGGCATGATACAACTATTGAGCTCAGTTCAGTACATAACAAGTGCATAGATAAGTAATTCACAACCTTATATGAGAGCATTAGAAAGAAGCAAGCAAAGTTGATCTTAGATGGATTTTCTAGCGTATCTTTTTGGACTGCAAATAAGATTTATATTCTAATCTGGTCTGTGATCCTGATTTACTTGCATGAGGTTAAGTCACATCTTTTCTATAAAATGAGGTATTAGATTGGATCCCTTTAATTTTTGTAGCTTCTGAGAGCTTGCTCCCTCTGTTATACTCTTTATTTTCAATCTCTCTTGATTCTCTTTGCCACTGGCTGATAACATGCCAGAGTTTCCCACATCCTTAAAAATTTTTCACTTGAATTGTAGCCATATTCAAGTGAAGAGAATATATAAGCCAGATTTTGCCTGAAAAAATTTATCTGACATTGTTGCATTCAGCAGAGGAATATTTGATTTCTGTAAGAAATCTTTTCTCCATTTTTCACTTAGAAGCTTTCTGTGCACATACCAATGCCTTAGAAGAATGTTAAATTGTTATGATGTCAAATAATAATGGGGATTTTCTGTTTTATTCTTCGATGAGGGTAATCTGATATCACAATTAACTTGTGTAACTTGTTAGAGATGTTGATCCAGGAGATGTGGGCACACATGTCTTTATTGGATGAAATAATTTACTGTTACAAACAATTTTGCATTGAGTTTTCTCACTGGTCATTGTAGGAAGGGGAAGTGATTTTTGTGGAGTGGGAAGTGATTTAAATGTCATTTCAATAACTTTATTGCATTAAAATAATGTTGACAAAAGGAAAAAAAAATCTTCACTTATCCCTACCATCTTCTCATGTTCCTATCAGTATTTTCCCCTTTATAGCCAAATTCCTCTGAAAGCATTATCTATGCTTGCTGCCTCCATTTTTCTCATCTCCTACCCATATGTCAACTTCTAATTAAAACCAAGGTTACTAAGAATTATTCTCAGTCCTATGTAGCCCCTCAGCAACTTTTGACACTTTAGAAGACATCATCATTCCTTTATTCTTATGATGTTATTCTTTCTTTTGGTTCTTCTATCTGCCTAATCATTCTTTAATCAGTTTTGGGTCATCATCCTTTCAACCACTAAATGTGGGCAACCCCTAAAGCTTTGTCCTGGGTGGGCCGTTGTCTTTACACTTGTTTGGTTTTGATATTGGCTCTGTGCAAATAGCACCAAAATCTATTTAGCCTTAATCTGTTTTTAAATCATCTTCACTTAACTGCGGATTTTCTTTTAATGTCCTGTAGACATTTCAAACCCAGCCAGGTTCAAATAGAGCTCTTATTTCTCTCCAAATCCTTCCTTCCAAATTTTATAACCACAGGTTTATCCATGTTTTCCCTCTCTCACCTCTCAGATTCAACCAGTTGTTAAGATGTGTCACTTCTCATTTCCACCCACTTGTTCTCTATTTAGGCAGCTTCTATCCTATTTCAGGCTCCACTAGATTATTAAAATAGCCTCCCAATTAGAATCTCCATTTTTTCCTCACTCCATCCTCCTCATAGCTGTCTAGTTGATAATGGGGAGTTACAAATCCACCATCACATTTGCCTGCTTAAGTTTCAAGGGCCTCACATTACTACCACAATAAAACATAAATTTGTGATCCTGACGTCTAGGATTATCTTATATTGTTCTTTTCATGTTTTTTATTCAGGGCAAGCTAACCTACTACCTATTCCCTGTAAGCAGTATTCTGTCTCCCACCTCTGACCTTACATAGGTGTTTTCTATACAAGGTGGCTGATGTACATGTCCTTAGAATCACCCAACTCGCTTTCAGAGCACAACTCGGTGCCATTTTTTGCATGTCTTTATCCTGCCAATTTTTAGTTCTTTTTCTTGAAATTTTTTTTTGAAGCACACAGTGGTTTAATGAATGTTTATTAATAGAGGTGAATCTTCTAGGTGCTTTCCTGTTCTACTAGGCTTTTATGAATAACCTCTCTCTGGTCAGATCTCACATAATCCACACATGCCTTCATTCTGTACTTCCACTGCACCAGTCAAGGAATCCTTTCCTCTAAGCCATCTCTTCCTTATGCTAATTTAACTTCTCTCTTCATGTAACATCTCTCCTGAATCCTCTAGCTCTCCTAAATCTCCCAAATATTTAATACCTTCTCTAATTAAACTTGTTCAGTAACAGGCTAGTTCTCTGTCCAAACTTTTCTAGTTTCCCCCACCACTTTTTCTTACTTTTTAAAAAGATATCTTTTTATTCGAACAGAAGTGAGTACAAGGGATAATGTAAAAAATTACCCAGGCATATGTTCTTTCAATAAAAATTTATAATAAAAAAATTGTATCCTCTGGGTAAAAAAAAAGATATCTTTTTATTTTCAAAATATATGCAAAGATAGTTTTCAATATTCTCCCTTGCAAAACTTTTATGTTCCAAAATTTTCTCCCTCTCTTTCCCTCCCTCCCTCCCCTAGATAGCAAGTAACATAAGTTAAACATGTGCACTTCTAAATATATTTCCATTGTTATCATGATGCACAAGAAAAATCAGATCAAAAAGGAAAAAAATGCAAGCAAATAACAACAACAAAAAAAGGTGAAAAAACTATATTGTGATCCTCATTCAGTCCCTATGGTTCTCTTTCTAGATGCAGATGACTTTTTCTGTCACAAACCTGTTGGAATTAGCCAGGCTAGTTTTCTAACTCCAAGATGACCAACCACATCTTTGAAGTTCCTTCATGGTCCCCTAAATAATACTGCAGAAGTAAAGGCAGCTATGTTTCCCACAAGCTTAGAAAAGCAGTTCTTCCTTTTTTTATATATTCCTCACAGTTTTCTCTATCACCAGACTGCAATGTTGCATAGGGAAAAGTATAAAAAACTTCCTTAAGATTTACTGGTGTAAGACTTTATTCAGTTTCTCCATTTTGTTTCTCATACTGATGAAGTCTGGAGAGCAGGGAAAGGTTTTTTGTTTTGTTTTGTATTCCCTAGCCAGTCAACTAACATTTATTAATCATCTATTATGTGCTTGTAGTGTTTAATAATATACTTTTTGATAATGTTCTTCTGATGGCCTTGTGTTGCTAAATTAGAAGATAATGCTTTCTGCACTCTACAAGAGTACACTTCTTTGTAAAGTATTCTTCAGAATGATTTGGAGTCAAAAAACATGTCCATAATCCTTTAAGAGTGGATATAAAGCCTCACCTCTCCTCCCTTACTCTTCTTGAGGGGGAAAAAATAGTCTTTTTTTTTATGTGCTCTGTGCCTTATTCTAAGCACTCAATGATTCTCTCCACTGATAATGCTAGACTCAAGCTGCCAGCAGATTTTAGCCCCTGAATTCAGGTGGTGGAGAGTAATTACATAGTTTTCCCATCAGGGAAAACCTGCTTGCACCAGAAATTTGAATGTCTAGGCTCCCAGATGAAAAAACATAAGCTCAAGGTCAGGCCCAATATAGCACATTCTATTTTCTAGTGATTCTGTGTTCTACCATATTTTACAGTAGCACATTCTACTGATTCATAGACAGTGGTTACTGTCTATGCTGTCCATAGTAGTTACTTCTACTGTTGCATTTCACAAACTTCTTCCTATCCTAGACCTCCAGGATATATTGAAAGTACATTCCATAACTTCCCCATACTACCAATGTTAAGATGCCATTTTCAGGTGGCTTCTAGTTGTATGGGATCACTATTTAGCTTGGTAATACTTAGACTAGACTCATTGAAGCAGGTTGGGGTCCCTTTAAGAAACTGTATTTCCTACTGATCTGTGAGTCCTTTCAGAGTCCCAGCCCCTCCTGGCTGAGATATAGCCTCCCTAGATAAGTTGTCTTTCCAGGATGCCAGAGCCTTTGATTCAATTACAAATCTTGGTCAAAAAGCATACCTTTGAATTCCAATAGGAGATCCGGACTTGTCCCAGCCCCCACTGGTTCTGATGTGCTCAGGCTTCCCAACTCCCACCAAGACACCCAATATAATAAGCTTCCATCAACTAAAGTCTTTGCAGATGGACCTCAGTGGCTCGCTCAGCTGCCAGGACTTTTTGTCCACTGAGAACTGCATTCTCAGTGCAAAACTCCATTTTCCATAGATCTGCCACTATAGAAGTCAGTCTCTGGGTAAACTGATTTCTACCTAATAATAAACTTTCATTTTGCAACTAACATTCGGGAATGAGTGAATTCTTTCATTCCTAAAACCTGTGGCCGATTTAAAGGGGATTCTTAATAACTCTCTTATAGCCAGCCACTAACCTCTAGACCACCGGGAACCTAGACCACTCTAAACCTCATCACCATTAATAGTTCTCAAGTCCTTTGGATCTTATTTTTGCCTTCTCTGATGTTGCAAATTTGTCCAGCTGGATAAGCATATCCATTAGATTTGTCTAGTCATTAGAAACGGAGTGTCTTCCAAAAGTGATTTTGGAATAAATCACTCAATCCCTGCTTCCCAGTATATACTAAGACTCCCACACTCCTAACTCCTTACTGTTCTCATAAGCCTAAATAAATTCCAGAAATAGTCTCATTCTTGTTTGATGCTGGGTCATAATGATACTGACATTAAAAAATGCAACAATGTCAGAAACTGTCAGTTTCAAAAAATGTTGGGCACTTAGATGATTAATGATATTGTCTCCAAAAGGACAGGGTTTCCTACTTGCCCTAGAAAATATGTGGGATATGATCCCTGAGTTTTGTACCATGTGTGCTAAAGCATTTTAGTTATATTTGTTGGATCGAATTGCTCCAAGAATTTAGTGCTAAATATATGGCACCGTCCTATCCCTACTTCAGTGTTTTGTATCACCATCCCCACTTCTAGAGTAATAAATAGAGGTAGCTGTCGCCATTGTGATCTGGACAATCTAATCACTCATGGTCATGCTCCTGGGCCATGAAGTGATTTTGATAAGCAGTTTAAGACCAAATCTGATTATTAGTCTGTAATCATGCTCCTGTATTAGTGCCCTTAAGTCAGCTCAGGAAATCGAGGGCAACTGTGTAGCCCTTGTAGCCATCTTTCCTCTAAGAAAACCACAAAACTAGGGAATGGGTGAGGAGAGACAGTGGGAGTCACCAGAAACTTTTGTTGGCTCCTGGGAAATAGGAGACAGCTACCTTAACCCACTTCCCACAATATATGATTCTGTTTTATCCAAACCAAAATCTGAATTCTGCTAATATCCTTTTCCCCATTTGTTTCCTAAACAGTTTTATTTCTTGAAAATTGTCCAAGGTTTGGGTGTTGCTTCATTACTACTGTTACTCTAAGCTATTTGCTAGAACTACAGCTGTGGCCAGGAAAGTCACATGACCCAAGCTGCACAACCCAAGTTGACAAGCAGCTGTTGCCTACACCTGCTATTAGGTCTCATTTTCAACATATAAGGGTGGAATAATTCTTAGACTCAAAATGTCATCAAGATCAAATCAGTAACTAATTTATTTTTTCTGCGTGCCAACTAGTTGTTAGGAGAATCATCATGATGAAAAAAGTGTGACTTGTATTACTGAAATGAAATAGAATCGTGTACATTGCCAAAATAGGAACAAAATGAACAGAAGTAGAGTCTGCCCCATAACCCCCTACCAGATGGGCTATCTCCAACTTTGGGGTTTTTTTTGGTTGTTTTTTGTAAATGCCAGTCCTTGTCTTATGAAAACAAAATTCAATTGTCTCTGTGTGCTCTTAAAAAAGGGCATCATGGTGCAGAGGAAAGAGCACCTCATTTGTAATTAGAGGATGGGTTCAAATCTCAGCTTTATTTATTACTACTTGACATTGAGCATGCAATCTTTAATCTCTAAATTTCAGTGTCCTCTTCTGTTAAACCGCAGGTGAATGGATTCAGCAGTTTTCTGAACTTTTTGACCCAAGCTCCCCTTTGCATTCATTAATTACTGAGGACTTCTCCCAAAAGACTTCTTCTGTTTATGTAGCTTATATTTATCAATATTCATCATATTAGAAAGTAAAACAGTATTACTATGAAAGTAATTTTCACTCAGACAATAAAAATTTATTGTCTGCTGTATTCTAGGCACTATGCTAAGCACTGGAAGTTCTTGAGGCCCTCTAGGCATTGTTAGGCCATATTTTGAAAGCTACTTGATAAAATAATACCTATAATCCCTTTCAACTCTAAACCCTATGATAGATGACCTGGAGAAAATGAGTACTACCAGACAATTTGTATTTGATTAATGAAAAGGACAGGGAGAAGATAATCCTCTCAGGAAAACAACATCTAAGCAGTGGTATAGAAAATAGTGAAGGGCACAAATAAAAACCTGTAAGATTAAAAAAAAAAAGTTTTCTTGCTCATTGGTACTTTTCAGATCTGAAATTTCATCAGTATGGGAACTCCAATAATACAAGTTATATCTACACCCCATGCTGTAGTATCCTGGTCTATACCTTCCCATAAATTTCCTACCATAAATACTCTATACTATCCACTCAGTTTGCTGCCTCTAGCTCTCTTAACCTTATATAGGAGTTCTAAATTCTACCCCTACTGACCTCCAGATCACTCCCATTAAATCCTTCCTGGTAATTAAAAAAAAAATTCAAGGAAAGAAAATTTATACAATAGCTACATGTTATATACCATATCTATAACCACTGCTTCTCTTTCAAAAGGAGGAAGGGTGTGTTTCCTCTTTCAGTTTTCCAGGACACTATTGTTCTAACAATATCTTTTACACCAACAATGGCATTCATTTTTTTAATTGGTAATGTGCTATATATTACTTATGTTGATCATATCTTTCTTAATTTTTGGGTGGCCTGCAACTTTTGATTCTTTGGAGACCAGTATTCCTGTTTTACAGCAATTTAATATCACTAGAAGAATATTAGTGTTTTAAAAAAAGGAGGGGCATTTGTTTCAAAAAGTTTGTGGTTATTAAATATATTGCTCAACTTGCCAAATATAATCTAGCCTACTCTCTTCCCTCTTAAGTTCTTGGTGCAGTTCATTGTCCATGCACATTTTTAATCCAAGATTTTGTACTAATAGACCATCTTTATATATTAACTATCTAGCTACATATCATTTTCTAGATTTTTCTCCCATTTTGTTTTTCTTGTGTGGATAGTGTAGGCAAACTCTTGAATTATTATGAGGACCTCATTTAGGAGGCTCTGCAATATTTTAGTGTTTTAAATGATCTACACAGTATTATCTGCAAAGAGGATGATATAGAGAATATTACTACCTATTGATAAACCCTCTTTCATGTCAAAAGAGGGGTTTGTGCCAGGCACTCTTTTAAGTGCATCGAACACAAAGAAAGACAAAATAGTCCCTGTTTATATTCTGGTGGGGAGACAACATGCAAACAACTATATACATACAAGCTATTGAGAGGATAAATTTGAGGCAATCTCAAAGAAAACTAGTCCCAGAGGGAGATTGGGAAAGTCTTGCAGTTTTAGGATTTAAGCTGGGTCTTAAAAGAAGTCAGGAGATAGAAATGAGAAGGGAGAATATTCCAGGCATGGGAGATAATCAGTGAAAAGGCACAGTTGGGAGATGGAGTGGCTTGTGTAAGGAATAGGAAGGCCAGTGTTAACTGGATTTAAAGTCAGATTATAAAAGGCTTTAAAAGCCCAAACAGGATTTTATATTTGTTCTGGAAGGTACAAGAAAGCAGCTGGAATTTATTTCATAGGGCAGTAGCATGGTCAGATCTATTCTTTAGGATGAATACTTTGGTAGCTGAGTAGAAGATGAACTTGAATGGAAAGAGCCTTGGGCCAGGAAGACCAGCCAGGAGACTATTACAATTGTCTAAAAATGAGGTGATAAAAGCCTGTACCTGGGAAATAGCTGTGTTGGAAGAGAGAAAGGTACATATAATTATCTCTTTCATATTTCTAGGACTAGGGTTACACTACCTCCACGATCTGAAAAATCCACATAACATTTTTTTGCTTTCCCTTCATAGCAGAGAAGAAGTTTGAATATTTTCTTTTTATTTTATGGGATGCTTATAGTATATTATAATAAAATCTGGGTTAGCTATTTGAGCATAGGCTCTGTGTCATCTGCTGGCCTTTGTATGTTGGTCATGGCTTCTACAAAATTGTCAAACAATTCCCATTTAATTTCTTATGCCAAAACTGCAGTAGGAAATATCACAATGTGTAAGGGATAACTGTATATGAGAAATATGAAAGTAGAAATGTCAAGACTGGCAATAGATTGGACATGTAAGATGAGTGAAGAACTGAGGGTGACAATGAGGTTGTGAGTTTGGATGTCCTGGACAGTTATAGAGAAGTGACTTGATTTGTTGACATGCACAGGAGGCACCTTATTGGAGGAGACTCTTTGAAATAGCATTTTGTCCTATGAAATAAAATAATGTTATATAGTTAACACAACATAATGGGATTTTATATTCTCTATACTATATGGTTGTGTAACTACTGTAGAGTGCCATTTTATAATTGCTTGTCTATTGCCTTCTTACTTTTCATTGAATATGCCTTTGATATGTCTGTAAATTATTCTTACAAAGATTTTAAGATTTATATTTATTTGTCATTTTTGGTAGTAATATCCATATTTATGATATGGTCAATTAAATTTTTTTGTGATATTTGATGCTTGCTAGGTCCAGCAACTCTTGGATACTTCTCAAAGAAAGTATTCATGAAACATAAATGTGAAGCTTGTATGTGCTCTGTAAACCTCTTTCATTTCATAATTTTGAGCCACATTTTCTGATGTATTTTGATGTTCTCTGTTGTTTCTGCCTTTGTATTGAAGTCATTGAATATTAAAAGCATATATTGATTTAATTTTGAGGATATTAATGAGTTCTTTCTTGAACGTGATTATAGGTTATTCTGCCTTGAAAACCTTTTTCTGTCTTTATTTTTTAAATGTTTAATGTTTATTTTTTAATTTAAAAATTTGTTATATTATAATACTTTTGTAATGCTCATAGTTATTATAGTTTCATGACTTTCACTTCTATTCAGCAGCAGGTGAACAAGATTGAAGGTGAAAATGTAAGAGTAGTCTGGTTGAAGCTTGGCAAGACATGATGGATGATAGGACAGAGGCTAAAGGATTTTAGTATAGAGTTGAACTGATTCAATAAGGCATCCTCAAATCCTCCAGAATTTATTATCTTTCCTGACACTGTTTCCTTAAGATACATGGGCTCTCTTGATGCTCTACCCTAATGATCCTTGAGCACCACTACATATCCTTATTCTGTATGCTTAAGTAAAGAAGGCTTTTCCATCACACAGAGGCAGAATTCCCCATTGTTGTTCCCCTTGGGCTGTCTTCCTCATTTAGAGTGTATGCTCCTTAAGAGCATAGACAGACCCATTTTTATTCTTCTATTTGTGTCTTTAGCCTCTCTCTCTTAGCATAATAGCATAATGTAGTAAGAGCTTAATATCTTGTTTTCAATCATTTATAAGTAAAAGGCAATTGGAGGTGGGAGAGAGTACTAATAATTGGGGGACTAGGGAATATTTCACAGAGGAGGTAGCATTTGAGCTGAATACTAAAGGAAAATAAGAATTTCAAGAAACTAAGATGAAGAAGGAATGTATCCCAGCCATGGAGGATGATCACTGGCATGTACTGCTCCTGGGATACCCTGCTCTGAAATGTGGGACCCCAAGAATAGCTAACATAGTTTCAAAATATTCTGTAGTTCTATACTCCATTTAAAATGAAGACTCACTAGCTCCCATTGAAGTGTTCACTTTTTGCCTAGTTGGATTGAAGATGCAATTATTTCAAAGCAAGGGAATCCGATGGAATAAAATAGTAAGATTTGCAATAGGGCACTCCCCTCTTAAACCCGCACAAGAGTGAACACATACAAAGGGCCCACACACAAAGAATATTTGTGGAAGAGCAACATCCCTCTGATGCTGCAATATCACTGATCATCTTCTGGTAATGTCATTGTGCTGCTCTCAGTAGGCCCTGTAACTGATGGTATGGGTTTCTGATGGGCTCCCCTGATCCTTGCTTATCTCATGGTGATTACTGCGTGACTAATGCCACCCTGCTGGTCTTGTGGTATCTTGGGCACATTCCGCAATAGATCCTAAAGGTCTCAGGTGAATATTATTCAAGTGGTATTGAACGTAAAGTTTCTACTCTGTAGCTCCCAGGACTATTCTGATATTGATTACTCTGGCCTCTATTTCCTGACAGACACCCAGCTCTGTTCATTGTGTCCACACTGTGTACTGTAAACAGGACCTTTAGCTATCAGAAACAACTGGAAAGAGAGAATGACTATTCCAATTTGATACTATTATAGAAGCCAGCAAAGAGGCTTCACACACACAGAGTTCAGAATGTCTTCTCTCTGAAGCAGGTTTCTGTAGATCTCCTTCATGAGTGTGACTATCTTAGGTAATTTGGGCAAGGGCAAAGCCCTATTATGCTATCATCTGGGCCCATCTCTGTCATAGTAGGGTGGAGATTGATAAAGATAGGCTAATTCTTAAGCCATTACATCTAGCTAAAAAAAAGAGGCAGTGTTCTCAGGCTAATAGTAGGCTTTCCATTTTTGGCCCAAAGAATGGGGCAGAAGGAGTGACAGGAAGAGAGGAAGAAAGAAGAGAAGAGATATCAAAGTCCTTAACAGATCATTATCTAATGATCAGTTACTTTCAAGATCCTTTCAGACAACATGAAAATGAATTTGACTAAGAACAAAAGGTTGTTTAAGGAGACAAGGTCCGTATCTGACATATCTAATGGTCAGTTATTTCCAAGATCTTTTCAAAATACATGGAAATGAATTTGAGTAAAAACAAAAGGTTGGCTAAGGAGACAAGGTCAGTATTTGACACCCACAGAGGCCACATTCCAATCTGTGAACTACAAAGCCCATCATAACTGATGTGTTATTTAGCATGTAAATATAAGAAGGGAGAAGATGGAGTGTTGATGTGCAAAATGAAATGATAGTAATAACCTTGGGGCAGCCACCAATTCACATGGTAGATCTTGAAGAAGAGGCCTTGGAATACCAAGTTTATTGTATTCCAAGAGTACATATTTAATAAAAAAACAAAAAATACCATAACTTATGAGCCTTTAACCATGTATCAACTTTACTTGTCAGCTAGATGACAATTCATTCAAACGTGTAATATAGTAGCATAGAGGACTACCAATAAAGCACTTCCCTAAAAACTTGGGTTTCACATGTGTGTATACATATATACATATACTTTTATATATAGATGTGGACCCACATCTAAAACTACACTATATAACATACAGTGTGTGTGTGTGTGTGTGTGTGTGTGTGTGTGTATGCAAATACATGTATGCAGAAGCAGTTTACACCTCCATTGCATGGAGACCAACATTGCTCCAGTCTTATAGTCCCAGAAGACATGTGGGTATTGATGAAGTTAGTGGCAGTCAAAAAGTTGTGGAAATCCCCTTTTAGTAGACGCAGGTTCTTCGTGAAGGCAAATATTAACTGGCAAAAATGTTAGTTAATTGTTAAATAGGAAGCCAGTTTTGCTAAGAGACTGACTTCTTTAGTGGCAAAGTCCTATTAGGGAAATGTAGGCTGGCACTAAGAAGAGAATGCTTTTTTAGCAGGCAGGGTCCTGCTTTGGACCTTCTGCAAAGAATGAGTGCAGAAATTGCTTTTTAAAAAGGAATCCTGAAGCTCAGATTTCAGGTTGAAAAGAAAGCCAAAGTTCCCAGGCCCAGATCTCCAATTAGAATTCAAAGGATCTGGCATCCCCAAAAGATCAAAGGGGTGCTTTTGACCAAGATTTGTAATTGAATAATGACATTTAACTTAATCTGGGGAGATATGCTTTCCCAGGAGGGCCTGAGATTCCCAAGATCAAAAGGGAACACAGTTTAAGAGTGATAATTTTAAAGGGAACAGTTACACTCCCGCTTCAGTATGCCATGTAATTTCTTGTGAGCCATGCTCCATGCTGTTATAACATGGTTGCTGATCTCTGGTTCTCTGCTGGTTACTAACAGCTGTATCTCCACTACTCAAAAAGTAATAACTTTGTGCTATTTTAATTTTCAGATGGACTTGATGGAAGTGCTATTTCTTGCTATAAAATGGAGAATGGACTTGCCATTCTCAATTCCAGTTTAAAGTTCAGGGAATTTTTACTTTAACCTTCTCAGAAAGGCAGGGGATTTTATACTAGGAGAAAAATCCCTCCACGTTTGCCTCTTCTTCCCATAGTAAATGTACCTCAATTCTGCTTTGGTTACAATGGCTTTTTCAAAAGGGTCCTCACTCCAGGTAATTAATTCTTCCAGACTTAGAACAGACCCAGAATACTGATACATTAAAATTTTTGTTTTTGTTTTTTCATTTTAAATGTTAACTTCCTGAATGCTAAAGATAGAAGGGCTTTAATCTGCTTTAGATTTAAAAATTAACAGTCCCCTTCTAGGAGAATAATAGAGTTTTGACAAAAATGGAATCATTTGGAAAAAGGATGGGTTTGGGGTGAAAGATGAATTCCATTTTGGATATGTTAAGTTTGAGATGCTGATGGGACATCCAGATGGAGTTGTTCAGCATGGTTTACTGATATGGTACTTCAGGAGAATAGTGCTGGATGTATTAACTGAATTGTCATCTGCATAGAATTGGTAAATGAACTTATAAAATCACTAGGAAGAAATGATAAAGAAAAGGTGAGGAAGCCTATCATCATCATCACTCTAGAAAAACAACCACATTTAGTAAGCAGTATGACAACAAAGAATAAAAAAAAATGTAGTCAATAGGTAGGAGGAGAACCAGGATGGGATGGAGTCAGTATAGCATAGTCTTGTGCAGGACTTGGAAATAGGAAGACCTGCTTGGGTTTAGGATTTATCTCAGACACTCTGTGGGATTTCCTTATCTGTAGAATAAAAGTCTAGATCCTTTCCAGCTCTCAATCTATAATTCTATGATTTAGCACTGAAAAGATCATGGATAGCTTTGGAGGGACCCGTTTAAGCTAAGATAATGAGGTGTGAAATAAGTTTGTGAGGTGAAGAGAAGTCGGTGGGAGGTATGACAGTGGATTCAGCCGACAAAGCTTTAAATAAGTTTGGTTATGAAAGGGGGCGGGGGTGGGGAGAGCGTGAGAAGGCTGGCAGGAGCAAATGAAGGCTTTTTTAAGGATGGGGAAAGTTTGCAGTACCGGGAAGGGAGCTAATGGATAAGGAGAAAGAGGGGCACTGTGGATTGTGACAGAAAATCATTTGGGGGAGGCGGGGGGAGAGGGAGGAAGGGGGGGGGACAAGCTCTTTGGAAGTAAATAACATACAGAGAATCAGTTTTTGTCAGCAAGAGGGGGAGCTATCTAAAAAGAATCAACCAACCTTAACTTCTTAAACAGCCAAGCAGAGAAGACGGAAACCCTGGTACATACATAACGGGAAGATGAAAACAAAAAGCTTGGGAAAGCCTCACATTGGATATTGAAACTGTAGGTGGGGCAGAGGCCGGCCACTGAGATGTCGAATCCTCCCCGCCGCCTAGAGGGGCCGCGCGGGCCCTGCCGGCCTGGCTAAGGCAGCGAGACCTTCGCTTCCGGTCAGAGGTTTCTGTCTCGCGGGGGAAGTCTCGGGCATCTCTGGAGTGGCGGGTGAGTCGGGGGTGGCCTAGGCCGGAGGAGGGGTGTGAGGATGAACGCCCCGGGGACTTGTGCGCGCGCGCGCGCGCCTGGGATTCCTCCGCCCTGCCTCCCGGGAGAGAGGGGCGGGTCAGTCCCTGGCGGCCAGACCTGGCCCGGCATGCCGGCAGGGGGCGAACTTCGAGATGGGTCTTTGGGCGTCTGGGGCGGCTCCCCCAGGGAGGGGCTCTAATTCCCGGCGAGCTGGGCTGGCGTGGCCTCCGCCCTCCGCCCTCCCACAAGCGCCAACCCAGGGCTGCGCGCGCGCGCCCTACCCAGTCCCTCCGGGTGACGTTCCCTTGGCCTGTGTGGCCGGCTGGAAGAGGGTGCCGCCGAGCGCTCTCCCGGACCTTGCCCCCGCCGACTCTCCCCGGAGCCCCCGCCGACAGCCCCACTCCCTTCCACCCCAGTCCCCCACACAGCGCAGCCGAATTCCCACCTGAGACCGGCAGGGGTTGCATTTCCCTACAAACATCAAACCTAGCAATACAGCAAGCGTTTAGTAACAATCTACATGCACGCATATATCTTACGTAGGTGTACATAGCTGTGCTCATAGACAGACAGCGCCTACCGTGTGATGGACGCTGTACCAAGCGCTGTTGTTTGTCCTTTATTCTTGAGCACGGTGACATCAGAGAGGGGAGGCCGTGGCGTGCAGGTGAATTGGATCTGAATAAGAAGGGCCAACCTTACTTTCCCCTCCAGAGCCATCTGGGTCCGATGGCCGGATATAGATCAGGGTGATTGGAGAGGCAAAGGGCCCCCATAAAACACAAAATCGCTGTTTGGGAGATGTTTTGGGCCAGAACTCTGTATTTGAAACAAGGATCGTTACAAGGAACTAACCCAGTGGAACTGATGAGACAATGGTTATCTAGTTTAGCATGGTGATTAATAGTTCTCTCATTCAGTATGATTGATTTAATCTTATCACAAATAATGGTTCCCTAGTGATATGATTGGCTTACACTCAATATAATGAATGGATTTAACCGTAATAGAGTGTATGAACTGGGACAAACTCAGCCAGGGTGGGATTCATTCCATCGTCCACCTTTGTGGTGACTGGAGGCTGAAGCAAAAGCCCCCGAACTCAGAGAGATTCATTGCCATCTTCATCAGCTTTGTGGTGGCTGGCCTGTCCTGCTCCTCCACTGAGACCTAGGCCCTTCTGAAGGGCCTCAAGAAAGCTAACCCGGGCCCAGGCAAGGAGGCAATAAAGAATTGGGGCTTTAACACCTGGCTGTTCTCCCCGGTGATTATACAGAACTGAAACAAAGGCTTCTCAGAGACCTCCAGGAAAACCCACCAAGCACACTACGGGAAGGAGTGTGGCTAACAGCTGGGGGAACCAAAAGAGACTTGTGATGTTTTGAGCTTTGAAAGGAGTCTGGGGGTTCCACATTGGCAGAGGGGACAGGGAATTTCACTGTAAAGGTCAGCAGCAGTGTCAGAAGAGATATAAAGTTTAGATCATGCTTGTCAGACTCTCATAGTAGGGGAATTAGAGATCATCAGAAGTAACTGTAATACAAAATTTTACATGGTAAATGACTTGAGTGGGTTGTAAATTACTCAACCCAAATTATAGAGAGAATATGACTCAATGCTGTAATCCCAGGCTGGAAGCATCCCCAACTCTTAAAGAGATCCCTTCAAACAAGGCCGTTGTACCCAGTTTTGGGGCTCTTTAGATTTGTATGGCTCAATAATTCTAGCTTGTGAGTCCCAACTGATGTGTTTACATTTACTAATCAGCTCGAGGACATAGCATAAGCAGAGGCATTTATTGAAATAGCATATTTAGAAAAAATATAGATGAAACACTTCCCCCATAAACCTGAGGCAAATTCTTTCAAAATACCTTTTCAGTGGGGAAAAATATAGGTAAGTAACAAGTAGATATGGTGTAAATTGGCTTAGAAGGAGCTGATAAAGACAGTGAGGATAGACTTTTCCTCTTGAGGGATGATAGGGGCTAGAAATTTGGGATTTGTCCTGGTCTTCACAAAGTTCTCTCCCTCCCTAAATCTTCCTAGGTTCTTGCCTATTACCCCACAGAAAGGCCAGGAAAACTGATGATGGAGGCTGAATGTCTGTCAACCAGGCCTCAGGTGAGTAATCTTTTACCTAATTATTCCAGACCCAATGTGGCTTTGATTTCTTTCCTTGACCAGGAATCTCTCTGTTGGTTTCTTTCCCCTTCAGGTCCTGGAACCCAAATACCCTTTCCTTGGGGTCTAACCCAGGTTTGGGGATGATAAACACTGTGACCTGTATCCCAGATATCTAAGCTGTCCCCAGTATATATGCATACACTTAGACCTTTTATCCATACAGCTACAAGAGTTTGAAGCTCAAGGGCCTTTTCAAAAAAAGCATTATAGGTAGAATGAATAACTTTGCTTCTTTTTGGATTTGGAAAGAATTTTTGAAAGTCTGGGCCTTTCCCAAATTATGACTGTCCTCACTCCTTCAGCCCCAGCCCATTGCTGAGAAAGGCATTTTACATATTCTGTTCCTTTCAGCTCAACAAAACATGTATAAATTGGATACCGTCCACCTTCTTAAATATAACTCGATGAGCTCCCACATGCACCTTCTCTTCCTATTCTCTCACCTTTGATCTGAGAAGTGGGACTGTGTATGGGTTGCAACAGGAACATATTATTTCAGGCACCCATGATATTTGAGGATGTGGCTGTATACCTTACCCGAGGTGAGTGGGACTGTCTGGACCCTGCTCAGAAGAGGCTCTACAGGGATGTGATGCTGGAGAATTATGAAAACATGTTGTCTTTGGGTAAGTTCTGTCCTCTAGCTCTCAGCTTCACTTCCTGCTTAGTGAATAGCAATGTGTTCTGATGGGCCATTTGTATTGTTTGAAAGGTTCAGGAATCAGAAATCACTAGTCCTGTTGAGACTCAAACATGGATATTTGCATTTGTTTACTTGTTTGTTTTCAACAAGCATAGTCTTCTGAGAACTGAAAATGAACAACTTTCTTAAGGATTCCTGGAATTATAATTTTCTCTGCTTCAAGTTCTCTGTAGGAAGTCCAGCTTCTTTGCCTTAGTCCCATAATTCTTCTTGGTTCCACTGGAAAGGTTGAAGGCAACATCTTCCATCCAGTTACTTAGGTTTACAAATTTGGAGTCATCCTGGACTCTTCCCCCTTTCTTATCCCTCATGTCCAGTTAGTACCAAATCTTGCTGCCCTGAGTCTCTGGGAAGCCCTTTTCCCAGGCCCATGTACCCTTCAGTCCTATGATCTTTCTTTCTATTTCCTACTCTGAAGGCTGTTAGTCTTCACCTCGGCTTTTTGAGGTTCTGAAAGGCAGTGGGACATAGTATAATTAGATGAACTAGGTTCAAATACTACCTCTCAATCTTAATAGCTATGTGAGCATAATCAGGTCCCTTAACCCCTCTGAACCTTGTTTTCATTATCTGTAAAATAGGATAAGCTTGTAGTACAACCTTATAGAAAGATCAAATGAAATAATGTATGAATCATGTTTTATGTACTACAAAGTACAACATCAGCTACTATTATTGGTCCTTTTCTTCCTTACCCTCTTCCTAGACTTCCTGGGGCTTGCCTCTCTTAGATGCCATCATGGGACACAAGGCACTGCTCTCATTTACTTCCTGTACCCCATATCCTTCAGAAGTCATTTGTCTAGAAACCACCAAGAACTTTGCCAGCACAATATAAGCTCCTTGAGAACAAAGACTCTGGACTTCCGGTTAAGATGGCGGAGAAGAGGCTCACAGCTGCATAAGCTCCACGCTTTCTCTCACTACCCACTTCATTACAAGCCTCTGAATCAATGCTTGATTGAAAAAAACCCACATATAGTTACCAAGAGAAGCCATCCTTGAGATCCGCCAAGAAAGGTCTGTCTTTACTGGAGGGCTGGGACGGTTTTAGATCGAGCGCAGGCTGAGGGCAGCGGCAGTGAGAGCACGGGAGCAGACAGGAGAGGGGGTGGGGAGTGATCGTAGCCGTCTCTGAGGGGACAGCTTCGCTACAGGTTTGGATACTTTGCTCCGGCAGCAAGTCAGCAGCCCAGCAGAGAAGCTAAAAACACCAGGAGTGAGGAATACAACCCCAAACAGCTGGAGTCTCTCGGGACCTGGCCGCCCCCCCTTCCCCCCCCACAGTGACTCAGCACGCTCTGGGATCTCAGAGCGCAGGCGCAGCACAGTCCTGCTAGTGCCTCATTGCTGCCCCCTGCAGTCTGTAGAGGAAGCTCGATAACACACACAGCCCCGCCCCCCAAAAGAAAGACTCCAGTTTTTTCTGTTTTTCTTTGGTAGTTTGTCTTTGATTATTAGACAGAATGAGCAAGAAGCTGAAGAGAACTTTAACCCTTGACAGCTTCTATACAGATAGAGAGCAGACTCTAAATCCTGAGGAGACTAAAAACAGGCAGTCCCCAGGTGAATCCCCAAAGGAGGAGATCATCTGTTCCTCAGCACAGATGAACCTCATAGAAGTGATTAAAAAGGCTCTCACAAGAGAGCTAGAAGAAAAATGGGGAAAGCAGAGTGAGGCTTGGCAAAAGGAGAGGGAGGCTTGGGAAAAGGAGAGGGAGGCTTGGCAAAAGAGCCTGGAGAAGTCAGTTAAAGAGAGAGTGGATAAAGAAGTAAAATCCTTGAAAAATAGGATTAGTGAACTGGAAACAGAAAACAGCTCTCTAAAAAACAAAATTGGCGAAATGGAAAAAAATTCCACAGAACAAAAGAACTCAATTGGACAATTAGAAAAAGATTTTTAAAAAGTGAGTGAAGAGAATACTTCACTGAAAATCAGAATTGAACAAGTGGAATTGAATGACTCGAGGAGACAAGAAGAATCAGTCAAGCAAATCCAAAAAAATCAAACAATGGAGAAAAATGTGAAGACAACAGACCTGGAAAACAGATCCAGGAGAGACAATCTGAGAATCATTGGACTCCCAGAAAAACATGATGAAAAAAAGAGCCTGGACACTATTTTCCAGGAAATTATCAAAGAGAACTGCCCAGAAGTCATAGGAACAGAGGAGAACAAAGACTCTTTCATTTTGCTCTTTGTCTCCTTGGACCTGGCACAGAACCTGGTACATAGTAGATAGTTAGTAAATGCTGATAGGTTTGAAGATTTAATTTTCACTTGATCTTTTGTATTTTTCTTCTTTTCTCCTTTAACATCAAAGTCACCTAGTCTAGGTCTCAATTACTTGGCTTCCTGATTGGTCTTCCTCCTGCCTTTCTCCTCTCTATTCCATCCTCCATATAGCTTCCAAATTGATCTTCCTAAAAGAGCTATGTAATCCTGTCATTCCGCTGCTTCATTGGCTCTCTGTTACTTCCAGAGAAAATGCCTCTTTTTAGCATCTGAAACCTTTCACAGTCTGGCTTCAACTTGGCCTTTTGGTTTATTGCAGATTACTTTGCTTTCCAAGCAGAATGGTCTATTAGTCATTTTCTTGTACCTGACATTTCATCTCTGTTTCTTTGCATAGTCTTGGCTAGAATGCATTCATTTCTTTCTAGCCTCAATGTTATGAAATTCATCCCATACTCTAGTTGCTAAGATCTCACTCTGCCCATTCTCATGACTTTATATATGCCTTGTATGTATGTTATGTTTCCCTCTGTGTATACATGTTCCCCCCTCCCATAGATCATAAAGGCATTCTTCTTTTTGTCTTTTTTTGTTTGTTTGTTTTTGTCTTTGTATCTTCAGCTTCTTGTTTTTGTCTTTGTATCTTCAGCACTGAACATAGTTCTTGTCATGTAGTGGAACTTTAATAAATGTTTGTTGAATTGAGTGTACCTATAGATGGGAGTTTCTTATCCTTTTAATAGGAAGAAGACACATGAGCTATTTTGTTTTCTGTGCCCTTACTTCCCTTCCCATCATTCCTTTGTTCCCCAAGGCTTCCAGTGCTTAAGGACATGCAGCATATTCCTAAAGCCTTAGGAGACTTTCATAACTTTTCCCCTTACCTGTTAATACTCTTAGAGATCCAAATCTCTAATGCTGGGGGCATTTCTGTATATTCTGTATATTCAGGACAAACTACCAGACACCATTTCCTTTCCTATGAGCAGGATTTCCAGTATCTAAACCTGATGTGATCTCCCATCTGGAGCGAGGGGAAGAGCCATGGGTTGTGCACACACAGGAAAAAGTGACCTTGAAAGGAGATTGTTCAGGTGAGTGTGTGAGAACCTTTTCTTCATTCAGTCATTGAACAGGGATTTTTTTTTTTACTTAGCATCTCTTAAGTGCTTAGTAGGGCATTAGGCATAATTTTTGAGTCAAGCTTATTGTAATTAGAAGAGACAGTTTCTTCTTTAAAGGAGGTTACTTTGTTTAAGGACAGTAAAAATAAACTCTAGAGAACAAGTGAAGGCAGTGTATGGAGTCTCACTAGCCTCATAGTGGCTGATGAGGTGAAGCTTTAAAGCAAAGGAAAAGTATGCAGGACAGGCTTCTTGGGGGATATGATATTAATTCAAAGAGTCATAAGATTATAGAATTTTAGAGTTGGGAGTGACTTTAGAGGCCACTTTGACTAACCCCTTTATTTTGTAGGGATTGAGGTTAGGTGAGAGGTTCAATAGCACTTGTGTACATGTTTTGTTCCCCAGGATAATATAAACTCACTAAGTCAAAGACAGCTTAATTTTTATTTTTTAAAATAAATAATTAATTTATTTTTATTTTTATTTATAGTGTCTGGCTTATAGAAATAGGAATAGAAACTAGACCTGTGATTTCATTGACCCAGAGAAATTCTGAATGAGCACTTGCCTCCACCAGTACTGATAAAACACCTTCTCTTTAACTTACAGTCTCACCTAATGTCTAAAAGGCAGGTGTTTAATAAATGTTGACTTAAATTATGTTATTTGTACCCTCCATGCCATATTGTGTGAGGTTCCCACTTTTAACAAATCTACCTCCTACTGTGGTTCTGTTTTAGTTCTGGAATGCATTGGTCTTAGATGTATTGACTGTTGTGTTTGACTCTGAGACTTGCCAGCTGTATGACCCTTAAGCAATTTAGTCCCTCTGATTGTTGGTTTTCCCCATAAGGCAAAATAGGAATAATAAATAATAATATAACTTGTCTCAGAGAGTTAGTGGGAAAAGGACTATGTAAGTCTTAGTGCTCAACATGTATGAGCTTCTAGGATTACCTGACCTTTATAAGGTGGTGATATCACATCATATCCCGAGTGATGGGTGGCTTTTTAAAAAATTTTTTTAGCAATGACCACTCAGATAACCAGCAGTACCACCTCAGTCAACCCTAGTGATTCTTTAAGACCCTTGTCTGAGAAAACTATCTGAAGACTTCTCTGTTGAGGTTTATTGAGCTAAATTCTTAATTTTCTAAAAATACCTACAGCAATGATGGTCTGTCTCAACTATTGTTTTCTTATTTTGAATTCTTATCACCACAAAAACACTATCTGTATGAGTTTATAGAATAAGCAATTTAACTTCAGTGGACCTCAGTTTCTGAATCTTTAAAATGAAAGGGATGGCTAGATGTACCCTCAGATCTATTCCAGTTTTAGGGCATAGGATCCTCTCATTTCTTACCTTTGGTTTTTGGCTTTGTGTTTCTCATTAAAATTGAGCACAATAGAGTAGACCGTATTAATTTTACTCAATTTAAATTACATATACCCTTCAGAAAAAGAGAGCGAGAGAGAGAGATAAATAATAACACTCAATAATCATATGCTCCAGAATGAGAATGAGATGTGAATTTGTTCCTCTGAAGGGTAAGGAAAGGGCCAGCACAAGAGGGGAAAATAAAGGAAAAGTCACTAAGCAGGAAGATGGTGGCATCTCATCTTAGCTTTGGCTTATGCTCTGCTTATTTCTGCTCCACTTCTACCTACCTGACTATAGAACCAATATTTAAACTGAAATTACAGATCTAGCTTAGAATTATCCATATCTCCTGTCTTTTATGGGCAATTGAAGGTTCTTAAGATAGGCCACTTTTGATTATATGTGATTTTTTGCTTTAATCACTGATTTTAGAATTGAACACTAAGTCAAAAAGGACAGCCTTGTATAATAACTTTGCAATTACTATGACTTTGTTTCCCTTAAGATGACTTAAAATTAGAGATTAAGCATAAAAAGGGATCTTAGCAACCATCTAGTCCATCCTCTTCATTTTACTGATGAAGAGACTAACTCTCAGAGGGTTTCCTATTGGTATCTCCAAGGCCCATCCGTAGGCCTGGTACATAGTAGCTACTTTATAAACCATTGCTTGTCCATTCATTCATTTAATGGCTTGGTCAGAGTCACACAGGTATTGAGAGGCAGAGAAGGGACTGAGATCTTGGTCTTGTCTGGCTCAATTCTCATTCAGGTCTCTCTCTTCATTGCTGCCTACAGACCTTTGGAGTTGTTGCACAAGTACTGGAGGATGGGTGTTTTCTCTACATCTTATTCCCTTAAAGGTTTTGATCAGGTTAGGAAACTGGGTTTGAATTTTGTCTGTGTAATCATGGGCAAATTACTCTTCATATGCAAAATGGGTCTAAAAATACTTGTACTCTCTACCTTACAGGATTGGGAGGAAAATGCTTTGCAAACCTTAAAGTGCTAGAGAAATATGAGTGATTATTCTTAGACTGAGGAAGAAATGTGGCATAATAGGTAGGCTGATAGACAGCCTTAGAATCAGGAAAATCTGGTTCAAGTCCAGCCTCTGAGATATCCTGGATATGAGTAAGAGAAGGACACTAAGACTTTATAGAAGAGTGACTGATCTATATTTGTGAAAGGAGGTTCCACACCATGGGGCTTGCTGTAACAGCTAATAAAGCTATGAGTCTGGGCAAAAAAGAATTGTTAGGTAATCTAGGTCCTTACCCAGTTGTCTGACTTTGGCCATTGACCCAATCTTCCTTTACATGTTCATCTCATTCTTTTTGATTTAGTGAGACTGTGAATTTGGTTCTGCTGTTTACTTCCCTAGTCAGTTGCCATTAGTTAACAACCGATATGGTATCTTCATTTATTTTATTTTTTTTTTTGCTGCTCTATGTATATTTCGCTAGTCCTAAGAAAGTTTGCCTCTCCCATATAGATTTTTCCCTATTGGCCTTTCAACACTTAAATTTTAACAGGTGTTTATTAAATAATAAAAAGAATTAATCATAATTTAAAGTAATAATAAGCCTTGAGTCAGCAGAGTACATAGAAAGCTAGCCTTGGGCTCATGAACACAAATTTAAATCTTGTCTCTGACATATACTGACCATTGTATGTGATCCTACACAAGCCACTTGATCTTTCATTCTTCTAAACAACTTTCAATTACTGTATTTCAGAGAAGCTATTGACTTTCGTTGGCAGAAGTAATTTTCTTATCTAGGAATTCCCTATATTAATGAAATTTCAGGTTTAGTACCTCTGCCTATGCTTGTCCTTCTCAAGAATACATAAACATAACACTTTATAGACAGCGTTTAAAGGAAGGCCTTATGCAACATTCTTTTGTTTTAAATAAATTTTTATTGATGTCTTCTGGGTTTTTTTGGTCACTGTGACTCCCCTCAACATCCCCATCTAAAATATAGTTTCACATACACACCCACACATATATAGTTTTATATATATGTGTGTGTGTATATGTGTGTGTATATATGTGTGTGTATATATATATATATATGTATATATATATACACACACATATATACACACACATATATACACACATACATACAAATACACGTTATTTATTTTTAGAACAAAAAAAGAAAAAAGCAAAAAATCAGTGTATGTGATCAGTTTGTTGAAGAGGTCTGAAAATATGTTCATTGTGTAATATTTATGCATCTTCTGCCTCTGCAGAGGGAAGAAATGAGGGTATCTTCTAATATCTCTTTTAAGCTATACAAGCTCTTTATAATTTTACATCATCTGCTTTTTTAAAAATAGTTTTAATTGATGATTTTATATCACCAGATATTGGTGATATTCTTCCCATTAATTAATTTTCCATTAATTCTGTCAAATTCTTGGCTTGTCCTCCATAATCTGTTTTGATTACAGTCACATCCATGCCAGATAAGTGTAAAATGACTCCTTGAAGAGAGGCATCCCATATAACTAATGGTATTTTTTTAAGACAAAAGAAAAGAAAAAGAAGGAAAAAATCAGTGT
The DNA here is from genome assembly GCF_016432865.1 of Antechinus flavipes. Classification (NCBI taxonomy): domain Eukaryota; kingdom Metazoa; phylum Chordata; class Mammalia; order Dasyuromorphia; family Dasyuridae; genus Antechinus; species Antechinus flavipes. Next base: position 650,940,995 of record NC_067398.1, read on the forward strand.
AATTGATTAATACATCAAAAAAAATCTGAAAATAAGTATGACATTTGTGGGAGTTTCTTTTCATAGATCTTCTTTCAAGCCTTGCTTGTTCTTTATATTTTTGCAATGTTCACTTTTTTTTTTTTTTATGGTTTTCATTTGCATTCTTGTAGTCACTGTGTATATTTTTTTCTTGGCTGTGCTCACTTTATTCTGCATCAGTTCATGTATATGATCTTTCCATGTTTCTTCATATTCATCACCTTTATCATTTCTTACAGCACAGTAATATTCCATTATATTTACATACCAGTTTGTTTATTTATTCCCTATTTGATGGGCATCTTTTTTGTAATTCTTTGCTATCACAAAATGTCCTTATCTAGAAATATTTTGGTAATGGAAACTCTGGGCCTAAAGTTGTGGGCATTTTAGTCCTTTCATTTGTATGATTTCAAATTGCTTTTCAAAATGGTTGTCCTGATTTATAGCTTTACCAATAATGTATTTGTAATGCAACTCTCTAAATATTCTTAGTTTTTTAATATCTTTAGCTTATTACCTTTTCAATCATTCTGCTCATGATTTCCAAGAACTTCTTTTCTCTTATTCTCAGTTTGCCTCTCTGATATTACTATTCATTGTATGGTGTTTTTTTAGCTCTTCTGTTCTCTTCACACTTTCCCCCTTCCTCCTTAGGCTTTTACTCTCTGCCTTCATCCAAACTTAGTGTCTATAATTCTTCTTTTCACTTTATTCCTCCTTTTTAACCTCTGCTGAGACTATAATGCTAGCATTAAAATCTTTCAGCCCCAAGTCTCTTAGGAGATAAGATTTGTCTCATTTCTATTCTTGTAATTTCCTTTCTCCCAACATAAACAGGTAATATATATGCTTTATATTCATTGTTATAGATTTTGAGACCAGGACTGAGAATGGGAGGTTGTCTCAAAAGCAGAAAATTCTTGAAGAGATGGAATTGCAAGCAACAGTTTTGGAAAGATTTAGAGGGCATCTTCCCCAGAAACATAAATCAAAGGAAAATCAGGAATGTCTAACAGAAGGACTGAGAAAACTTTTCTCACAGAGAAGAGGTTTCAAGCCAGTGAAAATGATCCACCAGAAATCTATCAGAGAGGAACAACGAAAATGTGATGAATTTCAGAAAAATTTCAGAAAGGAGTCAAATCCTGTCGGACACAAAGAAATTTCTTCTGTATGGAATACTCAGCCATGTGCTAAAATGGGCCAAAGCTTCAAACAAGATTTAGACCAAATGAAGGGACAATTGGAAAAGAAATTTTGTAAACCTAATGCATATCAGAAAAGTTTCAAGCAAAGCTCAACCCAATCTGGACATCATCAAATTAATTATGTAGAGAAACCCTATGCATGTAATGAATGTGGAAAAACCTTCCGTCAAAGCTCAGCCCTTAATCTTCATCACAGAATTCATACTGGTGAAAAACCCTATGAATGTAATGAGTGTGGGCAAACCTTTAGTCAGCTTTCTAACCTTAGCACACACCAGAGAATTCACACTGGAGAGAAACCCTATGAGTGTACAGAATGTGGAAAAGCCTTCCGTCAGCATTCAGTTTTTATTCGGCATCAGAGAATTCACACTGGTGAGAAACCTTATGAGTGTAATGAATGTGGAAAAGCCTTTACTACCTGTTCATCTCTTATTCTGCATTATAGAATCCATACTGGAGAGAAACCCTATGAGTGTAATGACTGTGGAAAAGCCTTCAGTCAGAGCTCATCCCTTATTCTGCATCATAGGATTCATACTGGAGAGAAACCATTTAAATGTAATGAATGTGGACAAACTTTTAGCCAGTTGTCAACTCTTATTAAACATGAGAGGACACATAATGGAGAGAAACCCTATTTATGTAATGAGTGTGGAAAATCTTTCCGTCAGGACTCTCAACTTCTATTTCATCAGAGAACTCATAATGGTGAAAAACCCTTTCAGTGTAATGTATGTGGGAAAGACTTCAGTGCTCGTGCATCCCTTATTCAACACCAGAGAATTCATACTGGAGAGAAGCCCTATGAGTGTAGTGAATGTGAGAAAGCCTTCCGTAGACGCTCAGAATTTATTCGGCATCAGAGGGTACATACAGGAGAAAAACCATATGTATGTAATCAGTGTGAAAAATCCTTCAGTGTACACTCCTGCTTTATCCGACACCAGAGAATTCATACAGGTGAAAAACCTTATAAATGCAATGAATGTGGAAAAGCCTTCCGTCAGAGCTCTCATCTTCTTACACATCAGAGGATTCATACTGGAGAGAAACCTTATGAGTGTAAAGAATGTAGCAAATCGTTTTGTCACAGAATATCCCTCATTCAACATCAGAGAGTTCACATAGGAGAAGGACCCCATGAAAAAGTTGTCACTTCATGACTGACTCATTACTTAAGAAGTAACCTGTCCAGTTTACATTCTCATTCAGTATGTGGAGTGAGCTGCATCAATCATATCCTAAGACATATAACTTCCCTGAAAAGGTGGATCACTGTGCATTTCCTACCTACTTTTCTATACCTTTATAGAGGCAGAGTTTGATTTGTGTATACCACATTATATTGAATATTATATTGAAGCTGAAGAATTTTAGTGATGACTTTCAGAGAAAGCCCCAGAGAAGCTCTCATCATTTGAAAATGACATAAAAACTGGTGCATCTAAGTCCTGTTGTTTTTGCCCAGGTGCCTTTGGAATGCCTTCCTACTCACTATACTTTGCTGCACACCAGGAATTGAGGCCAGGAAGCTGCTATCTATGACCACCTTACTTTAGTTGAATCATCCTTCCCTCCAAAAAACTTTTTAAATTCCTGAGTCCTCCACATTTGTGATTAAGGGTTTCCCATCCTGTAGCTCTTTGTATTTACTGATTTCCTCTGGCAACTTTGAGTTGCTATATGCTCTTCTGAGTCTGGAACTTTGTCTTAATTATCTGTTATATTACCCCAGGGCCCAACACAAAGTTTTGCAGTGGAAAAGAGATTAGACTTATAGTTCATTGGTGGGTTGAGGGAGCTCTTGGTAGGAATGCCAGCCAGTCCCATCCTGTTTAGAATACTTGAAATATGAAGTAACTTATGGTGACACAGACAAGGTGTCCTAGCTCTCCTCCAGTTTTTTGTCCTGTGTACCATGGCTGCTTATGAACAGTGGGGATAGTGGGAAAAGCACTGGATCTGGTGTCAGAATATCTGCACTTCAATTGCTGATCTGACCAGCAGTGTGACTCCCATGAGCAGATCACTAAATCTTTTGAAGCTTAAATTTTCTTAGATAATTGTAGACTAATTTATGTTAAATAGCTCATCTTGTAAAATACAAATACTGTTAACCACTATTTCATTCTCTACTTAATGGAAATTCAATCAAGTGACTTTCAAAAGCCCACAAGAGTTGTTTTTAATTCAAAAAACATTTATGAAATCCCCGTTGTGTTTATTCAAGAACACTGTGTTAAGCTAGGGAAGATGGAATGACCAAGTCCTTGTCCCAAAGGACCCTTCAGTCTACTCAGATACATATAATTATTCATAAGTGCATAATTAGTGTGCATTAGGCTGAGAAGTCTGAGGATAGGGAAAGTAGAGGTTGAATTCAGTTTGTGGTAGGGATGAGGGAGAAAATTCTAGGAAGGAAAAGTATCCATAAGGAAAAACAAGCAGGAGAACTGTTTTCTGGATTCTGTTAAAGAAGAAAGGAAGTAGTCTGTATAGAGAGTAGAATATATGGATGAGAGTAATGAGATAAGGCTAGAAAGTGAGAGTAATACAAGGATGTGCAGGGTTTTAGATACCAGGCGAAGAAATGTGAAATTGGTATATGCAAGTCAGAAACCTTGGAGGGTTTGAGCAAAGGAGTGATTTCTTAAGGTATCATGCTTTTCTGTGCCTCAGGCTAATTATTTTGACATCAGTATGAAGTAGTTAGAGAAGCTGTTAGACTGTTGTTAGATTAATAAAGTGGTCTGGGAGTTGTGATGAGGACCTCTGTAGGAATGGAGAAAAGAGATTGTATGATAGAACTAATACCTATCAGGCTTCATCTTGTCCCTTCCCTATATTCACCCCCACCTATGTCTCTTCTGAGTTAGGCCTATCCCTCTACAGAACTCCTAATATGGATTAGTCTTCCCTCAATGGTGACAATATCCCCAGGACCTCATTGACTTCTGCTTCCTTTGACACAAATGCTTTTCTTTTTCTTTTCTTTTCTTCTTCTTCTCCTCCTCCTCCTCCTTCTTCTTCTTCTTTTTTTTTTTTTATTAAATGTGGTGTTCTTTTATATAATATATGATGGTTCTCTGTGAGCAGGTTTCTTGGTGAGGTTTCTGGAGGCAGCCTTAGTTTCAGTTCCAAGTAATAATCATTTCAAATACAGCCAGCTGATAAAATCCAAATGTTTATTTTCTCCTTCTGAATCTTGTCTCCTTGCCTGGGGCTGGGCAGCTTCCTGGAGAGCCTTTCAGACCAGCCTTGGTCTCAGTGGGGTTAGTGAAGGAGGCCAGCCACCACCATGGTGTGAAATGAAGTGAATGAATCTGGCTCCACCTCCGAGAATGGGCTTCTTCTGAACTGACTCTCACTCTGTCCATCTTCTGAAGTGACTTCTGGCTCTTTTTTATGCTCAGTGTAAAAGGTTGACTCCTCCTCCGAGAGAGTGGGATTGTGGGTTTCTGACTTGTGAATCTTATACTGAATACTGACTTATGAATCTCCCAAAAGTGTGAACGCCAATGAGTATTTAAATTAGTGAGCTAGAGAATTTGCTAAGTACTATGCTAAATTAGGCAACTGACTTATCACTTTGTAAGGGTTCTAACAATTAACGCTTTTTATTTATAAAACATATGCATGAATTAAGACAACTCTGAGATATCACTATACACCTCTCAGATGGGCTAAGATGACAGGAAAAGATAACGAATGTTGGAGGGGATGTGGGAAAATTGGGACACTGATGCATTGTTGGTGGAATTGGTGGTGTCGTTGGGGTAGAGAGGAGGGGAAAAGTATATGTTTTGTCAATAAAAAACTATTTAAAAAAACATATGCATGGGTAACTTTTTAACACTGTCCTTTGCAAAGACTTCTGTTCCAAGTTATTCCCTCCTTCCTCCTATCCCCTCCCCTAGATGGCAGGTAACACAATACATGTTAAATATGTTAAAATATACATTAAATCCAATATATGCATACATATTTATACAGTTATCTTGCTGCACAAGAAAAATCAGATCAAGAAGGGAAAAAATTGAGAAAGAAGACAAAATGCAAGGAAATAACAACAGAAATAATGGGAATGCTGTGTTGTATCACACACTCAGTTCTCATGGTCCTCTCTTTGGGTGTAGATAGCTCTCTTCATCACTGAACAATTAGAATTGGTTTGAATCATCTCGTTGTTGAAGAGAGCCAAATCCATCAGAACTGATCATTGTATAGTTTTCTTGTTGTGTATAATGATCTCCTGGTTCTGCTCAGTTCATGTAACTCTCTCCAGGCCTCTCTGAAATTATTCTGCTGATTGTTTCTTACAGAACAATAATATTCCATAATACCCATATACTATAATTTATTCAGCCATTCTCTAGTTGATGGGCATCCATTCAGTTTTCAGTTTCTTGCAACTATGAAAAGGGCTGCCACAAATATTTTTGTACATGTGGGTCCCTTTCCCTCTTTTAAGATTTTTTTGGTATATAAGCCCAGCAGAAACACTGCTAGGTCAAAGGGTAATGCACAGTTTGAAAACTTTTTGGTTATAGTTCCAAATTGCTCTCCAGAATGGTTAGATCCATTCACAGATCCACCAACAATATATCAGTGTCCCAGTTTTCTCACATCCCCTCCAACATTCATCATTATCTTTTCCTATCATCTTAGCCAATCTGAGAGGTGTGTAGTGTTATCTCAGAGTTGTTTTAATTTGCATTTCTCTGATCAATAGTGATTTAGAGCACCTTTTCATATGACTAGAAATAGTTTCAATTTCTTCATTTGAAAATTGTCTGTTCATATCTTTGACCATTTACCAATTGGAAAATGGCTTGAATTCTTATAAATTTGAGTCATTTCTCTATACATTTTAGAAATGAGGCCTTTATCAGAATCTTTGAATGTAAAAGTGTTTTCCCAGTTTATTGCTTCCCTTCTAATCTTGTCTGTATTAGTTATAAAAACTCTTTAATTTAATATAATCAAAATTATCTATTTTGTGATCAATAATGATCTCTAGTTCTTCTTTGGTCACAAATTCCTTCCTTCTCCACAGATCTGAGAGGTAAACTAGCCTATGTTCTTCTAATTTGTTTATAATATCATTCTTTATGTCTAGATCATGAACTCATTTCGAGCATATCTTGGTATATGCTGTTAGGTGTGGATCAGTGCCTAATTTCTACCATGCTAATTTCCAATTTTCCTAGCAGTTTTTGTCAAATAGTGAATTCTTGTCCCAAAAGCTGGGGACTTTGGTTTTGTCAAACACTAGATTATGAAAGTTATTAACTACTTTGTCCGGTGAACCTAACCTATTCCATTGATCAATTTCTTAGCCAATACGAAATGGTTTTGGTGACCACTGCTTTATAACATATTTTTAGATCTAGTATAGCTAGGCCACCTTCATTTGATTTTTTTTTTCATTAATTCCCTTGAAATTCTTAACCTTTTGTTCTTCCAGATGAATTTTGGTGTTATTTTTCCTAGGTCAATAAAATAGTTTCTTGGGAGTTTGATAGGTATGGCACTAAATAGATTAGTTTATGTAGTATTTGACACAAGTTCTTGATAACCTCTGGTTGTACTGATATGTCTCCCTGGTTACCTGCTCTAGCGATCTGACTCAAAGGTTGTGTTCACTAGAGCTTGAGCTAAGTGCCACTTGTGTCTTTGCTAATATTTTTTCTGTGCTATATCTAAGTAAATCCCTTTGCTTAATTGTTCAATGATCTAAAAGTGTCTCTACTTGAAATAATAGCATCAGGTTCATCTTTACCAGGATTGATGTGAAAAAGATTAAAGATATAGAATGGACATGAATTATTACCAGATTAGATATGAAAGGTGAATGAGAAAAGCTAACTAATGCAAAGGTTTCAAACATGAGAGAATGGATAAATGATACAGCTGTCACATATAAAATAAGGAAGTCAGAAAAATGAGTTAAGTTTAATGGAACTTGAGGTGAGGTCAGAAGAGCAAAGCAGAAACAATTGGAGAGTATAGCAATTAGAGCTCAAAAATTACCTAGTTCAGGGGTTGTGAACTTGCTTTCTTTTAATATTTTGGTAATTGTTATTTCAATACAATTTATTCCTTTTATAAACTTATGTATTTTATTTTATGCATGTAAAAATACTATTCTAAAGAGTCCATATGCTTCACCAAACTGACAAAGGGTTCAAAAAAATTTAAGAACTCCTGATCCAGTTTACTCCTCCAAAGCAAGTCCAAAAAGATTAAAGGTCACACAAATAATACAGAGTCAAGTTGGGATTCAAGTTGATCCTCTGATTCCAAGTTGAGCATGTTTTTCATTTCATATATTCACTAAAAGCTTGATGAACATCTTAAACTAGTAGAGTTCGGGGCAAGATATTTGGAAGACATCTTCATAGAAATGGTAGTTGAAGTTCTATAGCACTTTATTTTTTAAATGTTTTTATCAGCACCAATTGTACATTCCCAAATTCATAGTGGAAAAAAAAAAGATTGTATTTGAAACTTTGAATTTCTTTTATGTAAAGCTTTCTTTAAAAATAAATAATAAATTAAATATGTAACTTTCACATTCTTGCTTCTGTATGATTCTGATAATTCCATCTTTCTAATAGAAAATTATTTTAAAAGTTGTAGTCATCCTTTTCTCCTTTGCTTCTTTCTTTCCCTTTATTTTCTCTTCCTTTTCTTCCTTCCTTCCTTCCTTCCTTCCTTCCTTCCTTCCTTCCTTCCTTCCTTCCTTCCTTCCTTCCTTCCTTCCTGTCTGCTTTCTTTCCTTCTTTTCTCCTTTCCTCCCTGCTTTCCTTCCTACTTTCCTCCCTGCTTTTTCTTTCTTTCCTTTTTCTTTCCCTCCTTCCTTTTTTCCTCCCATCCCAATTATTCCACCCCCAGCACAGAACCATTGTAACAAATACACATAGTCAATAAACAAATCCCTACATTGACTATATCTGAAATTGTATATCTAGTTCTATAAAATTTTTAGGAGATACATACTTCATCATCTGTCTTCTGGAATTTTAGTTGCTATCGCCTTTATAAGAATTCTTAAGTGTTTCAAAGTTATTTTTCTTCACATTGTTACTGTATAAACTGCTCTGGTTCTGTTCACTTCATTCTGCATCAGTTCATAATAGTATTCCTAGGTTTCTCTGAAACCATTTCCTTCATTATATCTGGTATTTTTTTGAATTCACATATCATAATGTGTTCAGACATTCCTTAGTTGATAGGTATATTCTCACTTTCTAGTTCTTTGTTAATGCAAAAAGACCTAGTATAGAAAATTTTGCCTATATGGCTCCTTTTCTAATGTTTTTGAGTTCCTTAGAGAATAGGTCTAGTAATGGTGTTGATAGTTCAAAGAGAGTACAGTTTAGTGACTTTTGAGGTATAATTCTAAGTTGTATTTCCCAATGGTTAGACCAATTCATAGTCCCACTAACAGCACATTAGTGTGCTGGTTTTATTGTGATCTTCCCAACAATTGTGATTTTCCCTTATTCTCATCTTTGTCATTGTTGGAGTGAAAGAACACCTCAAAATTGCTTTAATGTGTACTTCTCTAATTATTAATGATTTGTATCAATTCTTTAATTAATAGCTTAGAAGTCTTCCTTTTGAGAACTCCCTGTTCATTTACTTATATCATTTATCTAGGAAGGTTTGTTTGAATCAATTCCTTATCTTGGGACATGAGACTTTTTATCAAAGAAATGTCTTGCAGAGATTTCTCCTCCCCCTCCCCCACTTATCTCTTTTACTTGCAATTTTAGTTTTTTGTATTGAAAACTTTTTAAATTTTATGTGATCAAAACTATTTATTTTATTTTCTTTGATCTTTTCTGTCTCTTTCTGGTCTTGAACTTCCCCTATCCATGATTAGGGATAATTTCCCTACTCTTTTAATATGTTTATTATAGTGCCTTTTATATTAAAGTCATGAAACCATTTAGATATTATCTTGATATATGACATAAGATAAGCATCTTTACTAAGTTCTGCAAGACTGTTTTCCAGTTTTCTCATCATTTTTTGACTAACTAATGAGTCCTTACCTTGTGAGCTCATTGGATTTATTTAACACTATGCTGCTATATTCATTTGGTTTTGTATATTGTTTACCTAATTTTTCTCCCTGATCAATCAACTGAATTTCATTATTATTTTTTAGCTCTCTCTCTCTCTCTCTTTTTTTTTTTTTTTTTTTTGTGCTTTGGTTAGTATAATACCAAATAAGTAAATTAATTTGGGCATTATTTTCATTTTTATTATATTGGCATAGTATGCCTAGCAGCAATAAATATTTCTTTAATTATGTAATTGTATATTTCTGTAGAATATTTTGTAGGTTATATAATTTCTGTTTATGTTCTAGTAAATACACGCATACATTTTTTCTTTTTAAAAAAATTCAATTTTTATTGTTGTTTTTTGTTTTTTACATCATTCATAGTTTTTCACAGTATCATTTTCTCCTACCTCTCACAGAAAGCCATTTAATAAATAATGGGGAAAAAAATAATCACAACTGGTCCGTACATTTAAAAAGTCTGAAAACATGTTTACTATGTAACACTTATGAACATTTGACCTCAAAAAATGGGAGGAGAGAGTGTTCTCATATCTCTTCGTTTGAGTCATGTGGCCATGCTTTTTTTTCTTTTTCATCATCAATTTTGAGGGTAGAAGGGTGTGTTCATTCTGTTTACATTGTTGCAAGTCACTGTGTATATTGTTTTCTTTGCTCTATTCTCCTCAATTTGCATCTGTTCAATTAGCTCTTTCCATGCTATTCTGTATACCTTACATTTCTGTTTTCTGATTTCACAGTAAGATTGTGTTACATTAATGGACCACAAGTGATTTGGCCATTCTTTGATCAGTGGGAACCTACTTTGTTTCTAATTCTTTGCTATTACTTACCACAACTGTAATACCATTTGTAACAAATAGTGTGGTTTGGGTAATTTCTCCTTATCAATGCTTCCTAGCCATATAAGCCTAATATTGGATTCTTAAAGGGTATTTGCATCATTCCAAATTGCTTTCTAATGTTTCTACAGATTCACAGGTCCACCAACAATGCCTTAATGTTTCTATCTTCCCACAATCCTTCCAACAATGATCATTCCCATCTTTTTTTTTCTTTTTTTCTTGCTATTTCATGATTTAGGGCATTCTTTCATTATTGTTTACAGTTAACAATTTTTTTGAGAACTGTCGCTCTGTGTTTGTTTATATATTTGGGACATCAAATACTTATAAGAGAGATTTGATGGAAAGTCTTTTCCCCTATTTGATTCACCCCTTACTCTCTTATCCTAGTCACATGAATGTTATTTGTGTAGAAATTTTTTAACTTCATGTAATCTAAGTTATTTATTTTGTCTTTTGTAATTGCCCTATCCCTTATTTAGGTAAGAATACATCTCCTTCCCATGGCTGTGAGATATGTTTATCTTCAAATTTTTTAAATTGTAAGATTTTTAACATTAAAGTTTTGAATCCATTTAGAATAACACAAGGTGCTGGTCTAAACCTAATTTCTGCCAGACAGCTTTCCAGAATAATATTTTTCCTCATAATTTCCCCCGCCTGCAAACTGAGGGCATCTTTTTATACTTGCTGGTTTATTTAACAATGGGTTATTGAGTTCCATTGCTTCTAATTCTCTCCTATTTAGGAGAATTAGTTTAGGAGATTTATAATTCTCTTCTATTCTCTAGTTTATAACTAATGCCAAATAGTTTTGATGTCTACTGCCTTATAATATAGTTTGAGGTCTAGAAGTGTTATTTTCCCATCTCTAGCAGATTTTGATCCCTTCTTCCCTTGGGGGGAGAAATCTGTGAGCCTCTTTGGAGTGCCATAGACTATATACCACAAACACCTCTCTAGAAGCTTCCAAAGGATATGAAGGTACTCTTTTCCTGCAGAAGTTTATAGATAGGACCTTCATGGTTCCTAGGGCCTACCAGATAATCATAGTGGTTTTGGATATGTAGGTAGCACCTACCAGGTATTAGGCACAGTCCTAAGATTTGAAAATGACTCAGAGGTCACATTATCACTGTTAGAGGAAGGGGTTGGCAAATGTGAGAAGTAGCTCCTTACTCAGCAGCTGGGCCCACTTTCTGTACTTCATCCATCCAGAGGAGAAAAGTTTAAGCTTCTTCCCTTAGCACTGTCCATATTCACTTCCCCTACATTGTTATGCCCATCAAGATGAACTTTTTATCTTTACTTGCTCTTCTCGGATGATGAGGCCAGATGGGGAAGGGTCATTCACTCTTATGGGAGGATGAACCTCAGAGATAAGAAACAACACTGCAACCTCTCCTTGATTGGAGAAGGCTATTCCTTGTTCTGGAGAAGGGCTATTCACTTTAATGTGTGGAGGCATCTCATGGACAGATACAGCACAGTAACCTTTTGTTGGTAAATTGGTTACCAGTACTTAGAATGGCCCTTCATTCTGTAGTCTTCAAGCTATCCTGAAGAGACAAAGGGAAACCACTTTATTCCTTTACCCTGATTATGGCCTATATCTATTTTATTCTATAGTTATTTTGAATGGAATATCTCTTTTTAGTTTTTTCTGCTTGGAAAGGGGGAGTTAATATTGTATTTTGGGCTTTCTGATTTAATTTAATTAATTTTTAGTTTATTCCTTAGGGTTCATTATATGTTTTTCACAAAGCAATCATTTCTACTTTGCCTATGTTTATTACTTTAATTTCTTTTTCTTGTCTTATTGCTATGATTAGCATTTCTAGATAAACATTATGGTAATGAACTTTCTTGTTCTAGTGATCTTATTGGAAAGGTTTCTACTGTATCACCATTACGTATAATACTGGTTCTTGCCTTTAGAGAGATTATTCTTACCATTTTAAGGAAAAGTTCATTCCCATGCTTTCTAGTGTTTTTAAAAGAAGTGTTGATTTTTTTCCCTAGCTTTTTCACATCTGCTGACATAATCACATGGTTTTTGCAATTTTTTGTTACTAATCTACATTATTATGTTTATAATTTTCCTTATATTGAAGCTACCCTTCAGTCCTAATATAAATTTACCCTAGGTATAATGTATGATCTTTTAAATGTTGTTTAATATTGTAACTACTTACGAAATGACCAACAGGATGATTTCAGAAAGGCCTGGAGAGACTTACATGAACTGATGCTGAGTTAAACGAGCAGGGCCAGGAGATCATTTTATACTTCAACAACAGTACTATATGATGATCAATTCTGATGGATGTGGCCCTCTTCAGCAATGAGATGAACCAAATCAGTTCCAATGGAGCAGTAATGAACTGAACCAGCTACACCCAGTGAAAGAACTCTGGGAGATGACTACTACATTGAATTCCCAATCCGTATATTTTTGCCTGCCTGCATTTTGGATTTCCTTCACAGGCTAATTGTACAATATTTCAGAGTCCGATTCTTTTTGTATAGCAAAATAACGGTTTGGTCATGTATACTTATTGTGTATCTAATTTATACTTTAATATATTTGACATCTACTAGTCATCCTGCCATCTAGGGGAAGGGGGAGTGAGGGGAAGGAGGGGAAAAATTGGAACAAAAGGTTTGGCAATTGTCAATGCCGTAAAATTATCCATACATATAACTTATAAATAAAAAGCTATTGAAAAATTAAAAAACAAAAAAATATTGTAACCACTTTGCTAATGTTTCATTTAACAGTTTGTAACAATAAATTAGAGATAATTGGTTTAAAGTTGTCTTTATCTCTCCCTGATTTAGGTATTGATGGTATTTTTGTCTTACAGAAAAAGTCAGAAGGATCCCCTTTCTACTTTTTGTAGCTCATGTACTATAGCAATTAATTGTTCTTTGAATGTCTGAAAGAACTAATTTGAAAGGCCATCTGGTTGTGGGATTTTTTCTTTGGGAGTTCTTTAAAGACTTGTTTGATTTTTTTTTCTTATATATTTAAAGGGCTTGACTTTCTCCTATGGGAGTAAGCTGCCTGTGTGCTGGACTGTAGGTAATCTTGATTACCATGAGGCACTAATCTTCTCTGGTACCTTGAGTTGGATTTCTTGGGATGGTGCTTTGTAGTTGGTTTGCTTGGCTAGGTTGACTGAGCTGAATGTGTCACTGCTTGAATCTGCCTGGGCTTGGAGCATGGCTCGTCCTGATCAGTACTTTCTTGTGACTCAGCTGGCCTTCCTCACTGCTGGTTAGGTGCTGGTGTCCCCCTGTCTGTGTCCTGTACTGCACCTAGGCTATTTGTACATTCTGCCTTCATGTTTTGGTTTCTTAACTTGTCTTCACTCAGAACTTCCTCAGGTTTCTAGCAGTTTTCTTCTGTAGTCCTATACTGAATGGAGGAGCTATTTCTCTTTGATTTTATCATCATTCCATAGATGTGCTTTTAGAGCTTTTCTGGGATGTTTGTGGAAGATTTAAGCTCTTCTAGGTCCCCAAATGCTATCATGTTCTTCTTTGTAGTCCTTTAAAAGAACCTCATCCAAACGGGACAGTTCTGACAGTTCCTCAAATCTGACTACAAAGACTTGAAAACACCACATGGGATGGAGAAGTGACCAGAGAACAGAGACTTTCAAGAATGCCCTAAATTTTGATGAGAAAGAAGGAATCTTACTATCCTGGTTTCGGATGTCCCACTAACATTTCATTAATACTCCCATAGGGAAGTCATCAATTATCTTTTTATCCGTATCATGTTTTAAAAACCATACCCAAAGCTTCTTAGAAAAAATTCTATCATATTGACAGTATTATTGATGAGGCACAACATGATGAGGTACAACAAATTGAGAAGGTGGGGAGTCATCCAAAATTAATTCACAGGCCCCAACCAACTCCAGGTCAAGAGGCATAAGGGAGGCAAAGTTCCTAAAGAACTTGCAATTAACAAGAGGAAAATCCCTTTTATGGGAAAGGATTGTAAAAAAAGGTATGCTACTTGTTTAGAACAGTAAATCCACTGACCCTTGTAGTCATCCTGTTTATACACAATACCTTGGGAGATGATGTTTATAGCTTATCTACAGATTGTATAAATTAGCAATGTACTTCAGTACAAGATTTCCATGTTTGTAGAAGATAGCTCTACAGGGTCAGCTTGCTCCTCAATGGGACCCACTCAGATTCTGGGTTGCTGCCAAGGACATGGTCTTTTCAGGTGTTCATTCATCCTGTCATTATGAACAATAATACAAAACATGGCTGTTAGGTGGTAAAACCCATAGTTAAAATTGCACTTTAAAAAGAAAGCATGTAACTTTAACTTTAACATAAAATGTTACAAATAAAAGGAAGAGCTACATTTGTTTAGGTAACTGAACATATGTAAAGTATGCCAAATGTACTCTGTAGCACAACTTTTTATTTATAAAAACAAATAACTTTGAAGGGAATGAAAGTGTTCCAAGTTACTACACGGAATATTACAACTCATATACAATGTTCTGTTTGTAGTATTGCCTGAATATTGGAACTAAAATGTTAAAGTCTTTAAAAATTTTATATCCAGAAGTCACAAAATGTGCTTGTGTGGTACAGTTGACCTTTACACAGTGTCAAATTAATGGGATCAGTTACTTAAAAGTATAAATACCCATCCATAGATGGGAGATAAAGATTTATACATTATAAAATTTACTCCAGAATTTAAAAAAAATAAATTTTTATAAAAAGAACCTTACCCAGAGCTTCTTATTACATTTCTTCTGCCCAGCTAGTAGGGTGATAGGCATGCCTCCTCTCTCCATCCCTAAAAGGTTATTTTTGTAGACAGTCCCATTTGTTGGAGCAACTGTTAGAGTTGCCCTAGTCTTCTCAAATTTCAAATTTCACACGGGTCTGCCCAGATGTGGATAATGGTTTAGTAGTTCATAGGACATGGGCTTAAATCTAATCCAGCAATCCCTCTTTTTTTAAAAAAAAATGTCACTTCTTTGCTGTCATCCCTCAGGGAACTAGCATCTTTATGGACCCTATAAGCAGAATTCCCACTTTCATACATTCAAAAAGGGAAAAGCAATGAGACCCTCTAAATGATTTTGCAAAACAGAATCTTCTACAAACTCTCCTATTAGATACAATTTTGTTGCTAATACTCCAAACCACCCCTATTAGACCACAACTTTATTGAATCACTATTCTGAGAATTTATAGCCTGACTGTTTAATTTTCTCTTGTAGCCACTCAAATTTCTTAAAAATGAAGTAGTAACAAGGGAAACTTGAGGTTCCTTTACCACATACTCTAATTCTTTTTTTGAGATTACCCCTCTACTCCCATTTCTATTTTCTTCTTTTATAATATTAATTTTTCCTTGGCTTAAGAAATTCTCCCAAGGAGCTGTTAGAGCACAGAATGTGCTTTCCATCTGAAGACTGGTAGCCCCTGCCTCTATTAACATTAGTTTTTGCACTTGTTTAATCAGCAAAACTTTTTAAATCGTATTTTCTTTGAGGCAAGATTCAAAGATCAAAAGTTCATTTTGAACATTGAATGTCCTCTAATTGTCTAGAATGCAAGGGCAATTTATTCTCACTTTCATTGTGTTGACAATACACCTTTTCCATGGATAGGAGAAGAGATATATCTGAAGTTTTAAACATACATTTTTGCTAATCCCATAAAATGAGTCCCCACTTTACAGAAGAGGAAACTTAGAGGAAACTGCTTGGAGAAGCAGTTTGTTTAGGGACACCAAGCTAGAATACAGTTGCAAGATAGAGGGACTCAAACTCAAGTATACAGTGCTGCTGGGCCTTCCACAAAGGAGGCGATCCTGTGCTGAGCCACCGAGACAGAAGTCATCCAAGCTGCCTAGAGCAGCTCCAGGTGGGAACTGGGTCGTGATGCTGTTTCCATCATCACCTTCCCTTCCTATGCCAGGATGGCTGAGTGGAGAAAGAGGCAACAAATAGTCCCTGCTCTTTCACCTCAGTTTCCTAGTGTTTGATTGGGGTTTGGGGATGGGCATTAAAATTGTTTTTTAATAACTTTTTATTGATAGAACCCATGCCAGGGTAATTTTTTACAGCATTATCCCTTGCATTCACTTCTGTTCCAATTTTTCCCCTCCCTCCCTCCACCTCCTCCCCCAGATGGCAAGCAGTCCTATATATGTTAGATATGTTGCAGTATATCCTAGATACAATATATGTGTGCAGAACCGAACAGTTTTCTTGTTGCACAGGGAGAATTGAATTCAGAAGGTATAAATAACCCGGGAAGAAAAACATAAATGCAAACAGTTTATATTCATTTTCCAGTGTTCTTTCTTTGGGTGTAGCTGCTTCTGTCCATCTTTGATCAATTGAAACTGAGTTAGCTCTCTTTATCGAAGAGATCCACTTCCATCAGAATACATCCTCAAACAGTATCATTGTTGAGGTATATAATGATCTCCTGGTTTTGCTCATTTCACTCAGCATCAGTTCATGTAAGTCTCACCAGTCTTCTCTGTATTCATCCCGCTGGTCATTCCTTATAGAACAATAATATTCCATAATGTTCATATACCACAATTTACTCAACCATTCTCCAGTTGATGGGCATCCATTCATTTTCCAGCTTCTAGCCACTACAAACAGGGTGGGCATTAAAATTTTTAAGAGTTGTTACTGCCTCAACTGAAGAGAGAGTGGGAGAGTGGAAAAGTGGGCAGGGAAAGTAGTCTCTGTCTCTGCCTTCACACCAAGTTGGTGCCTTCAGGCCTTAATGGAAGACCCACACTTGGAGTCTGACTCCACAGTTCACATTTTTTCCCCAAACTGCACTTCTGTGTGTTCTGGGTCAACTGATTCCGAAGTCTTTGATCGATGGCTTGAGAGAGCAGGGCAGTGCATGGATACCTAACAAAGGTCTTCCCCCAGGTAGCTGAGTCTTGCACTTTCAGGCCTGAAACCTACTATGGCATCTTGGCAAATGTGTGGCACCTACTTTAACAGCTTTATGCTCCTCTTAAACCTTCATTCCCATCAGACTGACATAATCCTCATTGCATGAACAAAGATTTTCCAACTCCCATATCTTTGTGTGTGCCATTCTTACTTAGTAGAGAGTCTGGCACATAATAGGCATTTAATAAGTGTTTATTGAATTTTTTTTTAAAAATTGTTCATCCAGGGTCCATTTATAAAAATTCTTTCCAGCCATCAGAGTCCTGTTCAAAGGCAATGAAGTGTAAATCTAGTTAGCATTTTATTTTATTTTATTTTATTTTTATTTTGAATACCAGTCCCATTTGATATATTAAATAAATTACTTAGAAGATACACATTTTAGTCTAAAGTAATCCTGTGAGACTAGATAAATGGATAGACTATAGAGAGAAGAAGCAAAGTCAAAAAGAATAGATTTGGAAAATAGATGATTTGTTGTGTTAGATGTGTTGAGTTTTACATGTTGCTGTAACATTCATATATCATCAAGGCATTTGAAAAGTGAGTCTTGAGTTCAAAAGAAAGGGACTCTTCTGGAGACAGGACTGGCTATATAGATTCTGAAGTTATAAGCATAGATGGAGGTAGTAGCTGAAGCTTGGGAACATTTTAGATTTTAAGATATTTTGATAAAAATAAAAGGAGAGATTAATAAAATTGAAAGTAAAAAAATGTTGAATTAACAAATCTAAGAGTTGGTTCTATGAAAAAATCCCAACAAAATAGACAAACCCTTAGTAAATCTGATTAAAAAAGAAAGAGGAAAATCAAATTGTTAGTTTTAAAAATGAAAAGGGAGAACTCACTACTAATGAAGAGGAAATTAGAGCAATAATTAGGAGTTACTTTGCCCAACTTTATGCCAATAAATTCTATAACTTAAATGAAATGGAAAAATACCTTCAAAAATATAGCTTGCCTAGATTAACAAATGAAGAAGTAAATATCCTAACAGTCTCATCTTAGAAAAAGAAATAGAACAAGCTATTAATTCCCTAAGAAAAAATCTCCAGGACCAGATGGATTTACATGTGTATTCTACCAAATATTTAAAGAACAATTAACTCCAATGCTATATAAACTATTCGAAAAAATAGGGATTGAAGGAGTCCTACCAAATTCCTTTTATGACACCTAAACCTAAACCAAGTAAACTGAAAACATAGAAAGAAAATTATAGACCAATCTCCCTAATAAATATTGATGCTAAAATCTTAAATTATTAGCAAAAAGATTACAGAAAATCACCCCCAGGATAATACACTATGACCAAGTAGGATTTATACCAGGAATACAGGACTGGTTCAACATTAGGAAAACTATTAGCATAATTAACTATATCAATAACCAAATTAACAAAAACATATGATCATCTCAATAGATGCAGAAAAAGCATTTGATAAAATCCAACATCCGTTTCTAATAAAAACACTTGAATATAGGAATAAATGGACTTTTCCTTAAAATAGTCAAGAGGGTATATTTAAAACCATCAGTAAGCATCATATGTAATGGGGATAAACTGGAACCTTTCCCAGTGAGATCAGGAGTGAAACAAGGTTGCCCACTATACCATTATTATTCAATATTGTATTAGAAACACTAGCCTCTGCAATAACAGTCAAGAAAGAGATTAAAGGAACTAGAGTAGGTAATGAGGAAACCAAACTATCACTCTTTGCAGATGATATGATGGTATACTTGGAGAACCCCAGAGATTCTACTAAAAAGCTATTAGAAATAATTCACAACTTGAGCAAAGTTGCAGGATACAAAATAAATCCACATAAATCCTCAGCATTTTTATACATCACCAACAAAATCCAACAGCAAAAGATACAAAGAGAAATTCCATTCAAAATAATTGTTGATAGAATAAAATATTTGGGAATCTATCTACCAAAGGAAAGTCGGGAATTATATGAGCAAAATTACAAAACACTTTCCACACAAATAAAGTCAGATTTAAATAATTGGAAAAATATTAAGTTCTCTTAGATAGGCTGAATGAATATAATAAAGATGACAATACTCTCTAAACTAATCTTTTTATTTAGGGCTATACAAATCAGACTCCCAAGAAGCTATTTTAATGACCTAGAAAAATAACAACAAAATTCATATGGAAGAACAAAAGGTCAAGAATTTCAAAGGAATTAATGAAAAAGAAAATCAAATGAAGGTGGCCTATCTGTACTGGATCTAAAACTATATTATAAAGCAACAGTCACCAAAACCATTAGGTATTGGCTAAGAAATAGATTAGTTGATCAGTGGAATAAGTTAGGTTCACAGGACAAAACAGTCAATAACTTTAATAATCTAGTGTTTGACAAACCCAAAGATCCCAACTTTTGGGATAAGAATTCATTATTTGACAAAAACTGCTGAGAAAACTAGAAATTAGTATGGCATAAATTAGGCATGGACCCACACTTAACACCATATACCAAGGTAAGATCAAAATGGGTCCATGATTTAGGCATAAAGAATGAGCTCATAGATAAATTAGAGGAACACAGACCTGTGGAGGAAGAAGGAATTTGTGACCAAAGAAGAACTAGAGATCATTATTGATCATACAATAGAAAATTTGGATTATATCAAATTAAAAAGCTTTTTGTACAAACAAAACTAATGCAAACAAAATTAGAAGGGAAGCAAAAAACTGGGAAAACATTTTTACAGTCAAAGGTTCTGATAAAGGCCTCATTTCCAAAATATGTGGAGAATTGACTCTAATTTACAAGAAATCAAGCCATTCTCCAATTGATAAATGGTCAAAGGATATGAACAGACAATTTTCAGATGATGAAATTGAAACTATGTCCACTCATATGAAAGAGTGTTCCAAATCACTATTGATCAGAGAAATGCAAATTAAGATAACTCTGAGATACCACTACACACCTGTCAGATTGGCTAAGATGACAGGAAAAAATAATGATGAATGTTGGAGGGAATGCAGGAAAACTGGGACACTAATGCATTGTTGGTGGAGTTGTGAATGAATCCAACCATTCTGGAGAGAAATCTGGAATTATGCCCCAAAAGTTATCAAACTGTGCATACCCTTTGATCCAGCAGTGCTACTACTGGGCTTATATCCCAAAGAGATACTAAAGAAGGGAAAGGGACCTGTATGTGCCAAAATGTTTGTGGTAGCCCTGTTTGTAGTGGCTAGAAAACTGGAAAATGATTGGATGCCCATCAATTGGAGAATGGTTGGGTAAATTGTGGTATATGAATGTTATGGAATATTATTGTTCTGTAAGAAATGACTAGCAGGATGAATATAGAGAGGCTTAGAGAGACTTATATGAACTGATGCTGAGTGAAATGAGCAGAACCAGGAGATCATTATATACTCCAAAAACGATACTGTATGAGGATATATACTGATGGAAGTGGATTTTTTCGACAAAGAGAAGATCTAACTCAGTTTCAATTGATCAATGATAGACAGAAGCAGCTACACAAAAAGAAAGAACACTGGGAAATGCATGTAAACTGTTTGCATTTTTGTTTTTCTTCCTGGGTTATTTTTACCTTCTGAATCCAACTCTTCCTGTACAACAAGAGAACTGTTTGGTTCTGCACATATATATTGTATCTAGGAAATACTGTGACATATTTAACATGTATAGGACTGCTTGCCATCTGGGGAAGGGGGTGGAGGAAGGGAGGAGAAAAGTCGGAACAGAAGTGAGTGAAAGGGATAATGTTGTAAAAAATTACCATGGATTCTGGCAATAAAAAGATAATTATTAAAAAATAAAATAAAATTTTCTTTCTTTTAAAAAAAATTAGGGAAAGAATTGAGAGTAGGGCAAAAGAAATAGAAAAATCTAAAGAGAAGAAGAATTCCTTAAAAAGCAAAAATGGCCAAATGGGAAAGCTCACCAAGGAAAATAATTCCTTATAAATTAGAATTAGGCAAATGGAAGCTAATGACTTTATGAGAAATCAAGATACAATAAAGCAAAAACAAAAACGTGAAAAAATAGAACAAAATGTGAAACATCTCATTGGAAAAATAATTGACCTAGAAAATAGATCCAGGAGAGATAATGAAAATTATTGATCTACCAGAAAATTATGATCAAAAAAAAGGGTTGGACATCATCTTTCAAGAAATTATCAAGGGAAACTTTTCTGATATTCTAAAACCAGTGGTTAAAATAGAAATTAAAAGAATCCACCAATCATCTTTTGAATGAGATTCCAAAATGAAAATTCTCAGGAATATTATAGCCAAATTGCAGAACTCCCAGGTGAAATAGAAAATATTACAAGCATCCAGAAATACACAATTCAAATATAGTGGACCCACAGTTAGAATAACACAAACTTTAGCAGCTTCTCCATTAAAACACTGGAGAATTTGAGATATGATATTCCAGAGGAATGGAGATAGAATTATAACCAAGAATCACCTACCCTGAAAAATGTCATATAATCTTTCAGGGGAAAAGGTGGATATTCAATTAAATAAGGGGTTTTCAAGTGTTTATGATGAAAAGAGCAGAGCTGAATAGAAAATGTGATTTTCAGCTATAGGGGTCAAGAGAAGCATAAGAAGATAATCAGGAAAGGAATATCATAAGGGACTTAAAAAGGTTTATCTCTTGGCATTTCTACATGGGGATGATACTTACAAGTCATTAGACCTTTCTCATTAGTATGGTTGGTAGAAGGCATATATGTGGATAGATAGCACAAGTGTGAATTGAATATGAAGGGATAATATCTTTTAAAAAATGAAATTATGAGGTGAGAGCAAAGATAGAAGTGGAATGATGTAAATTATCTTTCATAAAAAGAGGCAAGAAAAAGCTTTTACTCTGGAAGGGGAGAGGAAAGGGTGTCAATAAAGTTTACTGTCATCAAAATTGGCTCAAAGAAAAAATAACATTCACATTCAATATGAGTATAGAAATTTATTTTACCCTTCAGGAAAGAAGGAGGGGAATGGGATATGGAAAGGTGGGAGGGTGATAAAAGGGAGGCCATATGGGGGAGGGAGTGGTCAGTTGCAAAACACTTGGAGGGTGGAGGGAGTGAAAGAATAGAGAGAATAGAATAAATTAGGGGAAATACAGTTAGTGATAGTAATTGTAAAAAGAATTTTGAAGCAACATTCCCTGATAAGATCTCATTTTTCAGACATAGAGGAAACTGAGTCAAATTTATATAAGAGCCATGTCCCAATTGCTAAATGATGATAAGATATGATTTATGGCCCAAGATGTTGGAATCTTTACAAACTGCTAACCCATTAGAGTTGATAGATTATTGATCTGATCTTACAAGAAGAAGATCAGATCAATAATCTATCAACTCTAATGGGTTAGCAGTTTGTAAAGATTCCAACACCAAGAGATTATAAATTCATACCTATTCTTTGACCTAACAATACTACTATTGGGCATGAATCACAAAAATGATTTTTCTTTTTTCTTTTCATGATAATTTATTTTTTTTTATTAAAGCTTTTTATTTTCAAAACATATGGATAGATAATTTTTCAACATTGACCCTTGCATAGCTTTGTGTTCCAAATTTTCCCCTCCTTCCCTTCATTCCTTCCCCTAGATGGCAAGCCACCCAATATATGTTATACATGTTAAAATATATGTTAAATCAAATATATGTCAACATATTTATACAATTATTTTGCTGCATAAGAAAAATCAGATCAGAAAGGAAAGAAAATGAGTAAGAAAACAAAATGCAAGTGAATAATAACAAAAAGAGAATGTTAAATTGTGATCCACACTCAGTCCTACAGTCCTCTCTCTGGGTGTAAATGGCTCTCTTCATCACAAGATCATTGGAACTGGCCTTAATAATCCCATTGTTGGAAAGAATCATGTCCATCATGTTCCTATGGAACAATTATATTCCATAACATTCATGTACCATGACTTATTCAGTCATTCTCCAGCTGATGGGCATCCATTCAGTTTCCAGTTTCTTGGCACTACAAAAAGGGCTGTCACAAACATTTTTGCATATGTGAGCCCTTTTCCCTCCTCTAAAATCTCTTTGTAATATAGGCCCAGTAGAAACACTGCTGGGTCAAAGGGAATGCATAGTTTGATAGCCCTTTGGGCATAGTTCCAAATTTCTCTCTAGAGTGGCTGGATACATTCACGATTCCACTAACTATGTATTATGTCCCAGTTTTCCCACATCCCCTCTAACATTTTGTCATCTTTTCCTGTCATTTTAGCCAATCTGAGAGGTGTGTAGTGGTATCACAGGCTTGCCTTAATTTACATTTCTCTGATCAATAGTGATTAAGGATTTTGTCAAATTATCCATACATATGTTTTGAAAATAAAAAGCTTTATTTAGAAAACAGATTAGAAGAAAAGCACTAAATTGGGAAAATATCTTTTACATTTAAGAGTTCTGATAAAGGCCTTGTTTCTAAAATGTATAGAAAATTGACTCAAATTTATAAGAATTCAAGCCATACTCCAATAAATCGTCAAAGGATATGAACAGATAATTTTCAGATGAAGAAATTAAAACCATTTCTAGTCATATGTAAAGGTGTGCTTAATCACTTTAACCATTGTCTCTTCAACACAGTAATAATGAATCATATTCATGTATAACAATTTTTTTAGCCAATACACAATCAATTGGCATCTACTTTATTTCCAATTCTTTCCTCCTATAGAATATTGCTATAAACATCTTGGCGTATTATTTTTCTGTCTTTGCTTTCCTTATGGTATTTTATCTAACAGTGGAATCTCTGTTTAAGCTATAGACATTTTAGTCATTTTCTTAACATTTTTCAAGTTGTTTCCCAGAATACTTAAATCAATTTGCAGATCCACCAGAGTGCTTCAGTGTGACTATCTCTTCACAACTGCTGCAATATTGAATATTCCTAACTTTTGTTATCTTTGCCAATTTACTAGGGGAAATTTGATGGTGTAAATTTTTATGGCATTCAGTCATTTACCATTCTTTTGCTTATATTCATTGACCAATTATCCATTAGGGAATGGTTTTTAGCCTCTCATATTTCTATTGATTACCTACATATTGGCTGTCATATTCTTTAGAAAAGAGATTACATGATGTCAATTCTTTCCAGTTGACAGCTTCTTTTTTAATCTTGGTGATGCTCATTTTATTCACACAACACAATTTCAATTACATGTAACAGAGATTATTTATTTTTTCTTTGGTAATCAATGTAATCCTCTAACTGTTGGTTTGTGTCTGTGTGAGTATGTCTTTTTCTGTCTCTCTCAGCTATAATTGTGAAAAATATCAGAGACGCATTTTTAATGACATGCCCTTTAATATTCAAGTCACACATCTATGGCAAGCTTATTAGGGCATATGATGTGATTTTCCTAAGCCAAATTTGTGTTCCCAAATTGCTTTCCAGGTCTTCTTCACTCCAGGTCCAACATTATATCTATTCACTACAACATCTTGCCCCTTCTAATAGCTAGCATTTAAATAGCAGTTTAAGATTTGTAAAATCCTTGATTACTCCATCATTTGATGAGACTGAGTAAAAGTATAGTTTCCATTATTGCAGTTTGAAAATGTTCATTTGTCATTCCTTATGTTCTAATACCCAGCTCAGTCATTTCTGTTTCCAAGAAACCTTTCCTGATTCCATGGATTAGAAGAGATTCCTGTCTCCTGTCTCTCATTTAGTTGCTTGATCTCTCCTATCCACTTATCATATTGTTATCATAATTCTCTATCTCTGTCTTTCTCTGTTTCTCTTTGTCTGTCCGTTTCTGTCAGTATGTTTTTCTGTCTCTTTCTCTAACTGGATCTCTTTCTCTGTCTAGGTCTCTGTCTCTTTTCTGTCTCTGTCTGTCTCCCCTTCTCTGTGTGTCTCTCTGTCTCTCCCTCTCTATTATGTCTCCCATTGCTGGAAACCAAGTCCTTCCTATAGAAAACACCTAATACATGTTTGTTGTTTTGAAACTGAATGCTTTGGATGAGCAGCTCACCTTTTCAATGAGTGAGTGTTTGCTCCTTTTTCTCCCCACTCTCCTGTGATCCTGTAATCTGGTTTCTATGCTGTTTATTCCTTCAGCTCCAGTTAATTACAGCCAGTCACAAACCAGAGGCCACTTTATCATTGAGCACAAACTGGTTGGAGAGATCATAATGAATAGACTGAAGAATAACCCATGCCACCAGAGACGACCACCAGTTTAAGGTTTTGTCAGAGATTGTCCCTAATATTGCATTGTACAACCACTGTACTTTATCTTGTGCCTCAATTTTCCTTTTACAATAGTAGCTATTGACTCCATATCACCTTTATTTTTTAAAATCAGAACTGCTTCCAGACCAAAGTCCATCTGAAGACATCTTTCACATTTTCTATTTCCAGATTTTGTTCTAGAGCTCCACCTACTTGATGATAGTAACCAAGGTTTGTCATCTGACCCATCCCTAACCAATGGACTTCTACCATTTCACAATCATTGACTTGACTTCCTGTTTATTATTTGAGCTTTCATTTTCAGATAGAACACCAGAATATAGCCACACTCTTAAGAGATCTCCCCTGGATGTCAAGGTAGTTAATATCATAAATACCATTTGTGACCTTCCATAAGTCTCTTCTGTCTTTTGGCTGTTTGTTTGTTTGTTTTTTTTTTCCTGTGATAAAATGCGTGGACTGGATGAATGTGGAATGGGATGGTATGCCAGATGTGAGTGTTTAGGGAGGGGAGGGGAGTGTTGGACTTCAAATCTCCAAGGTCCCATTTATCTTTGTGACTCTCAATACTACAATTTCCCATGCTGTCATCTACCCTTTCCCCAATACTTTATTGAAGGAAATGAACCAGAAAG
Source organism: Antechinus flavipes (assembly GCF_016432865.1). NCBI lineage: Eukaryota > Metazoa > Chordata > Mammalia > Dasyuromorphia > Dasyuridae > Antechinus > Antechinus flavipes. The sequence goes on from NC_067398.1 coordinate 650,967,054, forward strand.
CCTGAAGACTTTAAAGAGGACTCCCTGGGAAATCCGTGGAGTCTGCTAGGGGAGGAGAATGTGTGTGTGTGTGTGTGTGTGTGTGTGTGTGTGTGTGTGTGTGTGTGAATTTGGGGCAGTGGTGAGGAATATCCATAAGTGGAGAACAGATGAGGGGGTGGATAGAAAGTTGGAATTCAGAAAACATGGGCTCATATCTTGCTGGTGACTTTAACTCTGTATGTATGGAAAAAGCCCTTAAAGTCTTTGATGATTAGTTAACTCATTTTTAAAATGGAGATAATAAGGTACCTGTAACTCAGAATTCTTTAAGATTTACTTGGGGGTGGCTGAGCCAAGAAAGCAGAGACTAGGCAGGTCTTTGTCTTACTTCCTCCTCATGTCCCTCAGATCAGCACCAGATCAAGCCTCTGAATGATTTTTTGAAGTGACAGAACCCACAAATATTTGGAGTATAACAAATTTCCAGCAGAAGATATTTTTGGAAGAACTACATAAAAGGTATGTTTCCAAAAAGATTTACTTGAAATGATATCTATAAAATGTTTTGCATTTTTCAAATTGTTTTATAAAATGTTTATTATTATTTGAGAAAGAATGACTATTAAATTCTTCTCTGATTTTGCCTGGTTCAGACAAACTGAGCAGTATAGTAGATACTCACAGTTGGAAGCAGAAAGATCTGAGTTCACTTTTTCCTTCGACAACTTGCTAGTTATATGATCCTAGGTCATTCCCTTAACCTCTCAGCCTCAGTTTGTTCATATGTAAAATGAAGTTAATAACAGTACATACTACATGACATTATTCCTGAGGTACAATTGAAAACAATTCAATTCAATAAACATTTTATTAAGTGCCTCATATATGCCAAGCAGTCTGCAAAGTACGAGGGAATGAAAGAAGGAATGAAGAAAGGGACAAAGAAGGAGAGGGACGAAAGGAGAAAGGGGAATGAAGGAAGGAAGAAAGGAATGGAGGAACAGAGGGAGGAAAAGAGGGAGAGGCATGAATAAATGGGAAGAGAAGAAGAAAAGAAAAGGAAAAGAAGGAAAGAAAAAAGGAAGAAGGAAGGAAGGAGAGAAGGATGGAAGGCTAGAGGGAAGAAGGAAGGAAAAGAGAAAGGGAGGAAATGATGGAGGGAAAATGAAGGAAAGAAGGAATACATTAAGGAACAATGGGCTTTCTTATTTATCTTCGATATAGCATATTTGCACATAGCTGTTTGTAAGTTGTCTCCCCCTTTAGACTGATATCTCCTTCAGAACAGAAAGTATCTTTTGCCTTTTTTTATCCCCCAAACTTAGTACAATGTCTAGGACACTGAAGAGAATAAACTCTTATTGACTAACTATTGCTTTACTGACTCTCCAAAGTATAGAAAGAAGTACCTCATTATAACTATCATACTAATACACTCCTTGTAGCTCCCACTGCAGAGTCCAACTTTATTCTTAATAAATATGCTCTGTCCTAGTAGACACTTTCTGGGGTTTGAGAGGAGGCATCTGTGGACAAGGAATGGATGCAAGAAATGGAAGAGAGAGCAGCAGCAGGGTCCCAAGAGACCCAGAGATGGGAATAGTGGTTGACCATCATCCCTGTTTTCCCTATGCTCAGTCAGATAACCAGCCTTCTCCCTGAGCAGAGCCATGAATGCCTCTCTCCTAGAGAAGGATGTCTGTATAATTGACCTGTTTGGGGAGGAGATTCCAAAGACTAATACATAATGCCTTTACCTGTGCCAGGACAAAGCATGTAGGTCAGATTCTCCTGAGTTACATGATGTCTTTCAGGTGAAGAAGAGACAAAAACCAATGGATCCCCAAGTGAGAAATGCTATAAGGAACATCATTGGTTTGTGGACAATATCATATTTCTTTTCTACATCCATCTTTTTTACCTACAGAAGTAAGTATAATTTTAAAAAAATCAGGGCAGAGAATTCCTCTTGAGCCCTAAGGGCCAGTTTTGAGTGGGGAAGGTATAGGGATATGAGCACTGGTTGTTTCTACCCTTCCCCTAACCAATTTAAGCCAAAAAAGTATCACTAATACCTATAATAAACACATTTTAGGATTTTTTGGGGTGCTTTGCCCATAAGCTAATACAGAGAGAAAAATTGTGGGATTATAAGACATATCAGAAACTTAAAATTCCTCTTTTCTCAGGAGTCTGAGACTGGAGCTAAGGAATTGTCTCTAGATCCCTAGAACCCTCAGTAACACTTTCTATCCCTGAGGCTATTGGTTTCTTTCCTTATCTGGGATGTTTCCTGTATGAGAAGACATGGGTGCAAAAAAAGTGGTTTTGAGCTACCTTGGGATCTCAATTCACATCTCTCCACTTCTGTGTCTTCAGTGGGAGAGCTGGGCCAGCAGTCTTCTTCTGTGGGACAGATTTAGTTGGAAAAGGTTCCTATTGTCAGTTTTTTGGGAGCTCCTGAGTCCTTTAGCCAAAGCTGACAGTGCAGAGGATAGGGGAGCATTTGAGTAGTAGTGTCCTTAACTCTTGTTGTTCTCTTGCAGAACGTCTTCAGAAAGTAGCTTTTCTGTGGCACGTGCATGGGATCCTGTCAGTGACTTATTCAATGGAAGTGGGTGCTTGTATTTGTTTTTTGTGGGCAAAGCACAGTTGTCCAGGTAATGGTGACCTAGGAGCAAAGATGGGTAAGGGGAAGGTAATTGGACAATATTAAGGGGCAGTCCTCATAAAAAACTCACTGGGTGTCAACTCCCTATGCTCATTCTGTTATTACTGCAGTCTCTACACAGTCTTGACCCAGGTATCCATTTTTTCCCTTTCAAAGACAAATGTGACTGTGACTCTCCCCAGATATCAGCAGAAGCATGTGTCCCAGAGATCTCTTGAGGACTTTAGGGGTGGGGAGGGAAAGGTTCCTGAGGATGGAATAGGCTGTGTATAATTCAGTGTGTCAGGTATGCAGAGGTGGTAGAGATAGCCACCTCTGGGCTGTGACTTGGGGTGGCAAAAGAGAAAAGTGGTTCCTATCTTCCTAGAGAAGAGAACTGGGAAGGGAAATCATATAGTCTTCTCTTTGGACCAGTTTCTAAGAGATCATTGCTGATTCTTTCTTCTGCAGGATTTATTCACGAGGAAGATTGGACGAATTGGTGTTGGAGCCTCATTTTGCTCTCCATCACATTCTTAACAATATTTTTTTTTAAATTTATAATTCAATATTATTTCTCTTTTTTTATGATACTGATGTTTTCAATTAATTTCACCAATATTGACAGCATCATCTTTTTGATGTCTGTATTAAGGATATATTTTTTGCGTTTTCTTCCCAAACTTTTAGAGTCAAGCTCTGCTTCTGGTGGATAGGGGGCCCTATCCCAAGCTTCCTGTACAGGTTTTGAGCATAAGGTTTGCAGGGGGAAGTTTTGCCTACTCTTTTCAGGTAAATAGGCTAGTTTCTCAGAATTTGCCTTCTGAGCTAGGACTGGAAGCTATCCCATTGATTTGCTCTTCTACTGAGCCAGGACTGAGGGTCTTAAGGTGCTCATGAGCTGTGATTAAGACTCTCTCACCAGTGTCCCACAATCTATCTGAGCTGGCCAGAACACCTTTTTCACTCCAGTGCAGCTGATCTTTCTTGAAGTTTTTCCAATCTCTCTTGAGCTGGAGAGTAGTTTCATTCTAGTTATGTAAATTATGTAAAACATTTCCATATTAGTCATTTTGTACAAGAAGTCTAAATTAAAAGAAAAAAAAGCAATAAAGTGACAACTAGCATGCTTCACACTATTCAATCAATATGAGTTTTTCCTCCCTTCTCCCCACTCCTTTCCCTAGATGGCAAGTAATCCAATATATGTTAAATATGTGCAATTCTTCCATACATATTTCCACAATTATCATGTTGCACAACAAAAATCAGATCAAAAAGAAAAAAAAGAGAAAGTAAAAAAAAATGCAAGCAAAGAACATCAAAAAAAGTGAAAATAATATGTTGTGATCCACACTCAGTCCTGACAGTCCTCTCTCTGAGTGCAGATGGCTCTTTCATCACAAGACCTTTGGAACTGGCCTGAATTACCTCATTGTTGAAAAGAGTCCATCTGTCAGAATTGAGCATTATATAATTTTTTGTTATTGCTGTCTCAATGTTGTTCTGGCTCTATATACTTTGGATCATTTCATCTAAGTATCTCCAGGCTTCTCTGAAATAATCCTGCTGATAATTTCTTTTTTTTTTTTTGAAGATAAAGTGTAACCATTCCCAAATGCTGATCATTTGTTATAGAACAACATTATGCCATAACATTCACAGATCATAATTTATTCAGCCATTCTCCAACTAATGAGCATTCATTCAGTTTTCAGTTTTTTGCCACTACAAAAAGGATGCCCACAAACATTTTTACACATGTGGATCCTTTTCCCTTTTTTATTATCTCTTTGGGATACAGGCCCAGGAGAAATACTGCTGGATTTTTGATAGCCCTTTGGGTGTAATTCCACATTGCAACTCGACAACAATGTATTAGTATACCAATTTTCCTACACCCCCCCCCAACATTATTGAACACAAAATAGTTAATTTTGATTATATTAAGTTAAAAGTTTTTGTAGAAAAAAAACTAATACAGAGAAGATTAGAAGGGAAGCATTAAACTGGGAAAACATTTTTACATTCAAAGATTCTGATAAAGGCCTCATTTCTAAAATATATAATTAACTCAAACTTATAATAATTCAAGCCATTCTCTAATTGATAAAGGGTCAAAGGAAATGAATAGACATTTTCAGATGAAGAAATTGAAACTATTTCTAGTAATATGAAAAAATGCTCCAGATCACTATTGATCAGAGAAATGTAAATTAAGACTACTCTAAGATAGCATTACACACCTCTCAGTTGGCTAAGATGACAGGAAACAAGAATGACCAGTACTGGAAAGGATTGAAATACATTGTTGGTGGAACTGTGAATGGATCCAACCATTCTGGAGAAAAATTTGGAATTATGCTCAAAAAGTTATTAAACTTTTCATACCCTTTGATCCAGCAGTGTTTCTACTGGGCTTATATCCCAAAGATATATATATATATATATATATATATATATATATATATATATATGTATATATATATATATATATATATATATGTGTGTGTGTGTGTGTGTGTGTGTGTGTGTGTATTTATTATTATTATAGCTTTTTATTTACAAGATATATGCATGGGTAATTTTTCAGCATTGACAATTACAAAACCTTTTGTTCCAATTTTTCCCCTCCTTCCTCTCACCCCCTCCCCTAGATGGCAGGTAGATCAATACATGTTAAATATGTTAAAGTATATCTTAAAATACAATACATGTATATATATCCATACAGTTATTTTGCTGCACAAGAAGAATTGGACTTTGAATTAATGTACAATTAACCTGTGAAGGAAACAAAAAATGCAAGCGGACAAAAACAGAGAGATTGGAAATGCCATGTAGTGGTTCATACTCGTTTCACAGAGTTCTTTTGCTGGGTGTAGCTGATTCTATTCCTTATTGAACAAATAGAACTGGTTTGGTTTATCTCATTGTTGAAGAGAGCCATGTCCATCAGAATTGATCATCATATAGTATTGTTATTGAAGTATATATGATCTCCTGGTCCTGCTCTTTTTACTCAGCATCAGTTCGTGTAAGTCTCTCCAGGCCTTTCTGAAATCATCCCGCTGATCATTTTGTACAGAACAGTAATATTCTATAATATTCATACCACAATTTATTCAGCCATTCTCCAATTGATGGGTCTCCACTCAGTTTCCAGTTTCTAGCCACTACAAACAGGGCTTCCACAAACATTTTTGCACATGTGGGTCCCTTTCCCTTTAAGATCTCTTTGGGATATAGGCCAGTAGTAACACTGCTGGATCAAAGGGTATGCACAGTTTGATAACTTTTTGAGTATAGTTCCAAATTGCTCTCCAGAATGGCTGGATGTATTCATAGTTCCATCAACAATGTATCAGTGTTCCAGTTGTCCCATATCCCCTCCAACATTGGTCATTGTCATTTCCTGTCATCTTAGCCAATCTGACAAGTGTGTAGTAGTATCTCAGAGTTGTTTTAATTTTCATTTCTCTGATTAATAATGACTTGGAGCATCTTTTCATATGACTAGAAATAGTTTCAATTTCTTCATCTGAAAATTGTCTGTTCATATTCTTTGACCATTTATCAATTGGAGAATGGCTTGATTTCTTATAAATTAGAGTCAATTCTCTATATATTTTGAAAATGAGGCCTTTATCAAAATCTTTGATTGTAAAAAATATTTTCCCAGTTTATTGTTTCCCTTCTAATCTTTTCTGTATTAGTTTGTTTGTACAAAGACTTTTGTGATCAATAATTATCTCCAATTCTTCTTTGGTCACAAATTCCTTCCTCCTCCACAAGTCTGAGAGGTAAACTATCTTATGTTCTTCTAATTTATTTATAATCTCATTCTTTATGCCTAGATCATGAACCCATTTTGACCTTATCTTAGTGTACAGTGTTAAGTTAAGTACAAGTTAAGGTCAATGCTTAGTTTTTGCCATACTAATTTCCAATTTTTCCAGCAGTTTTTGTCAAGCAGTGAATTCTTATCCTAAAACCTGGGGTTCAAAGAGATCTTAAAAGAAGGAAAGGGACCCACATGTGCAAAAATATTTGTGGCAGTCCTTTTTGTAGTGACTAGAAACTGGAAACTGTGTGCATGCCCATGAATTGGATAATGGCTGAATAAAATATGGCATATGAATATTATAGAATTGTTTTGTAAGAACATGATTTGTTATAGAATTGTTTAGTAAGAAATGATCAGCAGGATGGTTTCAGAGAGGCATGGAGAGACTTAGATGAATTGATGTGAAGTGAAATGAGCAGAACCAGATCATTATACACTGCAACAAAAAGACTATATAATGATCAATTCTGATGGATGTGGCTCTCTTCAATAATGAGATGATTCAAACCAGTTCTAATTGTTCAGTGATGAAGAGCTACATCCGAAAGAGGACTGTGGGAAATGAGTGTGGACCACAGCATAGCATTTTTACTCTTTCTGTTAATGTTTGCTTGCATTTTGTTTTCTTTCTCAGGTTTTTTTCTTCTTCTTGATCTGATTTTTCTTGTGTACAGTGAGAACACTGTATAAATATACATACATTTGTTGGATTTAACATATATTTTAATGTATTTAACATGTATTGGACTAACTGCCGTCTAGGGGAGGGACTGGGAGGAAGAAGGGAAAAATTTGGAACAGAAAGTTTTGCAAGGCTCAATGTTGAAAAATTACCCATGCATCTGTTTTGTCAACAAAAAGCTTTAATAAAAATAAAATAAAATGGGGGAAAATGAATTTAAGAGAGCAAAATGTTCTAGGATGAAGGAAAAGGGAGAAATAGAATGGTGTAAATTATCTTCCATAAAAAGAGGCAAGAAAAAGTTTTTACTGTGGAGGAGGAGAGGAGAGGGTGTTAGTGAAATGTACTTTCATCAGAACTGGCTCAAAGGAAAAATAACATCTACACTCAATATGAATATAGAAATCTAGTTTACCCTTCGAGAAAGAAGGAGGGAATGGAATGTGGGAAGTAGAGAAGGTGATAAAAGGGAGGCCATATGGGAGAGGGAGTGGTCAGTTGCAAAACACTTTTGAGGACGGACAGAATGAAAGGATAAAAAGAATAGAATAAATTGGGGGAAATGCAGTTAGTAATAGTAATTGTAAAAAGAATCTTGCAGCAACATTCTCTGATAAGATCTCATTTCTCAGACATAGAGAAAACTGAGTCAAATTTATATAAAATAAGAGCCATGTCCCAATTGATAAATGATCATAAGATATGATTTATGCCCCCAAAGTTATAAATTCATGCCTATTCTTTGACCTAAAAATACTGCTGTTGGGCATGAATCATAAAAGTGATTCTTCTTCTTTTTCTTTTTTTTTTTTTTTTTTGCTTTTCAAGATAATATTTTTTAATTGTTTTTTTTATTAAAGCTTTTTATTTTCAAAATATATGGATGGTTAATTTTTCAACATTGATCCTTGCATAGTCTTGTGATCCAAAATTTCCCCTCCTTCCCTTTACTCCTTCCCCAATATGGTAAGCAATCCAATATATATTATACATATTGAAATATATATTAAATTCAATATATGTCAATATACTAATATAATTATCTTGCTGCATAAGAAAAATCAAATCAAAAAGGAAAGAAAATGAGTAAAAAAACCAAAATGCAACAACAAAACAGAGGTGAGAATGTTAAGTTGTGACTCATACTCAGTTCCCACAGTTCTCTTTTTGGGTATAGATGGCTCTCTTCATCCCAAGATCATAGGACCTGACTTCAATCATCTCATTGTTGGAAAGTATCATGTCCATCATAATTGATCATCATATAATAATCCTGTTACCCTGTACAGTGATCTTCTGGTTCTGCTCATTTCACTCAGCATCAGTTCATGCAAGGCTCTCTAGGCTTCTCTAAAATCATCTTGTTGATCGTTTTATTATTGTATTATCCTGAAGATGGCTTTTTGTAATCTCTTTGCTAATATTTTATTTAAGATTTTTGTATCAATATTCATTAGGGAAATTAGTCTATAATTTTCTTTCTTTGTTTTCACCCTACTTGGTTTAGGTATCAGCACTGTATCTGAATCATAAATGGAATGTAGTAGGAGTCCTTCTTTTCCTATTTTTCAAATAATTGATATAGTATTGGCATTAATTGTTCTTTTTTTTTAATAACTTTTTATTGATAGGACTCATGCCAGGGTAATTTTTTACAGCATTATCCCTTGCATTCACTTCTGTTCTGATTTTTCCCCTCCCTCCCTCCACCTCCTCCCCTAGATGGCAAGCAATCCTTTACATGTTGAATAGGTTACAGTATATCCTGGATACAATATATGTATGCAGAACCGAACAGTTTTCTTGTTGCACAGGGAGAATTGAATTCAGAAGGTATAAATAATCTGGGAAGAAAAACAAAAATGCAAGCAGTTTATATTCATCTCCCAGTGTTCTTTCTTTGGGTGTAGCTGCTTCTGCCCATCTTTGATCAAATGAAACTGAATTAGCTCTTTTTATCGAAGAGATCCACTTCTATCAGAATACATCCTCAAACAGTATCATTGTTGAGGTATATAATGATCTCCTGGTTCTGCTCATTTCACTTAGCATCAGTTCATGTAAGTCTCGCCAGTCCTCTCTGTATTCATCCTGCTGGTCATTCCTTACAGAACAATAATATTCCATAATGTTCATATACCAGGAATTAATTGTTCTTTAAATGTTTGGTAGAATTCACATGTAAATCCTCTGCTCCTGAAGATTTTTTCCTTAGGGAGTTGATAACTAGTCTTTTCTATTTCTTTTTCTAAAATGGGACTATTTAAATAATTTATTTCCCCTTTTGTTAACCTATTAACCTATATTTTTGTAGATATTCTTCCATTTCACTTAGATTATCAAATTTATTGACATATATGTGCAAAATAACTCCTAATTATTGCTCCAATTTCCTCTTCATTTGTGGAAAGTTCTCCCTTTCAGTTTTTGAGATTAACAATTTGATTTTCTTCTTTCCTTTTTCTAATCAAATTAACTAAAATCTATTTTGCTGCTTTTTTCATAAAACGAACTCTTAGTTTTATTTATTAATTCAATAGTTTTCTTACTTTCAATTTTATTAATCTCCCTTTTTATTTTCAGAAATTCAAATTTGGTATTTAATTGAGGATTTTTAATTTGTCCTTTTTCTAACTTTTTTAGTTGTAAGCCTAATTCATTGATCTTCTCTTTCTCTTTTTATGCATGTAAGCATATAAAGATATAAAATTTTCTCTAACAACCACTTTGGCTGCATCCCACAAATTTTATTATGTTGTCTCATTATTGTCATTCTCTTGAATGAAGTTATTGACTGTGTCTATGACTTATTGTTTTACTCATTCATTCTTTAGGATTTGATTATTTAATTTCCAATTATTTTTGTTCTATTTGTCCCTAGCCTTTTATTACATGTGATTTTTATTGCATTGTGATCTGAAAAAAATACATTTACTATTTTTGCCTTTCTGCATTTGATTTTGAGGTTTTTATGCCCTAACACATGGTCAATTTTTGTATAAGTTCCATGAACCACTGAGAAAAAAGTAAACTCCTTTCTGTCTCCATTTAATTTTCTCCAGAGATCTATCATACCTAACTTTTCTAACATTTTGTTTACCTCTTTAATTTATTTATTATTAATTTTGTGGTTCATTTTATCTAATTCCATGACAGCAAGGCTGAGATCCCCTAGTAGGATAATTTTGCTGTATATTTCTTCTTGCACCTTTCTTAATTTCTCCTCTAGGGATTTCCATGCTATACCATTTGATGCATATATGTTTAGTATTGATATTGCTTCATTATCTGTGGTACCCTTTGGCAAGATGTAGTTTTCTTCCTTATCTCTTTTACTTAGATCTATCTTTGCTTTTACTTGATTTGAGATCAGGATCTGCTCTTATGTTTACTTCACCTGAAGTATAATAAATTCTGCTCTAGCTCTTTATCTTCACTCTGTATGTATCACTCTACTTTAAATGTGTTTCTTGTAAACAACATATTGTAGGATTTTGGCTTTTGATCCAGGCTGCTATCCATTTCCATTTTATGGGAGAGTTCATTCCTTTTACATTCACAGTTAAAATAATAATTTTCTATTTCCTGCCAAACCTATTTACTCTAGTTATGCTTTTCTCTTTCCTTTTCTCCTTCCCTTATCCCAAGTATTTTGTTTTTGATCACAACCTCCTTCAAACCTTCCCCTTTACGGCCCCTCCCCCTTTCTTATACCTTTTCCCTACTATTTCTGTTTTCCTTTCTATTAGCCTTCCCTTTTCTTTTTCCCTTTTCTATAAGGTGAGATAAGTTTCTCTGTGAAACCAAATATGTCTGATATTCTTTCTTTGAGCCAAATCTAATGAGTGAAAGATTCATGCCATGCTCATCCCCCCTCAATTATAATAAGTCTTCTTTGCCTCTTCTTGAGAAGTAATTTCCATTATTTTACTTTCTTTTCCCAGTCCAATCCCATTACCACCTCCAGTTTTTTTTCATATTATCATAATAAAACCAAATTATACCTATACTCTCTAAGTATATCTATATACCATATCAGAAATATAGTTCTCAAGAGTTTTTTTTCCTTTATAACTTTTTATGCTTCTCTTTAGTCCAATGTTTGGAGATAATTTTTGTTTTTTGGTTCAGCTCTGGTCTTTCCATCAGAAATAGATGAAATTCATCTGTATCATTGAATGTGGATCTTTTCCCCTTAAAGATAATGCTCATTTTAGCTGGATAGCTTATTCTTGACTGTAATTTAAATTCTTTGCCTTTCTGAATATCAGATTGCAGACCCTCCAGTCCTTTAAGATGAAAGATGCTAGGTCCTGAGCATTCCTGATTGTGTCTCCTAGATATTTAAATTGTTACTTTCTGACTACTTGCAATATTTTTCCTTTGGTCTGATAGTTCTGAAATTTATTTATTTATTTGTTTTTAAATTAAAGGTTTTTTTGTTTGTTTGTTTGTTTTTTATAAATCATATGCATGGGCAATTTTTCAATATTGAAAATTTTTGTTCCAAATTTTCCCCTTTTTTCTTCTATTTCCTCCCCTAGATGGCAGGTAGTCCAATACATGTTAAATATGTTAAAATATATATTAAATCCAATATCTGTATGCATATTTATGCAGTAATCTTGCAAAAGAAAAATCAGATCAACAAGGAAGGAAAAAAACTGAGAGAGAAAACAAAATGCAAACAAACAATAGAGAAAGTGAGAATACTATGTTGTGGTCCACACTCAGCTCCCATGTTCCTCTCTTTGGGTGTAGATGGCTCTCTTCATCATTGAACAAGTGGCACTGGTTTGAATCATCTCATTGTTGAAGAGAGCCACATCCATCAGAATTGATCATTGTGTAGTCTTGTTATTGCAGTATATAATGATCTCCTGGTTCTGCTCATTTAACTTTGCATCAGTTCATCTAAGTCTCTCTAGGCCTCTCTGAAATCAGGATTTTGGTCATTTCTTACAGAGCAATAATATTTCATAACATTCATATACAATAATTTATTCAGTCATTCATCAATTTATAGGCATCCACTCAGTTTCCAGTTTCCACTACAAAAAGGGCTGCCACAAACATTTTTGCACATGTGGGTCTCTTTCTCTCCTTTAATCTCTTTTTGATATATAATCCAAGAAGAAACACTGCTGGATCAAAGGATATGCACTGTTTGATAACTTTTTGAGCATAGTTCCAAATTTCTCTCCAGAATGGTTCAATCCATTCACAGGTCCACCAACAAGGTATCAGTGTCCCAGTTTTCCCAAATCCTTTCCAACATTGGTCATTCTCATTTCCTGTCATCTTAGCCAATCTAAGAGGTGTATAGGGGTATCTCAGAATTGTCTTAGTTTGAATTTCTCTGATCAATAGTAATTTGGAGCATCTTTACATATGATTAGAAATAGTTTCAATTTCTTCATCTGCAAATTGTCTAGTCATTTCCTTTGACCATTTATCAATTGGAGAATGGCTTGAATTCTTATAAGTTTGAGTCAATTATATATTTTAGAAATAAGGCCTTTATCAGAAACTTTGAATGTAAAAATATTTTACCAGTTTATTGCTTCCCTACTAATCTTGTCTGCATTAGTTTTGTTTCTACAAAAACTTTTTAACTTAATATAATCAAAATTATCTATTTTGTGATCAGTAATGATCTCTATTTCTTCTTTTGTTGCAAATAACTTCCTCCTCCACAGGTCTAAGAAGTAAACTATCCTATGCTCTTCTAATTTGTTTATAATATCATTCTTTATGTCTAAATCATGAACCCATTTTGACCTTATACAGTGTAGTTCTGAAATTTAGCCACAGTAATCCTTGGAGTTTTCATTTTGAGTTCTCTTTCATGAGGTGGTTGGTGAATTCTTTCAATGGCTATTTTACCTTCTGATTCTAGGACACTAGGGCAGTTTTCCTTTATGATTTCCTTTAAAATAAAATCTAGATTCTTTTTTTTTTTCATTATGGTTTTCAGGAAGTCCAATAATTAGATCGTCTCTCCTTGATCTATTTTCTAGGTCAGTTGTTTTTCCTAGGATGTATTTCATATTTTGTTCTATTTTTTCATTCTTTTGGTTTTGTTTGACTGATTCTTGAAGTCTTATTGAGTCATTCATTTCCCTTTGTTCAATTCTAATTTTTAGTGTTTTATTTCATTCAGTTACCTTTTTTTTTTTTTTTTTTTTTTTTTAGCTCCTTTTGTATTTGGCCAATTGAGTTTTGTTCTTTGCCATTTTTTTCCATTTCACAAATTCTGCTTTTCAAAGAGTTGGTATCTTTTTCATATCTATTTTGTGAGGAATTATATGCTTTTTTCATTTCATCAAACCTACTTTGTAGGGAGGTATATGCTTTTCCTATTTCATCAAATATATTTTGTAGGGAGTTATATGCTTTTCCTTCATCAAATCTTTTTTTAAAAGAATTTTCTTATGACTAGCAGGATGAATACAGAGAGGATTGGCTAGACTTACATGAACTGATGCTAAGTGAAATGAGCAGAACCAGGAGATCATTATATACTTCAACAATGATACTGTATGAGGATGTAGTCTGATGGAAGTGGATTTCTTCGACAAAGAGAGCTAATTCAATTTCAATTGATCAAGGATAGACAGAAGCAACTACACCCAACGAAAGAACACTGGGAAATGAATGTAAACTGCTTGCATTTTTGTTTTTCTTCCTGGGTTATTTTTACTTTCTGAATCCAATTCTTCCTATGCAACGAGAGAACTGTTTGGTTCTGCACACATATATTGTATCTCGAATACACTGTAACATATTTAACTTGTATAGGACTGCTTGCCATCTGGGGGAGGGGGTGAAGGGAGAGAGGGAGAAAGTCGGAACAGAAGTGAGTGCAAGGATAATGTTATAAAAAAATTACCCAGGCATGGGCTCTGTCAATAAAAAGTTATAATTAAAAAATGGGAAAAAAAAGAATTTTCTTCAGATCATTTCTGTTTTTCCTTTTCCTTTTTTTCCATACTCTCTTGCAAAGATCTCATTTCCTTTCCCTACTTTTCTTCTTTCTTTTAAGATCCTTTTTGAAATCTTCCAAGAAAGCCTTGTTAAATGGAGACTTCATCTGAAGTTGATCGGCTTTTAGGAACCTCAGGATTTGGTTTGTTCTCTCTCTCCATAAAAGTTGTCTATGGTCAGAGCTATTTTTGCCTTTTTGTTCATTTTTTAAAGGGTTGAGATCTGCTCTTAAGGCAAAGAAGTGACAGCTGCTTTATTTTGCCCTGGCACAGGTATTTTTGACTAGTATTGGATAATCCAGATGCTGAGTTCTTTAGTTGAACTCAATGGCTCACAATTTGCCTTTTATATTCGCTTTTGGGTATTTCACATCTGCTAATACCTGCTTGTAACCAGTACAGAGTAGCTTAAGAGCCTCACAGAAGATTTCCTGGTGTATGCTGTCATACTCTGGCTCCCTGCTCCAGCTCCTTGCCCTGGAGCCCTTGTGATGGCCTGGTTTTGGCAGACTGTTCTCCTGTCCATTTAAAATATACCTGTTCTGAAGTTCTTTTGAAATATCTTCTTCTAGCAATGTTTTATACTGCAGATATTTGTGGGTTCTGTCACTTCAAAACCAGTGTAGAAGCTGAATCTATTATTGGTTTGAGAGAAGGTCAAAGGAGGTCACAGAAAGTCATGTCTGTTCTTCCCCACCTTGGCTCCACCCCCAGAGATTTTTCATTTAAAAAAAAAAAGGAAAAGTGGGATGACCGCATTAGCACCTTGGATACCTGAGAATCAGCCGGAGTCAGGATAAACAAAAGTCCTTGGTCTTTATTCTTGGTCTTTAAAGGTAGAAGTGAATTGGATGGATGCAGAATCTCTACAACCTCCTTCTTCCTTGTCTACCACCAAAGTGACTCTGGCTAGTCTTTCTCCACCCCCTAGTCCCTCCTACAATTCTCTGTATACACAAATTATCTAGCCAGCACAGGATAGTGGGAAGGGCCATTTTCTAAGCATATGCATATATTGTCGAATCAGTAGTTAGCCTTAAGTGCTTGGTTGTCCGACCTCAGTGCATGAACTCAAGAGTTTCAGCCCTTTACAGAAAAGGACTTATAAGTACAAAAATATCTGTGACAAATCTCTTTCCAGGACAAAAAAAATTTCTGGGGGTGAAGCCAAGGTGGAAAAGAACATATATCAATTGGGGATTGGCTTGATAAATTGTGGTTTGTAATTATGATGGAATATCATTGTTCTATGGGAAATGATAAGCAAGATGCTTTAAGAAAAAACCTGAAAAGTCCTCCATGAACTCAAGCAAAGTGAAATGTACTGCATACAAAGCAGTAGTAGTGTTCTGGCATGATCAACTGTAAATGACTTTGCAATTCTTGGCAGTACAATGATCCATGACTATTCTGAAGGACTTAAGATAAAAAATCTTTTTTTAAGCTTTGTATTTTCTTCTTTTTTTATTATAGCTTTTTATTTACAAGTTATATACATGGGTAATTTTACAGCATTGACAATTGCCAAACCTTTTGTTCCAATTTTTCCCCTCTTTCCCCCCATCCCCTCCTCCAGATGGCAGGTTGACCAATACATGTTAAATATGTTAAAGTATAAATTAAATACAATATAAGTATACATGTCCAAACAGTTATTTTGCTGTACAAAAAGAATCAGACTTTGAAATAGTGTACTATTAGCCTGTGAAGGAAATAAAAAATGCAGGCAGACAAAAATATAGGGATTGGGAATTCTATGTAATAGTTCATAGTCATCTCCTAGAGTTCTTTTGCTGAGTGTAGCTGGTTCAATTCATTACTGCTCTGTTGGAACTGATTTGGTTCATCTCATTGTTGAAGAGGGTCACGTCCATCAGAATTGATCATCATATAGTATTGTTGTTGAAGTATATAATGATCTCCTAGTCCTTAAGCTTTGTATTTTCAAAAATATGTTTTCAGCATTCATTCTTGCAAAACCTTGTGTCCCAAATTTTTTCCCTCTCTTCTTTCTCCTCCCTTAGAGTCATCCAATATATGTTAAATATATGTAAATTTTCTATACATATTTCCATAATTATATGATGAAAAATTTTGTCCATACCCAGAGAAGGAACTGATTAGGTCTGAATATTGATTGAAGCATGAGAAAAAAAAAAGAGGACCACGACAACAAGAAGGTGATGACATGACTTGCAAATGAATTAGATTTAAGTGAGGGAGGACTGTGCAAAGTCACCAGGCTCATTCTCTCTTTTGGAGTCATCTGAAGCCAATGGCAAGATATAGATCAGAATGACTGGAGATGCAATGAAAGACCTTGGCCTTTTAGGTCTTTTTCAGGTCTCAGTTTGACTGAGATAGCACCTATTCAGTAATTTAAAACTAGGTAAGAAATGAGGCAAGAAAGGCCTCTTTAACCTAATCCCAAACCAATCACTCTGGGATGGGAGGGCCCTCAGAGTTTCAGATCATAACAGAAACAACTGCTATTTGCACTCCCTCTGAGCCATCAGAGGGTTCAAATGATGACCAAGCCAGTCTTGGATTGGAATTATTGTTAGTCAATCAATGAGAGCCAGAGTGATTTTGGTTTAAAGCATGTTTTTGTTTGTTTGTTTTGTTTTGTTTTGTTTTGTTTTTTGCTGAGGTAATTGGGTTTAAGTGACTTGCTCAGGGTAACAGCTAGGAAGTGTTAAATGTCTGACAGATTTTAACTCAGGTCCTCCTGATTTCAGGGCTGGTGCTATATCCACTGCACCACCTACCTGCTCCAATTATGGTCTTTTAAAAAAGAAATCTGGCCATAAACTCCAAGATATCTTAGGATGTTTTACCAATAAAAATTTAAATTACTTTCTGTGAATCACCTGCAGATAAGGGTATGATACTTGATGTGGACTGAGGGAAAGGAAAGAGGGTGAGCAGGAGTTTAATCCTTCAAAAAAAAAAGATATAGCTAGAATGGATGGATCAAGTGAGAGTTTTTTGAGGATGAGTGATGAAGGTATTAAAAATAAATAGAGTATATATTATATATATAATATAGATATTATAGATAGATATAGATAATAGGGATAATAGAAAGAAGCATTATTTTGAATTAGAATGAGGTTACTTGTATATGGAGAGAAATCTGTCTTTGCAAAGAAAAGGATGGACATGGTAGCAAAAGGCATATGAGTGATGTAAGAGGAGGAGGAGTGAAAAGAAAAGAATCCATGAATGAACTTACATTTTTTCAGTAAAATATGAGTCAAGCTTCTTAGTTAGGTGAGTGGAAAAAGACAGAGCCAATGGAGGTTAAGAGGGATAAAAAGGATCGGAAGAGCCACTTTGAAGAGTGGAATAATGAGGTGATGTGTATAATGAATCTAGTTAGTACAGTTTCATAATTTTCTTCAGCTTCATGCAGTAAATGTTTACATCTCCCAAGGCAATGAAGAGTGGAAGGGATCCAAGGCTGAGGTATATGAGGGCAAGATTTATAAGAGGATGAGGAACTAATGGATTCAGGAGAAGAAAACTCTGTAGACTTAAACCAGTACAGATCAGTTCACCAGTTCACCAAGAGGTCAAGATGGGCAAAGGAAGAGAGTGTAACTAGTGGAGAGGTGATTGCCTGGGGGAAAAAAAAACTGAGGGGTTGGGAGACTGGGATTCATGATGTAGATGAACAACAGGGTTCGGGGTTGCAAAATGATAGAGAGATAAAATGATAATAAATTATCAGTTGAAGAAATTTCAAAACTCACTAACACAGAAGTTATACATCTGTGGATGTGGCAAGATCAAGGTATTTTTGTGGATGACTTAAATGGGGTAGAGAAGTAAGTAGTCATGGAAAATGACTAAGTTGAAGAATAAGGAGTTTAGGGTGTCTGAGAATGCACACACACACATATATATATACACACAACACACTTTCGCACACAAACATATACATATGTATATGTGTACATATATACAAACACACACATATTGTGTGTATGTGCATGTGCGTGTATATGTGTATATACAGAAAGTAGTGTCTCAGTGCTCATCTGCTTTGAAACTCATCAAATTATGTATTCAACACATTTCAATGAGAAAAAAGTGCTTCACCCTTGATGCTTGCTTGGCATTCATCACAATTGTTGATTTCTTGGTTGAGCAATAGGAATGTAAGGTTGGCCAGGTATAATGTTCAGCCCCTGTGACTGCCATTATTCTTGGTCATGGGCAGCTCCTCCACAGTGACAGCAGCAGTGTTCTGGACTGTCAGGTTGGATCCCACAATGCCAAAGTTGTGCCCTTCATGGGCTTGTCTGGTGCAATTCTTGTAGTATGTTGTGGCTGCAGTATAAAGTCTCCTGGCTCCCAAAACAGTAGTACCGGAAGGGACATGGAACAACTGGCATGCTGAGTTAGAGAAGAAGCAGCTGGGGCAGGAGAGGAAGATGGCAGCAGCTGAAGAGGACCTAGGATGCCTGGTAGCTCTGAGCCTGATAGAGGCCAGAGCCTTGGGAATAGAGTATGTGGACTATAGTTTTAGCCTTTACATTCAGGATCTTCACCTCCCCCCACCTCCCAAGGAAGCTTGAATAGCAACAGGTGGAGGCAGATTATAAAGTCAAGATTCCCCTCAGAAAGTGATTTGGGTTGGGAAGGGAGAAGTCCCACTGGGCTGAACTGAACTGGCTTGCTTCTCTGTATCTATGAACCTCACTTGTACTTTTGGGGAGTTGGATGTGTAGGATCATTAGGCTTCACACTAGAAATGTATTTTTTTAATGGCCATGTAAAATTTTAAGAAGAAATATGTTCATTGAAAAATATCTTTCAGGATGCTTTTTTCAGAATTTCTTCTTTTTTTCTTTTTTAAAATAGTATTTTATTTTTCAAAATACATTCCAAGATAGTTTTCAACATTCACTTTTGAAAAATCTTATGTTCCAAATTTTTTTCTCTCTCTCTTTCTTTCCCCCTCCCAAAGACAGCAAGCAGTCCAATATAGGTTAAATTTATAATTTTCT
This sequence comes from Antechinus flavipes, assembly GCF_016432865.1. Classification (NCBI taxonomy): domain Eukaryota; kingdom Metazoa; phylum Chordata; class Mammalia; order Dasyuromorphia; family Dasyuridae; genus Antechinus; species Antechinus flavipes. Next base: position 650,986,216 of record NC_067398.1, read on the forward strand.
ACAATTTAAAATTCTTGTACACTTATTTTCGCAATTTTCATGCTGCATAAAAAAAAAATCTGATCAAAAGGGAAAAAAAAACATGAACAGGAAAAGAAAAACACAAGCAAACAAGAACAACAAAAAAAAGTGAAAATACTATGTTACAATCTACATTCAGTCTCCATAGTTCTTTCTCTGGATGCAGATGACACTTTTCAACAAAAGTGTATTAGAATTATTTATGTTCACCTTATTGCTGAAAAGAGTCAAGTCCATTTCAGTTGATGATCACATAATTTTGCTACTGGGTACAATGTTTTTTTGGTTCTGCTCCCTTCACTCAGTATCAGTTCATGTAAGAATTTCCAGGCTTTTCTGAAATCAGCCTGTTCATCATTTCTTATATGATAATAATATTCCATTACATTCATGTATATAACTTTATATACATTCTCCAATGGATCGGCATCCACTCAATTTTCAGTTCCTTGTCACTACAAAAAAGGATTGCTAAAACATGTGGGTCTTTCTTCTTTCTTTTTGATCTCTTTGGGAAAAAGAACTAGTAGAGATACTGCTGGATCAAAGGGTATACACAGTTTTATAGTCCTTTTGTAATGCCAGAGAAACTGAGGCAGGAGAGAGATTAGATAGTTTTTAATATTATATTAATGGGAGAGTAAAATTGACTGGACAGGACTCTCGTCTCAAATTATCCAGTCAGACAGAGATAAAGATATACTGGGACCAAGGAATCCATGTTGGTCCCAGGGCTGGAGGAGACTGTCATCCCAAAGAATCCAACATCCAGCATACAGCCACCAGCTGCCAGTCTCCAGCCATGGATGGAGGAACCCCCACTTCTTAAATAACTTTTGGAGACAAAGAAGAGGGAAAACGTGGGAAAGCTTCTGTCAGGATAGGGGAGACCATAAACTAAAAAAACAAACAAACCCAGAAACAGGATGTCTGAATACACAGAGATAAAGATGTCAGTGAAATATCTTGAAATATTTTAGAGGGATATTGTAGATTGTTGAGGACAGAAAAGAATCAGGAGGTCTACTCTCTTGTTTATCTTGTTAACAATTTATAACCTTAGAGTAAATGGTCCTCAGTCTTAATGGACCAGAGTGGGATTTACAGCTTAGAGGATTGACACAAAACAGATAAGAGAAACTGAGACAAGGGAAACTAGTGCAGGGAAACTGAGCCAGGACAGTTAAAGAAAACTGTGGCATAACACTTTGGGTATAGTTCCAAATTGCTCTCCAGAATGGTTGGATCATTTCACAACATCAACAATATTGCATTAGTGTCCCAGTTTTCCCTTATCTCCTCCAACTTTCATCATTATCTTTTCCTGTCTTCTTAACCAATCTGAGAGATATGAAGTGGTATCTTGCAGTTGTCTTAATTTGAATTTTAGAGATGTACTCTTTATGGGAAAAACCCATATTCTACTTGCTGTTTTCACCACTCATTTTGCCTTCTGAAACCAATTAACAACAAGTACCAGCATCTGTGGGTGAGTGTGCATATATATGCGTTTACACACATGTATGTATATATGTGTATATGTATACATATGTATGTATGTGTGTGTATGTGTGTGTGAAGAAGTCCATTTCTATAAATATAAACATTGAGGAGAGAGTGAACTCATGAAGTAAATAAAGAAAGGCAGTTTTAAGCAACATCAGAAATGATTGGGTGGTAGATATGGACTGAGAAGCCATTAAGGGAGGAGAGATTAATGAATGATAATAGTAGTGAAAAAATCTGGAAATGGCAGTGAGGAGCAAGGAGTATTGCAACTCTCCCATATTGACCAGTAAGTTAGAGAAATAAGTAAAAGTTCAGCCTGGGTTGAAGAGTGGCCAGGGAAATTTTGTTATCAAGAAACAATTAGTTTTCAGTGAGAGCCAAGGAATAGAAAGAGTGAAAAAGGAAAGGTGTGAAAGTAAAAGCAAGGTTGGAGTCTCTGTAGCAGGTTTATCACATGGTCGAAGGACTAGTTAAATTAGAATGAGGTACTGGTCGGGTTGAGAGGAATGGGAATAAGGGATTAGGCAGTGGAGGGTAGAGAATTAAGTTTGAATGACTTTGGGGGTTTAGAATCATTAGATCATTAGATTATGGCCAGAGGGGAATTTGTTAATTGTTGAGGAATGAGTCCAAGTAGATTTTCATTTTGCATTGGAAGAAAGAAAATAAGCATTTATTAAGTACCTACTAGATGCCAGACATTTAGCTAAGCACTTTTCAAATATCTCATTTGGTTTTCACAACAATCCTAGAAAGGAAATGCTATTTTTATATTAGAGGAAAGTGAGGTAGACAAAAGTTAAGTGATTTGCCCAGGTTCTCATAAGTAATAAGTATCTACATTTAAATTGGAATTCAGAATGATAGCTCTTCTTGGAAGACTTCAGGTCTAATGCACTATCCACTGCACCACTGAAGTGCCTCTGTTCACATAGGACAGAGACTTCCGGCCAAGATGGCGGAGAGGAAATACACTTCTGTGTAATCTCCGTGTTTTTCTCTCACTATTCATTTCATTTCATGCCTCTGAATTAATGCTCGACTGAAAAAAAAACCATACAATTACTTACCAAGAGAAACCATCCTTGAGACTCGTCAAGAAAGGTCTGTTTTTGCGCGAGGGCGGGGACGGTATTTGGAAGCAGTCTGCGGGCAGCAGCGGCAACCAGAGCACAGATAGCAGCTCAGAACCGGGTGGAGCGGAAAGGGGGTAGGACGCGATCGCAGCCGTCTCTGCGGTGAGAGCTTTGCTATAGGAGCAAGTCAGCAGCCCAGCAGAGAAGCTAAAAACACCGGGAGTGAAGAATACAATCCCAAACAGCTGGAGTTTCTCGGGACCTGGCCACCCCTCCCCCACAGTGTCTTAGCCCGCTCGGATCTCAGAGCGCTCGGATCTCAGTGCGCAGGCGCCATAGCACAGTAGGACCTGTGCCTCACGAATACCCTGCCCCTCCCCCAAAGAAAGCAGCCTCCATTCAAGGGGTTTTTTTTTCCTTCTGTTTCTTTGATAGTTTGTCTTTGATAAATAGACAGAATGAGCAAGAAACTGAAAAAGAATTTAACCCTGGACAGCTTTTATACAGATAAAGAGCAGACTCCAAACCCTGAGGAGACTAAAAACAAACAGTCCCCAGGTGAATCCCCGAAGGAAGAGACCTTAGGTCCCTCAGCACAGATGAATCTCATGGAGGAAATTAAAAAGGCTCTCACAAGGGAGCTAGAAGAAAAATGGGAAAAGGAGAGGGAGGCTCTGCAAAAGGAGAGGGAGGCTTGGCAAAAGAGCCTGGAGAAGTCAGTTAAAGAGAGAGTGGATAAAGAAACCAAATCCTTGAAAAATAGGATTAGTGAACTGGAAACAGAAAAAAGCTCTCTAAAAAACAAAATTGGCGAAATGGAAAAAAATTCCACAGAACAAAAGAACTCAATTGGACAATTAGAAAAAGATCTTAAAAAAGTGAGTGAAGAAAATACCTCACTGAAAATCAGGGTCGAACAATTGGAATTGAATGACTCGAGGAGACAAGAAGAATCAGTCAAGCAAATCCAAAAAAATCAAACAATGGAAAAGGATGTGAAATACCTTCTGGGGAAGACAACAGACCTGGAAAACAGATCCAGGAGAGACAACCTGAGAATCATCGGACTTCCAGAAAAGTATGATGAAAAAAAAAGCCTGAACACTATCTTCCAGGAAATTATCAAAGAGAACTGCCCAGAAGTCATAGAAACAGAAGGTAAAATAGACATTGAAAGAATTCATCGATCCCCTACTGAAAGGGATCCTAAAATCAAAACACCAAGGAATATAGTGGCCAAATGCCAGAACCCTCAGGCAAAGGAAAAAATACTGCAAGCGGCTAGAAAAACCCAATTCAAGTATCAAGGAGCCACAATAAGGATCACCCAGGATCTGGCAGCATCCACATTAAAGGATCGAAGGGCCTGGAATATGATATTCCGAAAGGCTAAGGAACTTGGTATGCAACCAAAAATAACTTACCCAGCGAGATTGAGCATCTTTTTCCAGGGAAGAAGATGGACATTCAACGAAATAAGCGAATTTCATCTATTTCTGATGAAAAAGCCAGAACTTAACAAAAAATTTGATCTACAAGCACAGAACTCAAGAGAAATCTAAAAAGGTAAAGATTAATCTTGGGAACTATATTTCGGCTGTAAAGATGTATAAAGAATACATGTATACCTTGTTCTAGAAACTAGTTGTGGAAAGGACATTGTACTAGAAAAAAGGGAAAGTGGGGGTACTACATTTCATGAAGAGGCAAAGAAAACCTAGTAAATCTGAGAGAAAGAATGGAGAGGAATGAAAATAGTGAGTATTTTACTGCTTTCAGAATTGGCAGTAAGAGAAGAATTTTAGACATATTCAATCTATGGTGAAACTTCTCCCACCTCATTGAAAAGTGAGAAGGGAAAAGTGAAAAAGGAAGGAATAAGCTAAGTGGAAGGGAATACGGTAACTGGGAGGGAAAGGGGTAAGTTGGGGGGGGGGAACTCTAAGGGGGGGGAGGGATACTGAAAAAGGGAGGGCTGTGAGAAGCAAGGGGAGCTCACAAGCTTAATACTGGGAAGGGGGGTAAGGGAGGGGGTAAGGGAGTAAGAAGGGAGAAAAGCATAAACCGGGGTTAACAAGATGGCAAGTAATACAGAATTGGTCATTTTAACCATAAATGTGAACGGGGTAAACTCCTCTATAAAGAGGAAGCGGTTAGCAGAATGGATTAAAAGCCAGAATCCTACAATATGTTGTATACAGGAAACACACCTGAAGCGGGGTGATACATGCAGGTTAAAGGTAAAAGGTTGGAGCAAAATCTACTATGCTTCAGGTGAAGCCAAAAAAGCAGGGGTAGCCATCCTGATCTCAGATCAAGCTAAAGCAAAAATTGATCTAATCAAAAGAGATAAGGAAGGGCACTATATCTTGCTAAAGGGTAGAATGAATAATGAAGAAGTATCTATATTAAATATATATGCACCAAGTAGTGTAGCATCTAAATTCCTAAAAGAGAAATTAAGAGAGCTGCAAGAAGAAATAGACAGTAAAACTATAATAGTGGGAGATCTCAACCTTGCACTCTCAGAATTAGATAAATCAAACCACAAAATAAATAAGAAAGAAGTCAAAGAGATAAATAGAATACTAGAAAAATTAGATATGATAGATCTCTGGAGAAAATGTAATGGGGACAGAAAGGAGTACACCTTCTTTTCAGCAGTTCATGGAACTTATACAAAAATTGATCATATATTAGGACATAAAAACCTCAAACTCAAATGCAGTAAGGCAGAAATAGTGAATGCATCCTTTTCAGACCATGATGCATTGAAAATTACATTCAATAAAAAGCCACAGGAAAGTAGACCAAAAAATAATTGGAAACTAAATAATCTCATACTAAAGAATGATTGGGTGAAACAGCAAATTATAGACATAATTAATAACTTCATCCAAGAAAATGATAATAATGAGACATCATACCAAAATGTATGGGATGCAGCCAAAGCGGTAATAAGGGGAAATCTCATATCTCTAGAGGCCTATTTGTATAAAATAGAGAAAGAGAAGGTCAATGAATTGGGCTTGCAACTAAAAATGCTAGAAAAGGAACAAATTAAAAACCCCCAATCAAACACTAAACTTGAAATTCAAAAAACAAAAGGAGAGATCAATAAAATTGAAAGTAAAAAAACTATTGAATTGATTAATAAAACTAAGAGTTGGTTCTATGAAAAAACCAACAAAATAGACAAACCCTTAGTAAATCTGATTAAAAAAAGGAAAGAGGAAAATCAAATTGTTAGTCTTAAAAATGAAAAGGGAGAACTCACCACTAACGAAGAGGAAATTAGAGCAATAATTAGGAGTTACTTTGCCCAACTTTACGCCAATAAATTCGACAACTTAAATGAAATAGAAGAATACCTCCAAAAATATAGCTTACCTAAACTAACAGAGGAAGAAGTAAATATCCTAAACACTCCTATCTCAGAAAAAGAAATAGAACAAACTATCAATCAACTCCCTAAGAAAAAAACCCCAGGACCAGATGGATTTACATCTGAATTCTATCAAACATTTAAAGATCAATTAACTCCAATGCTAAATAAACTATTTGAAGAAGTAGGGATTGAAGGAGTCCTACCAAACTCCTTTTATGACACAGATATGGTACTGATACCTAAACCAGGTAGGCTGAAAACAGAGAAAGAAAATTATAGACCAATCTCCCTAATGAATATTGATGCTAAAATCTTAAATAAAATATTAGCAAAAAGATTACAGAAAATCATCCCCAGGATAATACACTATGACCAAGTAGGATTTATACCAGGAATGCAGGGCTGGTTCAATATTAGGAAAACTATTAACATAATTGACTATATCAACAACCAACCAAACAAAAACCATATGATCATTTCAATAGATGCAGAAAAAGCATTTGATAAAATCCAACAGCCATTCCTAATAAAAACACTTGAGAGCATAGGAATAAAAGGACTTTTCCTTAAAATAGTTAGGAGCATATATTTTAAACCTTCAGTAAGCATCATATGCAATGGGGAAAAACTGGAACCTTTCCCGGTAAGATCTGGAGTGAAGCAAGGTTGCCCACTATCACCATTATTATTCAATATTGTATTAGAAACACTGGCCTCTGCAATAAGAGTCGAGAAAGAGATTAAAGGAATTAGAGTAGGCAATGAGGAAACCAAACTATCACTCTTTGCAGATGATATGATGGTATACCTAGAAAACCCCAGAGATTCTACTAAAAAGCTATTAGAAATAATTCATAATTTTAGCAAAGTAGCAGGATACAAAATAAATCCCCATAAATCCTCAGCATTCTTATACACCACCAACAAAATCCAAGAGCAAGAGATACAAAGAGAAATTCCATTCAAAATAACTGTTGATAGCATAAAATATTTGGGAATCTACCTACCAAAGGAAAGTCAGGAATTATATGAGCAAAATTACAAAAAAGTTTTCACACAAATTAAGTCAGACTTAAATAATTGGAAAAATATTAAGTGCTCTTGGATAGGCCGAGCAAATATAATAAAGATGACAATACTCCCTAAACTAATCTATTTATTTAGTGCTATACCAATCAGACTTCCAAGAAAATATTTTAATGATTTAGAAAAAATAACAACAAAATTCATATGGAACAATAAAAAGTCGAGAATCTCAAGGGAATTAATGAAAAAAAAATCAAATGAAGGTGGTCTAGCTGTACCTGATCTAAAATTATATTATAAAGCAGCAGTCACCAAAACCATCTGGTATTGGCTTAGAAATAGATTAGTTGATCAGTGGAAAAGGTTAGGTTCACAAGACAGAATAGTCAACTATAGCAATCTAGTGTTTGACAAACCCAAAGATTCTAAATTTTGGGATAAGATTTCATTATTTGATAAAAACTGCTGGGATAACTGGAAATTAGTATGGCAGAAATTAGGCAAGGACCCACACTTAACACCACATACCAAGATAAGATCAAAATGGGTCCATGACCTAGGCATAAAGAACGAGATTATAAATAAATTAGAGGAACATAGGATAGTTTATCTCTCAGACTTGTGGAGGAGAAAGAAATTTGTGACCAAAGATGAACTAGAGACCATTACCAATCACAAAATAGAAAATTTGATTATATCAAATTAAAAAGCCTTTGTACAAACAGAACGAATGCAAACAAGATTAGTAGGGAAGTAACTAACTGGGAAAACATCTTTACAATTAAAGGTTCTGATAAAGGCCTCATTTCCAAAATATATAGAGAACTGACTCAAATTTATAAAAAATCAAGCCATTCTCCAATTGATAAATGGTCAAAGGATATGAACAGACAATTTTCAGATGAAGAAATTGAAACTATTACCACTCACATGAAAGAGTGTTCCAAATCACTATTGATCAGAGAAATGCAAATTAAGACAACTCTGAGATATCACTACACTCCTGTCAGATTGGCTAAGATGACAGGAAAAAACAATGATGAATGTTGGAGGGGATGCGGGAAAACGGGGACATTGATGCATTGTTGGTGGAGTTGTGAACGAATCCAGCCATTCTGGAGAGCGATCTGGAATTATGCCCAAAAAGTTATCAAACTGTGCATACCCTTTGATCCAACAGTGTTTCTATTGGGCTTATACCCCAAAGAGATACTAAAAAAGGGAAGGGGACCTGTATGTGCCAAAATGTTTGTAGCAGCCCTGTTTGTAGTGGCTAGAAACTGGAAAATGAATGGATGCCCATCAATTGGAGAATGGCTGGGTAAATTGTGGTATATGAATGTTATGGAATATTATTGCTCTGTAAGGAATGACCAGCAGGATGAATACAGAGAGGCTTGGAGAGACCTACATGGACTGATGCTAAGTGAGATGAGCAGAACCAGGAGATCATTATACACTTCGACAACGATATTGTATGAGGATGTATTCTGATGGAAGTGGATTTCTCTGACAAAGAGACTTAACTGAGTTTCATTGGAGAAATGATGGACAGAAACAGCTACACCCAAAGAAGGAATACTGGGAAATGAATGTGAACTATTTGCATTTTTGATTTTCTTCCCGAGTTATTTTTACCTTCTGAATCCAATTCTCCCTGTGCAACAAGAGAACTGTTTGGTTCTGCAAATATGTATTGTATCTAGGATATACTGCAACATGTTTAGCATATATAGGACTGCTTGCCATCCTGGGGGCGGGAGGAGGGAGGGAGGGGAAAAAAACGAAACATAAGTGATTGCAAGGGATAATGTCGTGTAGAAATTATCCTGGCATGGATTCTGTCAATGCGAAGTTATTATTAAATAAAAATAAAATTTATTATAAAAAAAAAAAAAAAAAAAAAAAAAGAAGAGTTAAAAAAAAAAAAAAAAAAAAAAAAAAAAAAAAAAAAAAAAAAAAATGTTCACATAGGACATTGGACTCAGAGTCGAGTTCTCTAAAGGAGGTTAGAAAAATGATGCTTGGAACTGAAGGATTAACACTGTTGCCCAAGGCAGAAGCCCAGACTGGAGATCTGGTGCAATGGGAAGCAGTGGACACACAAATGTAGCTTCTTGATCAAAATATCCAGAGTTGAACATGATTTCTCTAGAGTCCCTACCCTGCTTTTAGAATTTCTTCTATCAGCCAATTAAACCTGCTTCTCATATTCAAAGGACACAGTTATTCAGCACATTGTGGTCATATAGTTAACTACATATTGCAAAAATGAAAAGCATTAAGTACTTCTATATGGGACCCTCTATCCCCCATTCTCCACACTCCACACTCCACACTCCACACTCACAAGTAATGAACAAGAGTAAAGGCTGGATTGTGTGTCCAGGATCACAGGAAAATAAAGAAAGCACAGTGGGAGCACAAAGCCCTATTCAGCTGCTAATAGGATTTTCAATAATTGCCAGGCTCAGTCACTCTAATCTTAATCTTCATGTGCTTCAGATTGAGGGAAGTACAGTCATGGTTCCAGAAAAGATCCTCTTTCCCTGGCTCTAGTACCAGAAGAAAGAGTCTAGGCCTAAAGTTCCATGTCCACACTTCCAATTCTAACATGTCAATGTGATGATGAGGTCAGACTGATATCCCTGCCCAGAGGGGCAACTTCAGGGTGTATGTACCAAATCTAAGGATACAACAGAGATTGAATTCTTTTATCTAGGCAAAGCAGGATTAACAAAAGTACCTTTAAACATTCATGAGTAGCTTAAATGGAACAGGGAGTTTTATATTTAAATCTCTGCCCAAAAGAATGAAAGGAGGAAGGAGAAGAGACAATGGGAAGAAAAAACAGACACTTCTTCAGTCACCTGGATTCATGTCTAGGGATGAGGATGATATCCATGAATGATCAGACTTATCTTCTACTTTTTGCTGCCATCCTGTCTACCCAGGGTTGATGGAGACCTTGTCTACCCTGGTGCCATGTTCAACACTATCTCCTCACCTCTGCCAGAATAAGTGTCTGCTCTCTCTCCTTCCTGAAACTCATGGAAAGACTAGAAGATTCATGGAAACTTGCCTCATTATTCTATGCTAATTCTGAATGTTTCTGTGAGGAGGAAAAGGAGCAAAACTCCACATCCCAGGATTCTCAGAGAAGATTTAAACTACTTTCCCTAGGATCTCTCCAACACTATCCTTTTACCCAAAGAGGAATCAGATATATCATCACTTTTTTTGGTTTGTTTGCTAGGACCTAATTAAGAATTGAGTAGAAGAACTAGTGAAAGTTGAGAAACAGAGATTCTCTTTTTCTCTCTTCCCATATCATCTTTTTTTTTAAATTGCCTAACAACTTTCACAGCAACCACTCTTGGTTTCATTCCTTTGCTGCTTCTTTCCTTTTCTATGTCTTCATAAAATCATATGCACTTTTCTTTTCTTTGACTAGGCAAGAAGAGCATTCTTTCTCTCATTTCTTATCAATAACTTAATCACTGAGTGGGTGTTGCTCCAGCCAAAGTGTGACCTGTTAAATATCTTAACTTTAAATGGCCAAGGTCTCCCATTGCATGGAGGGCCATCTCTAGTTGTCTTGATCTGTATCTTGCCACCAGACCCAGATGGCTCTGGAGGAAAAAGTGATATTAGTGATTTTCTCTCTCACTTAAATCTAATTCACTTGCATGGTATGGCATCACCTTCCTGATGTCATGATCCTCTTGGAAAATAAAGGACAAACAATAATAACAACTAACCCATATGGAGCCACTTTTTTGCTGCTTCTAAAATTTCAGACAATTGGAAAGACAGTCTTGGAAGTCTTTATGATCTAGAAGGCTTACCAGGCTGTATGTGATTCTGCCATTGTATGAACCAAGTGAAGGAGATGATTATTGCTCTCTTGTATTAATAACCAATTGCTATTGGGGTGATACACAATGTTTTATTGCCCTTCCTCATACTCAACTAGATCCAATCAGCTCCTGAAATGAAGGGCTAATAATGAGATTGGATTTGATATTTTCCTCAATCTTTTTCAGACCTCACCCAGATATGGAAGCCTATAGTGTTGTACTCAGTTTTAAGGGTTTGGGAGTGATGTTGGATTAAGAATGACATAAGCATAGATACCACTTATTACAATAAGCCCTCTCATAATATTTATTGCTTTTATTAATTGTTAACCAATCCTAGAATGACAGGGAAAGATAATGCGGAATGTTGGAGGGAATGTAGAAAAACAGGGACACTGATATATTGTTGGTGGAATTGTGAACACATCCAGCCATTCTGGAGAGCAATTTGGAACTATGCTCAAAAAGTTATCAAATTGTGCATACCCTTTGATCCAGCAGTGTTATCCTGGGCTTATACCCCAAAGAGATACTAAAGAAGGGAAAGAGACCTGTATGTGCCAAAATGTTTGTGGCAGCCCTGTTTGTAGTGGCTAGAAGCTGGAAAATGAATGGATGCCCATCAATTGGAGATTGGTTGAGTAAATTGTGGTATATGAACGTTATGGAATATTATTGTTCTGTAAGAAATGACCAGCAGGATGAATACAGAGAGGACTGGCGAGACTTACATGAACTGATGCTAAGTGAAATGAGCAGAACTAGGAGATCATTATATACCTCAACAACGATACTGTATTGTCGGGGGCCCTGGACCTGAACCTCCTGAAGTGAGTTGAGGACTCCTTTGTGCCAGGACTCACCCTAACCCAGGATTCCTTGATTACCACGCTGAAGTGGTGGAACCTGGCCCATGGAGGGGGGCACAGAAAGGATGGGCTCCTCCTTCGGGGAGGGATTGGGGAGGAGTCCCTGCCCCTCTAGATGAATTACAGGAGGAGGGAAAAGGACTATAAAAGGAATGGACTCGGGATGGCTTGCGGGAGACACCACTGACTTGTAACACCAATAAACATCGCTGTGTCTATCCACCTCGGCTCCTCTGTCTGGTATTTCCCTCCTCCCATCTCCACGAGGAGGGCTGGAGACGTCCGAAGCCCTGTCCGGCTCGGGGAAGCTGGAAGAGGCAGTCTCTGTTAAGGTTCCCAGTGACTAGGTCTCGGCCCCTGACACTGTATGAAGATGTATTCTGATGGAAGTGGATCTCTTCGATAAAGAGATCTAATTCAGTTTCAATTGATCAATGATGGACAGAAGCAGCAACACCCAAAGAAAGAACACTGGGAAAGGAATATAAATTGCTTGCATTTTTGTTTTTCTTCCCGGGTTATTTATACCTTCTGAATCCAATTTTCCCTGTGCAACAAGATAACTGTTCGGTTCTGCACACATATATTGTATCTAGGATATACTGTAACCTATTTAATATGTAAAGGACTGCTTGCCATCTGGGGGAGGGAGTGGAGGGAGGGAGGGAGGGGAAAAATCAGAATAGAAGTAAGTGCAAGGGATAATGTTGTAAAAAATTACTCTGGCATGGGTTCTGTCAATAAAAAGTTATTTTTAAAAAAGAAAATAAAAATTCACCTTAAAAAAAATGGCTAACCAATCATAGTGCATTGCTATCTATCAGGAACATCCACTCCTCCAAGAGCATATAAAAATGATCAATTTTTAATTTATAAGAGAACCAAATGACAGTACTTTTATTATTCACTATAATTAATTGGTTAATTAATTAATGTGATTAATTACCTGAAATTTTTGTCTCAAACTTTTAAAACATCACACAAAAATGGGAAGATAGATTTGTTTTCTGATGAGACAAAATTTTGAATCATTCCTCCTGGTAGCATGGGATCACTTTTTATCAGACATATCTGTCACGTGAGACAAAGGAGACAAAAGATCTGGTTCTATTCTGAGAGAGTATAAACAATGTGTTGCACAGAGTTTCAAGGATAACCAAATTCATGGGGCTAGACCTGAAGTCAGGAAAATTAGTCCTAAGTAGTCTGGGAGAACACACTTTGAAAGGTATGTCCTAGGTAAGATTCAGATTTGTTTTATTCTTCTTCTGCAGCTAATACCTTCTACTTTTGTAGAACTGAGAGTCTTTTCCTATTTCTTTTTCACTTTGTATTAAGTTCCAATGACAATTTTCAGGTTTCAAAAGAAGGGGGAAAAGAAAGTGGAAAGATTGGGAGGGAGAGAGAGAGAAAGGGGGGGAAACAAGGAAGAAGGTAGAAAGTAGCAAGAGAGGAGTACAGAACAAACATCATGTTGCCTAGGTCCTTGTGACCCAGTATACATAAAACACACACACAGAAGGTGAGGAAGACAGGGAGACAGAGAAGGAGAGTGCGAGAGTGAGAGCGAGAAACAGAGAGAGAGAGAGAGAGAGAGAGAGAGAGAGAGACAGACAGACAGACAGACAGACAAACATTGGGAGGAAAAAGGAGGTGTCAAAGACCACTTTGACCAAGAATTACTTCCAGCTTTCAAATATATTGAGAGAAGCATCATTCTAATTAGGCTGGGCCATGGAATATATCATGGCATTAAGGAAGCATGATGAGAGAAGGAGAATAAATTTGGTAACAAAATGTTAGCTTTTTATTTTGATGGGGGAAGTGGCTGATGTATTTTGATGTGGAAAACTGTTGCATTTATTTGACATATACATGATTTTAATGACTAATAAATTAATAGGAAAAATATCACTGACACCAACATTTTTCTTTTGAACCTCTTCTTGTGAGGTGTTATTAAGGAAATGAGATCCCTTATACAGCTCCATTCAGAAGGACCTAAGAGGTGCAGTAGACACTGAGTGGTAAGTGGAACCAGAAAGATCTGAGTTTATTTTCTGCCTCTTCCTTGATGTGTGATCCTGGGCCAGTCCTTTAATCTCTGCCTCAGTTTCTCATATGAAAAATGTTAACAACAGCACATACCACCCAAAATTCTAAGAATCAAATGAAAAAGATTCAGTCCACTATTTATTTAGTAGCTTATATGTGCCAAGCATAGTTCTAAGCATTAGAGAAGGAAAGAAGAAAGGGATAAAGAAGGGGAGGAATGCAGAATGAGATGAAAGGAGAAAGAAAAAGAAATGAAGATGAGGAAGGGAGAGGGAAAGAAGGTAAAGAGAAGGAAGGAAGGAAGGAAGGAAAGAAAGAAGGAAGAAAAAAATGAGGGAGACATTTGTAAGTGAGCAATGGGGACAAGGAATAGAAGAAAGAGAAGAAAGACCGGGGAGGGAATTAGTGGTTAGAAAGCCTGAAATGTATGCTCATGGCCCCTGTTCTTGCTATACTCAGCCAGACCTCCATCTTCCTCACTGATCAGACCCAAGATGGGTCCTCTCTTCAACAAGAGGAGTTATAACTAACTTTCTTTTACTTGAGTATAAGTTTCCCGAAGACCAATATGGAATGCTTTTCCCTGTGCCAGGAGAGCGTATGAAGGCTATATTCTCCTTAGTGGACATGATGTGCTTCTGGTGAGGAAGAAATGATACCAGTGAAGTCCTTGGTTGGATTTATAATGAGGACTATCATTTGTAGACTGCTAAGGATCACTAAGTGCAAAACCTAGAAAGCTTGTAAAGGGTTAATGGGGACTAACATTAGGGGAGAATCTGTTCTCCAAAGTCCCCACAGCTGTGAATCATAACATACTTGAAGGAATTGCAGATCACATTGCTTGTGAATTGGGAATGAAATAAATGAGAGGCAAGAAGGAAGAGGAGGGAGATCAGAGAATGCAACTGGCTCTTAGTCTCCTTGTATTGTTATCATCCTCTCACATGAAGGGATCTATTCTGCTGGTCAGAATTAAATCCGCAGCAGCCACTAGCAGCTGGCTCCCATAACAGTAAACAGTCATATTTAATTTCTACATTCTTACTCATTTATGTAGGTAAGTATGATGAAAAGTCAAGGCAAGGGAATTCCTCTTGAGCACCATGGATCAGTTTAAGCAGGGAAGGTACAAAGATATGAGAATCCTGTGCACTTCACCCAATCCATTTAATCCAACAATGGCACCAGTAACCCTTAAAATAAATGCCTTTGTGGTCTTCTCAGGTGCTTAACTCATAAGCCAAGGCAGGCAGAAAATTTACAAGAGTACAAGACGAATTATCATTTCAATGATTCTCTTTCTTTGGGGATCTATGACAGGATCTAAGGAATTCTCTCTGTGTCTCTGCATTCTCTCACTAACACCTTCTATCTCTGAAGCTGGTGGTCTCTATTATTTTTCTGGAATGCTCCTAATATGAGAAAATATGGGTGTAAAAAGTGAGCTTACTCTTGGGAACTTGAGATCTCCCACTTTGGTATTTTCTCTCTTTGATGGGAGAGTTGAGTATGTGGTCATCTTCTATGAGAGATTTAGTTGGAGAAAACTCCTACTCCCAGTCCTTTAGAAGCTGAAGTCCTTTTGTCAGAGCTGACTGTCCAGAGGTTTGGGAAGAGTCTGTGTGGTTATGTCCTTGATACTTGGTGACCTCTTGTAGATATCTTCAGAAACATGCCTTTTGGTGTCAGTTTATCAGCATCCTGGCAGTGATTTATTCAACAGAAATGAGTGTTTATATTTGTTAATTAGAGATAATATATAGTTGCCAAGATAATGGGGACCTGGGGATCAGAATTGGGGAAGGGTCAGTGGATAATATTGAAGAAAAGTCCTCATGAAATACTCGCTAGGCATCAACTACCTATCCTCATTCTTTCCTCACTTCAATCTCTATACAGCTCTGACCAGAAATATCTGTTTCCCTTTCAAAGGCAAGTGTGACTCATCCTAGGTTACCAAAGCAGCATTTGGATTTCCCGTCTCCTGTGGATTTCACTATCACCCAGATAGTGAGCCAGATATCTCATGAGGAATGTGGTGGTGGAGAGAGGGGAGGGTTCCTAAGGATGGAACATGTTGTGAATAATTTGGTGTATCAGTTAATCCAACGGTGATATAGAAAGACAATTGTAAGCTGTGATTGGAGGTGGAAGAACAGACATATGGTTCTAGCCATCCTATATAAGGGAAAGGAAACTAGTTCATGTTGAAGCGCTCTCTGAGAGGTAATAAGACTTGGTCTTGCAAGGATTATTCTCTCTCTCTTTTTTAAAATAACTTTTTATTGACAGAATCCATGCTAGGATAATTTTTTACAACATTATCCTTTGCACTTACTTCTGTTCTGATTTTTCCCTTCCCTCCCTCCCTCCACCCCTCCCCCAGATAGCAAGCAGTCCTTAACATATTAAATAGGTTACAGTATATCCTAGAGACAATATATGTGTGCAGAACTGAACAGTTCTCTTGTTGCACAGGGAGAATTGGATTAAGAAGGTATAAATAACCTGGGAAGAAAAACAAAAATGCAAGCAGTTTATATTCATTTCCCAGTATTCTTTCTTTGGGTGTAGCTGCTTCTGTCCATACAAGGATTATTCTCAAGGAGGATTGGATGGACTGACTTGCTTGGAGCTTCATGTTGTTATTCCTTACCCTTTTAGAAATTTTAGGAATGAATATTTTTCCTCCTTATGATACTGATGTTTTCCACAAATTTCACCAATATTGAGAGCAGAATCCTTGTGTTGCCTGAACTACAGGTAATTTTATTTTATTTTATTTTATTTATTTATTTAATATTTTATTTTATTTTATAATAACTTTATATTGACAGAATCCATGCCAGGGTAATTTTTTTTTACAACATTATCTCTTGCACTCGCTTCTGTTCCAATTTTTCCCCTCCCTCTCTCCACCCCCTCTCCTAGATGGCAAGCAGTCCTATATATGTTAAATATGTTGCAGTATATCCTAGATACAATATATGTGTGCAGAACCGAGCAGTTCTCTTGTTGCACAAGGAGAATTGGATTCAGAAGGTAAAAAACAACTCGGAAAGAAAAACAAAAATGCAAATAGTTCACATTCGTTTCCCAGTGTTCTTTCTTTGGATGTAGCTGCTTCTGTCCATCATTTTTCAATTGAATTTGAGTCTTTGTCAAAAAAATCCACTTCCATCAGAATACATCCTCATACAATATCATTGTCGAAGTGTATAATGATCTCCTGGTTCTGCTCATTTCACTCAGCATCAGTTCATGTAAGTCTCTCCAAGCCTCTCTGTATTCATCCTGCTGGTCATTTCTTACAGAACAATAATATTCCATAACATTCATATACCACAATTTACCCAGCCATTCTCCAATTGATGGGCATCCATTCAATTTCCAGTTTCTAGCCACTACAAACAGGGCTGCCACAAACATTTTAGCACATACAGGTCCCTTTCCCTTCTTTAGTATTTCTTTGGGGTATAAGCCCAATAGAAACACTGCTGGATCAAAGGGTATGCACAATTTGGTAACTTTTTGGGCATAATTCCAGATTGCTCTCCTGAATGGTTGGCTTCGTTCACAGTTCCACCAACAATGCATCAGTGTCCTAGTTTTCCCACATCCCCTCCAACATTAATCATTATTTTTTCCTGTCATCTTAGCCAATCTGACAAGTGTGTAGTGGTATCTCAGAGTTGTCTTAATTTGCATTTCTCTGATCAATAATGATTTGGAACACTCTTTCATATGAGTGGTAATAGTTTCAATTTCATCCTCTGAAAATTGTCTGTTCATATCCTTTGGCCATTTATCAATTGGAGAATGGCTTGATTTCTTATAAATTTGAGTCAGTTCTCGATATATTTTGGAAATGAGGCCTTTATCAGAACCTTTAACTGTGAAGATGTTTTCCCAGTTTGTTGCTTCCCTTCTACTCTTGTTTGCATTAGTTTTATTTGTACAAAGGCTTTTTAATTTGATATAATCAAAATTTTCTATTTTGTGATCAATAATGGTCTCTAGTTCATCTTTGGTCACAAATTTCTTTCTCCTCCACAAGTCTGAGAGACAAACTATCCTATGTTCCTCCATATTTATAGTCTCCTTCTTTATTCCTAAGTCATGGACCCATTTTGATCTTATCTTGGTATATGGTGTTAAGTGTGGGTCCATGCCTAATTTCTGCCAGTTATCCCAGCAGTTTCTATCGAATAATGAATTCTTATCCCAGAAGTTAGGGTCTTTGGGTTTGTCAAACACTAGATAGCTATAATTGACTATTCTGTCTTGTGAACCTAACCTTTTCCACTGATCAACTAATCTATTTCTTAGCCAATACCAAATGGTTTTGGTGACTGCTGCTTTATAATATAATTTTAGATCAGGTACAGCTAGGCCACCTTCATTTGATTTTTTTTTTCATTAATTCCCTTGAGAGTCTCGACTTTTTATTGTTCCATATGAATTTTGTTGTTATTTTTTCTAGATCATTAAAATATTTTCTTGGAAGTCTGATTGGTATAGTGTCAGGGGCCAAAACCAGTCGCAGGGAACCTTAACAGAGACTGCCTTGTCTAGCTTCCCCGAGCCGGATGGGGCTTCGGACGTCTGTGGCCCTCCTCGTGGAGACGGGAGGAGGGAATCACCAGAGAGAGAGCCGAGGTCGATAGAACACAGTGATGTTTATTGATGTTACAAGTCAGCGGTGTCTCCCTGAACTGTCCTGTGTCTATTCTTTTTATAGTTCTTTTTCCCTCCACCTGTCATTCATCAATCGGGGTAGAGACTCCTCCCCAATCCCTCCCTGAAGGAGGAGCTCATCCTTTCTGTGCCTCCCCCGCGCCCGACCAGGTTCCGCCACGTCAGCATTGTTAGCGTGGTAATCCAGGAATCCTGGGTTAGGGTGGGTCCTGACACAAAGGAGTCTTTAACTCACTCCAGGAGGTTCAGGTCCAGAGCCTCTTATAGTATAGCACTAAATAAATAGATTAGTTTAGGGAGTATTGTCATCTTTATTATATTCGCTCAGCCTATCCAAGAGCACTTAATATTTTTCCAATTATTTAAGTCTGACTTTATTTGTGTGGAAACTTTTTTTGTAATTTTGTTCATATAATTCCTGACTTTCCTTTGGTAGATTCCCAAATATTTTATGCTATCAACAGTTATTCTGAATGGAATTTCTCTTTGTATCTCTTGCTATTGGATTTTGTTGGTGATGTATAAAAATGCTGAGGATTTATGGGGATTTATTTTGTATCCAGCTACTTTGCTAAAATTGTGAATTATTTCTAATAGCTTTTTAGTAGAATCTCTGGGGTTCTGTAGGCATACCATCATATCATCTGCAAAGAGTGATAGTTTGGTTTCCTCATTGCCTACTCTAATTCCTTTAATATCTTTCTCGACTCTTATTGCAGAGGCTAGTGTTTCTAATACAATATTGAATAATAATGGTGATAGTGGGCAACCTTGCTTCACTCCAGATCTTACTGGGAAGGATTCCAGTTTTTCCCCATTGCATATGATGCTTACTGATGGTTTTAAATACATGCTCCTGACTATTTTAAGGAAAAGTCCATTTATTCCTATGCTCTCAAGTGTTTTTATTAGGAATGGATGTTGGATTTTATCAAATGCTTTTTCTGCATCTATTGAGATGATCATATGGTTTTTTTTTTTGGTTGGTTATTGATATAGTCAATTATGCTAATAGTTTTCCTAATATTGAACCAGCCCTGCATTCCTGATATAAATCCTACTTGGTCATAGTGTACTATCCTGGGGATGATTTTCTGTAATCTTTTTGCTAATATTTTATTTAAGATTTTAGCATCAATATTCATTAGGGAGATTGGTCTATAATTTTCTTTCTCTGTTTTCAGCCTACCTGGTTTAGGTATCAGTACCATGTCTGTGTCATAAAAAGAGTTTGGTAGGACTCCTTCAATCCCTATTTTTTCAAGTAGTTTATTTAGCATTGGAGTTAATTGTTCTTTAAATGTTTGGTAGAATTCACATGTAAATCCATCTGGTCCTGGGGATTTTTTCTTAGGGAGTTGGTTGATAGTTTGTTCTATTTCTTTTTCTGAGATGGGACTGTTTAGGATATTTACTTCTTCCTCTGTTAGTTTGGGCAAGCTATATTTTTGGAGGTATTCTTCTGTTTCATTTAAGTTGTCAAATTTATTGGCATAAAGTTGGGCAAAGTAACTTCTAATTATTGCTCTAATTTCCTCTTTGTTAGTGGTGAGTTCTCCCTTTTCATTTTTAAGACTAACAATTTGATTTTTCTCTTTCCTTTTTTTAATCAGATTTACTAAGGATTTGTCTATTTTATTGGTTTTTTCATAGAACCAACTCTTAGTTTTATTAATTAATTCAATAGTTTTTTTACTTTCAATTTTATTGATCTCTCCTTTTATTTTTAGAATTTCAAGTTTAGTATTTGACTGGGGGTTTTTAATTTGTTCCTTTTCTAGCATTTTTAGTTGCAAGCCCAATTCATTGAGCTTCTCTTTCTCTATTTTATGCAAATAGGCCTCTAGAGATATGAAATTTCCCCTTATTACTGCTTTGGCTGTATCCCATACATTTTGGTATGATGTCTCATTATTATCATTTTCTTGGGTGAAGTTATTAATTATGTCTATGATTTGCTGTTTCACCCAATCATTCTTTAGTATAAGATTATTTAGTTTCCAATTATTTTTTGGTCTACTTTCCCCTGGCTTTTTGTTGAATGTAATTTTCATTGCATTGTGGTCTGAAAAGGATGCATTTACTATTTCTGCCTTACTGCATTTGAACTTGAGGTTTTTATGTCCTAATATATGGTCAATTTTTGTATAGGTTCCATGAACTGCTGAAAAGAAAGTGTACTTCTTTCTGTCTCCATTACATTTTCTCAAGAGATCTATCATATCTAACTTTTCTAGTATTCTATTTACCTCTTTGACTTCTTTCTTATTTGTTTTGTGGTTTGATTTATCTAATTCTGAGAGTGAAAGGTTGAGATCTCCCACTATTATAGTTTTGCTGTCTATTTCTTCTTGCAGCTCTCTTAATTTTTCTTTTAAGAAATTAGATGCTACACCACTTGGCGCATATATGTTTAATAGCGATATTGCTTCATTATCCATGCTACCCTTTAGCAAAATATAGTGCCCTTCCTTATCTCTTTTAATTAGATCAATTTTTGCTTTAGCTTGATCTGAGATCAGGATGGCTACCCCTGCTTTTTTTACTTCACCTGAAGCATAGTAGATTTTGCTCCAACCTTTTACCTTTAACCTGCATGTATCTCTCTGTTTCAGGTGTATTTCCTGTAAACAACATATTGTAGGATTCTGGCTTTTAATCCATTCTGCTAACTGCTTCCTCTTTATGGGGGAGTTTACCCCGTTCAAATTTATTGTTAAAATGACCAATTCTGTATTACTTGCCATCTTGTTAACCCCTGTTTATGTTTTTCTCTCTTCTTTCCCCTCCCCCCCTTCCCAGTATAAAGCTTGTGAGCACCATTTGCTTCTCACACCCCTCCCTTTTTAGTAACCCCCCCTGCCTGCCTTAGATTTCCTCCCCCTATCTTACTCCTTTCCCTCCCCATTTCCGCATTCCCTTCCACTTAGCTTATTCCTTCCCTTTTCACTTTTCCCTTCTCACTTCTCAATGAGGTGGGAGAAGTTTCACCATAAATTAAATATGTCTAAAATTTTTCTCTTAAAGCCAATTCTGAAGGCAGTAAGATACCCACTGTATTCATCCCCCTCCATTCTTTCTCTCAGATATAATAGGTTTCCTTTGCCTCTTCATGAGATGTAGTACTCCCACTTTACCCTTTTTCTGGTGCAATGTCCTTTCCACATCTACTTTCTAGAACAAGGTATACATGTATTCTTTATACCTCTTTATATCAGAAATATAGTTCCCAAGATTAATCTTTACCTTTTTAGATTTCTCTTGAGTTCTATATTTGTAGATCAAACTTTTTGTTAAGTTCTGGCTTTTTCATCAAAAATAGGTGAAATTTGCTTACTTCGTTGAATGTCCATCTTCTTCCCTGAAAAAAGATGCTCATTCTAGCTGGGTAAGTTATTTTTGGTTGCATACCAAGTTCTTTAGCCTTTCGGAATATCATATTCCAGGCCCTTCGATCCTTTAATGTGGATGCTGCCAGATCCTGGGTGATCCTTATTGTGGCACCTCGATACTTGAATTGGGTTTTTCTAGCTGCTTGCAATATTTTTTCCTTTGTCTGAGGGTTCTGGCATTTGGCCACTATATTCCTTGGTGTTTTGATTTTATGATCCCTTTCAGTGAGTGATTGATGAATTCTTTCAATGTCTATTTTATCCTCTGTTCCTATGACTTCTGGGCAGTTCTCTTTGATAATTTCCTGGAAAATAGTGTCCAGGCTCTTTTTTTCATCATGCTTTTCTGGGAATCCAATGATTCTCCGATTGTCTCTCCTGGATCTGTTTTCCAGGTCTGTTGTCTTCCCCAGAAGGTATTTCACATTCTTTTCCATTGTTTGATTTTTTTGGATTTGCTTGACTGATTCTTCTTGTCTCCTCGAGTCATTCAATTCCAATTGTTCGATTCTGATTTTTAATGTAGTGTTTTCTTCACTCACTCTTTTAAAATCTTTTTCTAATTGTCCCATTGAGTTCTTTTGTTCTGTGGAATTTTTTTCCATTTCGCCAATTTTGTTTTTTAGAGAGCTATTTTCTGTTTCCAGTTCACTAATCCTATTTTTCAAGGATTTTATTTCTTTATCCAGTCTCTCTTTAACTGAGTGGGATGACTTCTCCAGCCTCTCTTGCCAAGCCTCCCTCTCCTTTTCCCATTTTTCTTCTAGCTCCCTTGTGAGAGCCTTTTTAATTACTTCTATGAGGTTCATCTGTGCTGAAGAACAGATGATCTCCTCCTTTGGGGATTCACCTGGAGACTGTCTGTTTTTAGTCTCCTCAGGATTTAGAGTCTCCTCTCTATCTGCATAGAAGCTGTCAAGGGTTAAAGTCTTCTTCAATTTTTTGCTCATTATGTCAGAGAATCAAAGACAAACTAGTAAAAAGAGAAAAGGAAATCACCCCTAATTTGGAGTCTGCTTTTTTGGGGGAGGGGCTGGGTGGTGTTACCGAGCTTCCTCTACCGACTGCGGGGCAGCACCGAGGCACTGGCCCTACTGTGCTGCGCCTGCGCTCTGAGATCCCACAGTGTGCTGAGTCACTGTGGGGGGGAGGGGGTGGCCAGGTCCCGAGAGACTCCAGCTGTTTGGGGTTGTATTGTTCGCCCCGGTGTTTTTAGCTTCTCTGCTGGGCTGCTGGCTTACTGCTGGAGCAAAGTATCCAGTATTGTAGCAAAGCTCTCTTCGCAGAGACGGCTGCAATCATGCCCCACCCCCTCTCCAGTCTGCTTGGCTGTGAGCCTCCTGCCATGCTCTCAGCTACCTGCCCGCACCCTGCGCCTGATCCAAAACCATCCCAGCCCTCGCGCAAAAACAGACCTTTCTTGGCGAATCTCAAGGATGGCTTCTCTTGGTAACTATTTGTGGGTTTTTTTCAGTCAAGCATCAATTCAGAGGCTTGTAATGAAATGGATAGTGAGAGAAAAACGCGGAGCTACACAGCTGTATGCCTCCTCTCCGCCATCTTAACCGGGACTACAGGTAATTTTAACTACAAGGGAGGAATTCAGGTAACTGGAGCTTGTACCCTTGATTGCCTGATGTACTTAAAATGACCAGACTGCCCTGAAGGGTCATCTAGAGTTTCATTTAAAGTCACTGATATTCCACTTGGGAGGGAATGAGTGAATGGTCACAAGGTGGAGGCAACCAAAAATGAAATAAGGAAAAAAAAAAGATGACCCAATGAAGAAAGTAATTCAGGAGGCTCAGGACATGGCCTGAAGTCATCTATGGAAAAAGGTGTGGACTATGATAAAAAATAAGATCATGGTCTCTTTTTGTTCTCCATCCCTACACCTTACCTCCTTTTTTTTTTTTTTTTTTTAAGCTTTGTGTCCTACCGATTTCCTTCTCGTCTTCCTGCTCACTCTTTCCTTCCTTCTTTCAGTCTAAAGCTAGAATTAGCACCTAACAACCTGGAGAAAGACCCTTATTCCTACATAGTTTCCTGGCATGGGAGGGGTATTGCTTCCCCCTTTCTGTCCTTTTTTTTCTTCTAGTACCAGTTATTCCACAATGTCACCATACTTTCAGCCCCCATGTGCTTCATGGTAGACATGCTCATTTCCTAGGGAAGTTTCCCAAAAGGGAAGAGAAGACTGCACTTCTCTCCCCCACCTCAAGGAAACTGCTAAGATCAGGATTCATGCTTCTGTTTCCAATTTGTATCATCAATGCATAAGAGCAGTTATTATACCCTATCTAAGTGTCACATACTTCATGTCCCTATCCTTTCCACTCCCAGGGAATTTGCCTCAGGATATAACTCCATGTTAAATCTCTGTTTCCTTTGATCACTCTCTTATCCTCCCTTCATCCTTCTCAGCAAAAAGAATCAGGACTCTGAACAGGTCTTGGGATATATCCTGAGGAATCACAGGTCTCATATTTTCCTATAGCACATGGTACTCTGAGATTACTACTGATATGGGTCACAAATGTACTCTGAAACCTGACCTGGTTGATCCCTGTTGTCTGGTGAGTTTTGAAGATCTTTTTTGTTACTGACTTGATTCTTTATCACCTTTACTCATTATCTGCAGTGAAGAGAGAGTGGTCTCATGAGAGTCATGTCTCTCATTTAATACCTTATACTACAGGGCTAACCAGATTTCTTTCATTTATTACACAGATAATTAATATGGTTTATTTTTGTAGTGTAATAGAAGTGTTGGCATCTAAACTGTGTTTTCTGTAGGTTCACTGAAGATAGTGTCAGGACACCTCTGATAGCAGAGAGGATGATGGGAATTATATATACTTTGTCTTGTTCCCACATGATTCCAATGTCTTCCACTTGATATTTAAGTTTTGAAAACTTTCATTCTATGTAGTTAGAATATTATGAGAATTCAAAAAAGTAGCAATAAAAATTTTAATGTATAACTCAAGAGATTTTAAAATAATTGTTCCTAATTAGTTGGGACTATTACTGCCCTTGAATCACAGAATCCCAGAGTTAGAAGAGACCTCAATGAGACTAGTCTTATTCCATCTGACCCTATGGTATAGTATTAGGAAAAAGGAAGTGAATGCTATAAAGAGGCAAATTTCAGCTTGATGCAAGAGAAAACATCCTAACAATTCAAACTTTCCATCAGTGGAATGAACTGTTTAACAGAACAGTGGAGTTATCATTGCAAGAGATCATTAAATAAAAGCCTATTGTGTATACAATAGTAAGAATGTTTTTTTTCCTGCATAGATCCACTAGGTGGTTATTGAAAGTCCTGCTCACTCTAATAATATTTAATTCTGTGATATGATACAATCTGTCCTTGAAAAAGAAATACAAATTCTAGTGTACCTGACAAACAGCTAGCCAGCCTCTGCTTGATGGCTTCAATGATTTTAATCAGTCCTTGAGGCAGCTCATCTCTTTTCTGGGACACCTCTAATTGGTAGGGAGCTTTTCTTCACATCAGCCCTAAATACGATTCTAAATAATGTCCACTTATTGAATCCACATAGCAAAGAAATTATTCCATTTTCAACATGGCAGACCTTCAAGTATTTAGTTGAATACTGCTGCTATCATATTCCTGAATCCAGCTCTACAACTTTATCTACTCTACCACCTAGTGGCCCTGATATGCAAAGTCAACTTAAGAATCATAGTTTCCCCAAGAGATGTAAAATAAATCAAAAACCTGAATTCCATAAAACAGAAAATAATACTGCCTAGATTTTTTTCAATAAATACAGCAACAAATAGGATTTGTGAATCAGTTGAAAAAAGGGAATATATATTTTAATATCTAAGGCATATAAAATTGTACTATTAATTTTTAAAATTATTTTTTGATTTTACATCACTTTAATTTCCCACTTTATCTTTGTCCTGCCTAGTAAGACATCCTCTTGCAACAAATAATAAGAGAAAGAAAGAAAACAACACAACAAAACTAACCAGCAAATTAACCAAATTTTCCAATAAATGTAACACCTTGCATTTTGAGAACTACATGATCATATCTATTCTTTTACATCAATTTACATAAAAAATGAACCAACATTTGTTTATTGGTGTTGTTTTCCTTTTATATTACTGTTTTCATTGTATGTATAGTTTTTTCAGTTCACCTTAATTCACTTTGAATCAATCTATATCTTCTTATAATTCTCTCTATTCTTCCTATATACTATTTCTTAAAACACAGTAAAATTCTATTATATTCATGTGTAGCATTTTTTTTTTTACCCAGATCAACTGGTATCTGCTTTATTTCCAGTCCTTTCTTCCTACAGGATGCTGCTATAAATATTTTGGTTTATTATATTCCTGTCTGCTTTCTTATGATTTTCCCTAACAGTGAAATCTCTATCAAAGCTATAGACATTTTAGTTATTTTCTTAACATTATTTCCAAGTTATTTCCCAGAATATTTGGACCATTTTGCAGATCCACCCACAGTGCTTCAGTGTGACTATCTCTTCACAACTGCTGCAGTATTGAATACTTCTAACTTTTGTCATCTTTGACAATTTATTAGGGGAAATTTAATCTGGTGCAAATTTCGTGGTTTATAATTTACCATTCTTTTGCTCATATTCATTGACCAATTATCTATTAGGGAATGACTCTTAGCTTCTCATATTTCTATTGATTCCCTATACATATTGACTACCATACCCTTAGAAAAGATATATATATACACACACTGCAGACTCTTCCCTGTGGCTATCTTCTTTTCTACTCCCTGTGATGTTCATTTTATTCACACAACACAATTTCAATTACATATAACAAACATTATTTATCTTTTCTTTGGTGATCAGTATAATCCTCTCTGAGCAACTGACTTTGATCTGTATTTCTCTCTCTCTCTCTCTCTCTCTTTCTCTCTCTCTTCCTCTCTCTAATATAATTGTGATAGATATCTGATAAGCATTTTTAATGACATGCTCTTTAGTATTCAAGTCACATATCTGTCAAGCTTATTAGAATATTTGATGTGATTTTCCTAAGCTAAATTTGTGTTCCCAAATTGCTTTCCAGGTCATCCTGACTCCAGGTCCAGCATTATATCTATTCACTACAACATCTTGCCACTTCTAATAGCTAACATTTATATAGTACTTAAAGATTAAAGTCCTTGATTACTCCATCATTTGATGAATCTGAGTAAAAGTATAGTTTGCATTATTACAGTTTGAAAATGATCATTTGTCATTCCTTATCTTCCTAATACCCAGCTCAGTCATCCCTGCTTCTAGGAAACCTTTCCTGATTCCACAGATTAGAAGAAATTCTTTTCTCCACAATTTCTCATTTCATTTTTTGACTTCCCCTATCCACTTATCATATTATAACCATAATTCTCTGTCTCTGTCTTTCTCTGTTTCTCTTTGTCTCTCTCTGTCTAGGGCTTTGTCTCTGTTTCTGTCTCTGTCTTTTTCTCTGCATATCTCTCTGTTTCTCCCCCTCTATTATTTTTCTTATTACTGAAAACAAAGCTTCCTATAGAAAGCACCTAATACATGTTTGTTGTCTTGAACTTGAATGCTTTGGATGAGCAGCTCATCTTTTCAATAAGTGAGTATCTTCCCCTTCTTCCCCCACTCTCCTGTGATCCTGTGACTTGGTTTCTATGCTGTTTATTCCTTCCGCTCCAGTTAATTATAGCCAGTCACAAACCAGAGGCCACTTTATCATTGAGCATACACAGAATGGAAAGAGCCACAATGAACAGACAGAAGAATAAGCCATGGCACCAGAGACAACCAGTTTAAGGTTTCTTCAGAGACTGTCCCTAATACTGCCTTGTACAACCATTGTACTTTTTCTTGAGCCTCACTTTTCCCTTCACAATAGCTTTTGACTCTATATCACCTTTTTTTTCCCTAACAACAGAATTGTTTACAACCCAGAATCCATTTGAAGATATCTTTCACATTTTCTATGCCCAGATAATTTTTAGAGTACTACCTACTTGATGATAATAACCAAGACCTGTCATCTGACTCACCCTACCCAATGACTACTGCCTTTTCACAATCATTGCCTTGAACTTTCACTTTTATATTGAACACAGAATATAGCCACAGTCTAGGAAATCTCTGGATGCCAAGGTGTAGGCACTGTCACAAATACCATGTGTGGCTTTCCATAAGTCTCCTCTGTCTTTTGGCTTTTTTTTCTTTCTATGATAAACTGTGTAGACTGGGTGAATGTGGAGTGGGATGGCATGCCAGGTGTGAGTGTTTAGGGAGGAGATGTTGGACATGATAAACTCTAAGGTCACATTCATCTTTGTGACTCTCAATACTATGATTTCCCACTCCCTTACCTGCCTTTTTCCCAATATTTTATTCAAGGAAATGGACCAGAAAGCCTGATGACTTGAGAGAGGACTCCCTGGAAGATCCATGGAGTCTGCTAGGGGAGGAGAATGTATGTGTGAATTTGGGCTAGAGGCGGGGAATATCCATAAGTGAAGAACTGATAAGGTGGTGGATAGAAAGTTGGAATCCAGGGAACATGAGCTTATGTCCTGCTGGTAACTCTAACTGTGAGTATGGGAAAAGCCCTTAAAGTCTTTGATGATGAGTTAACTCAGTTTTACAATGAGATAATAAGGTACCTTCAAGTCAGAGTTCTTTAAGATTTACTTGGGGTTGGCAGAGCCAGGATGCTGGAGAATAGACAGGTCTTTGACCTCTTTTCTGCTTTTCTTTAGATTTATACTAGATCAAGCCTCTGAACCGGTTTTGGAGTGACAGAACCCACAAATAATTGGAGTGTAACAAATTTCCAGCAGAAGATATTTTGGAAAAACTTCATAAAAGGTCTGTTTCCAAAAAAAGATTTATTTGAAATGATGTCTAGAAAATATTTTTTCAAATTTTCAATTGCTGTACAAAAAGTTTATTAATATTATTTGAAAAAGAATGACTATTAAATTCTTCTTTTTGTGAGATCCATGGCCACCCAGTATCAGATACTTCCAAATAGATTCAAAACACAAATAGAACCTGAAATGCTTCAGGTTTCTGAATGAACACAAGGACTTTTTACTTTTGACCAAAACAGGGCTAAAGAAATTTGAAGGCAATTCAGAAATAGGGAATTAAGAATACTCAAGAGATGAGGTGCTGATTTTTTTTTAATAGTAGCTTTTTGTTTTCAAAATACATATAAAGATAGTTTTCAACATTCATTCTTGCAAAATTTTGTATTCCAATTTTTTTCTCTCCCCTTGACAACAAATAATGCAATATATGTTAAGCATGGGGACACTGCATTAAGGGAAGAAGGAGGGTGCAGCACAATCCCTGAAAATTTGTTCAGAACATAGAAGGGAGGATAATAAGACTTTGGCAGGAGCCCCAGAGGAGAAGGAATTAACTAGAACTAAAGAATAATCAGTCCAGCAGCAAATTAGCAATTGCCAGCCCAGAAAGTGTGAAAGCTGAATTCCCTTTGACAAATGGGGCTTACTTAGGAACTGGAAGCAGGCTTCAAGCATTGCTCCTTTCTAGGGTTCCACCTCCCATATCCCAGGGTTGGGTACTTTTCACCTCTGAAAGTGGTGTGTCCTTTGATTTCTAACTCCACCCATGATCAAAGATCACAAGAGGGAGAGGCAGGGGCCTCTAAGAGGCTAGCTTAAAGGGAGAAGGAAAAGTTCAGTGCCCAGGTACAAGATCTAATTTGTTAGTTATTTGAAAAGAAGATACTCCTAAGAAGGAGAGGATAGAGGATCCACCTCCTCCAGATAGGACATATTCTCTTCCAAGAAAGAAACAGCCCCCCTCCTATAAACACATGTAGAAGAATTTTCCACTTGGGGACCCTCTTCTAGAAAGCAAGAAAGTATATTATTTGGAGGAATCTGAAAGTTATTATACAGCCTTAAGAAGAAAGATTTCTTCTTTCTACCAGATGAAACCCTGACCATCATCCCAATTCTAACACAAACAGAAAGACCATTGTACAGAATTCTACTTGCCTCCATGGCCCTCAATAAATTCTTGCCTTATCACGCTCTATCCCAGATCACATTTCTGAGCCTTGTGGAACTGAGAGCAAGGTGAGAATGTAAGTAGGATATGTTGTCACCCTCCCCCAAAGAAAAAGCTATCTCTAGCACTCTCCCTAAGGAATGTCCTCTTCTCCCTAAACTCATATTGGCTGATTCTCCTAAGCTTGGTTTTAGGAATATTTCTCTCTTTTCCTCAAATCTCATTCACCCTCTCTGCTTATATCTCTAGCACTCTAGGCTAGTGCTCCTGGGCCTGCCTCTCACTGACTTTCTCCCTCTATCCTTGCTCTTTGTTAGAACCATGTATGGAGAGACACAGACATCCTTCTACAGAGTAGGTAGCTAATCTTGATCTAGATTCTAGTCAGAGTTATTTGCATACAACAGAGAACTTAATTTATCTGCCTCTTTCTTTTAATGCCTTCCTATGTCTCCATTGAAAATTAGTCTAGATCATTACTAGTTGCTGCCTGATCCAGAATTGTAATTGATGTACTTATACCATTTATTGATTAACACCCCTGCTAAAAAATCATTGATTTTTTCTACTCTCCTCCCTGTTATAAAGACTGAACCTCCATATCCCTGTTACAGACATTGACCTATGTTCCCAATGCATTTAATAACACTCCCGTGTCCCAACACCTCCTTGTGTTCCTATTACATATTCCCTTTCTCCCCATGTTCTGTTTCCTCCAAATATAATGGAGATCATCAGACCATGATTTCTCACCTTTTTCAGTTTCCTCCAGTAATCCCAAATTGATATATGGCAGGTGATGGTTTACAAGAGAATGAGGTGTAAGGGATTCAGAAGAAGAGGACAATGTAAACTTCAACAAAAAGTCTAGATGGGGAAAGGAAGAGAATATAACTAGTAGGGGGTGATTTCTTAAAAGAAAATCAAAGGGTTAAGAAATTGGGCGGTCTTAAAGTGGATGTGGAATAGGGTTGGGATTACAAGGCAAAAAAAGAGAAGAAATGATAATAAATTATGATCAAACAAAGGAATTTTAAAATCTGTGAACACAGAAATTGTATATCTGCAGATACAACCAGGTCAAGGGCATGATCATTTTTGTGGGTGGCTTAAATTGGTTAAAGGAGTATCTGGTCATGGGGAATGAATAAATTGAGAAACTTGGTATGTAGTGCCTCTGAGGAACTAGCAATTCATATATTGGAGTCTCCTACTATGAAAGTAGAAATTGATGAGAGACCATGAGCTAAAGACAGAACTCAGAAAGTAAAGAAGGGGAGTGTACTAGAGGTCTATAATCAACAGCTCCTTCAAATGAGTGGGTTATAGATATGGATTGAGTGAACCTTAAAGGAGGAAAGATTATTGACTGAGAGTAGTAGAGAGAAAATCTGGAGATGGCAATGAATATTACAAAAATCTCATCTTGACAAGTGAGTTGAAGGAAAAATGAAAATTTAGCCAGGGTTGTTGTTAAGAGTAGCCAGGGACTTCTGTTATCAAGAGAGAGGCAGTTCTCAGTGAGAGTCAAGTGATAGAAGGAGTGGGAAAGGAAAGATTTGACGATGAAAACAAGATTGATCTCTTTGGACAGGCATATCAAAGAACATAATAGAAAGAGTGGATAACTACAGAATAGGACATTGGATGGGGTTGAGGGGAATGGGAATAAGGGATCAGAAAAGGGGAGTAGAGGATAGGGTTTGCATGATGACCAGGGATTTAGAGTCACTGAGATGGGAAAGAGTTATGACCTGAGGGAGTTTGTTATTATTGAGGAGGGAGTTTAGGTAGATTTTCATTTTCCACTGGAAGGAAGGAAACAGGCATTTATTAAGTACTTAGTCTGTGTTAGACACTTTGCTAAGTACTTTTCAGATATCTAATTTTGTCTAGCAACCCTAGAAAATAAATACTATGATTATTAATTTTACAATTGAGGGAACTGAGGCAGACAAATGTTAAATGATTTGCCCAGGTTCACATAGCTAATGTGTCAAGTTAGATAAGAATTCAGAAAAGCCTGTATCTTCTTAGAAGACTTCAGATCGCTCAACTATACAATTTAAGAATCCCATTCAACACAAGGTGTTAGACTCCTTTGAGTGGAGTCCTCTAACAGAGGTTAGGAAAAGGGTACTTGAAACTGCAGGAATTATGTTGTTCCCCTTCCCTAAAATAGGAGACCAAGGTGGAGATGTGGTAGAATGGCTACCACTGGAAAAATAAATTTGGCCTCTTGATCAAAATATCATAATAATTCTAGAGCCATTATTCTGTTCTTTGAATCTCTTTTGTCAGTCAATTAAATTTGCTTCCCATATTCAAAGGACACTCAGCATATTCTGGCCATATAGTTAACTACAGATGTAAAAATGAAGAGAAAAGAAAAAAAGTGCTTTTACATGGAGCTTTTTACCCCCATCTCCCATCTAATCCCACACTCCCAGATACTGAATGAAATTAAAGGCCAGCTTTATTCAAAATCTTAGGGAATGTATTGGAAGCACCATGGGAGCGAGCTACCTTCTCTTTCATTTCAGCAACTAATGGGATTTTTAATAGTTGCCAGGTCCAGCCGCTCTAGTCTTGATCTCCATGTGCCTCCAGTTGAGGGGAACGCTGGTCACAGTCCCAGCTCTTCCTTCCCTGACTCTAACACCAGAAGAAAGAGTTTGGCCTAAAGTTCCAGCCCTGCAGTTCCAATCCTAAAGTGTTAATCTGATGACTAAAGCAATTTAAAACTCCTCATCTATGGGATAGTTGCAACTCAAGGGCACGATAGAGATGGATATCTTTTATCTAGAGAAACCAGGTTCAAAAAAATTTAACTTTAACCGTTAAAGAACAGTCTAAATCTCTGCTCAAAAGGATAGAAGGAAAGAGGAGAATGGAAAGTGGGGGAAGAACAAAGGCATTTCTTCAGTCACCTGGATTCATAGCTGGGGATGAGAAGGACATCCATGAATGATCACATTTATCTTCTATTTTTGGTGCTGCCATCCTGTCTATCCAGGATTGATGCAGCCCTTGGCTGCCCTGGTGCCATGCTCAACACCATCTCCCCACCTCTGTCAGAGTCAGTGTCTGCCTCTTTATCTCCTTCCTAAAACTCATAGAAAGACTGAAAGATTCATGGAAATTTGCCTCATTATCATCTGTTAGTTCTGAATGTTTCCCTGCACAGAAATATGAGAAAAAAAAAAAACCCAGAATTCTTAGAGAAGATTTAAACTACTTCTTCTAAGAGATGTCCATTACAACACTCCTACTCAGAGAGGGATCAAATATATAATAATTTTTTGTTTTCAAGGACCTAATTAAGAATTTAGGGAGGTTCTGTTCTTTTTCCTTCCCATAATCTTATTACCTAACAATTCCTAATAACTACTCTTAGTTTTCTTTGCATCTTTTTTCTCTTCATGAATTCACTTGACAGTTGGAGAAGATGATCTCTAGGGTCAATATGATCTAGGAGACTTACAAGTATGTGTGTGATTCTGTTATTTTATGAACCCAGTGAGATAAATGATTATGGCACTCTTATACAATTAACCAATTATAACTGGGGAGCTTCAGGATTTTTTTCCTTTCCTATTTCCTCATTCTCTGCTAGATTAAATCAGCTCCTAAAGAATAGGTCTAATAATGAGATTGAATTTAATTGGGGTGGGTATAGATAATTTGTCTTGATGGTCCATACTAGGGAAAGTTTAGGAGTAAGAATGATATGATTAAAACTGCCCCTCATAAAAATAGGTTTGCTTCTCATTATCATATTTATTTTTCTCATTAGTTGTTAACCAATCAAAGTTGACTGCCATCTATCTGGAACATTCACTCTGGTGTATGTGTCAATGAACTGCCACGATACATTTTTGGTTTACAAGAAACAATCAAATGACCATTCATTTATTAATTTTTCCTAGCCACACTTAATAATACAACTAATTACCCAAGAATTATATTTCTTAAACTTTTAATACATAACATGAGAATGGGGAAAGAAATTTGTTTTGATTTCTGGTGAGACAAGGTTTGTTTTCTGGTAGCATGGGGTCACTCATGATTATGTCCACCTCTCCTCAGAGGAGAAAATAGATATGGTTCCACTCTGAGAGAGTATAAAACAACATATTGCACCACAGTTCCAATGGTAGGTAACTAAATCCAAGGGGATAGACCAGCGTGGAAAAGGCATTTATAACTCTAATATTGAAGTCAAGAAAATTATTCCTAAGTAGATCTGGGAGAATGTACCATAAAGGGTATGTTCTAGGTTATATTCTGGTTCTGTACTTGAGAATTCCTATCTATATAAAGGTGAACATTTTTCATATTTCTTTCTCACTATTGCATTAGGTTCCAGGGCCATTTTTTAAGGTTTCAAAAGAAGGAGAAAAATAAAGTGGCAAGTCTGGGAAGGAGAGAGAGAGAGAAAGGGGAAACTAAGGAAGAAATAAGAAAGTAGCAAGAGATGTTTGTCAAAAAAGTATCATTCTGCCCAGGTCCTAGTGATCCAGCACACACACACACACACACACACACACACACACACACACACACACAGAAAGAGAGAGAGAGAGAGCAAGAGCGAGAGAGAGAGAGAGAAAGAGAAAAATAGAGAGAGATAGATCCATCATTACTATATTAGGAGTATAGAGGAACTTCCAAAGATCAGAAGTTTCCAAACTAATTTGACTAGCAAATACTTTGGCCTTTTAAATACATTGACAAAACACATATTTCCAATCAGGATGGGATATAGAATATGTCATGGGAAGCAAGATGAAAGATTGAGAAATTTGGCATCAAGAATGTTACTTTGCTAGTAATAAGTTGTGGGAAGTAGCTGATATAATTCTGGTATGGAAAGCTACTGCATTTGACACATATATGATTTCAATGATTAATAAATTAATAGGAAAAATATCACTGGTATCAATATTATTCCTTTGAACTCCTCTTCATGAGGTGCTATAAAATAAGTTAAAGACTGTGATGTTGAGCATAGCCTTGTTTAGAAGGAGCTGAGTGGTGTAGTAGATACTTAGAGTTGGAATAAGAAAGGTCTGAGTTCACTTTCTCCTCTTGATAACTTACTATTTATATTACCCTAGGTCAATGCCTTAACCTC
This sequence comes from Antechinus flavipes, assembly GCF_016432865.1. Taxonomy (NCBI): domain Eukaryota; kingdom Metazoa; phylum Chordata; class Mammalia; order Dasyuromorphia; family Dasyuridae; genus Antechinus; species Antechinus flavipes. The sequence goes on from NC_067398.1 coordinate 651,021,313, forward strand.
TCAGCCTGAGTTTGTTCATATGTACAATGGTGTTAATAAAAACACATAACACATGGGGTTATTGCTGAGGTTCAATTGAAAACAATTCATTTCAATAAACATTTATTGAGTCCCTCATATTTGCCAAGTACTGTGCTAAATACTAGCAAATGAAAGAAAGAAGGAAAAAAAAAGAAAGGGAGGAAAAGGAAAGAAGGAATAAAGAAGAAACAAAAGAAGAAAAAAAGTTAGAGGGAAGGAGGAAGGCAAGGAGAGAAAAAATGAGGGAAGGAACTTTATTCTTAATAACTGCTCTGTTCTGAGGTTGGTAGACACTTAATGGGGTTTAGGGGAAGGCATATGTGGACAAAGAATGGATGCAAGAAACAGCAGGGGCCCAAGAGACCCAGGAATGGGACTAGTGGTTGGGAAGCCTGTAGTTATGACCATGGCCCCTGTTTTCCCTATGCTCAGTCAAATATCCATCCTCCTCCTTGAGCATGGCCATGAATGCCCCTCTTCTGGAGAAGGATGTCACTGTAATTGACCTGTTTATGGAGGAGATTCTAAAGACTAATATGTAATGCCTTTATTTGTGCCAGGACAGAGTGTGCAAGTCAGATTCTTTCAGGTGAGGAAGAGACAAAACCAATGGATCCCCAGCTGGGAAATATGATGAGAAACACCATTGGTTTGTGGACAACATCATATATACTGTGTACATTCATCTTTTTCACCTATATAAGTAAGTATGATGAAAGGTCAGGGCAGGGAATTCTTCTTGAGCCTTAAGGGCCAGTTTGAATGGGGAAGGTACAGGGATATGAGCACTGGTTGCCTCCATCCTTCCCTTAGCCAATTTAAGGCGATAATAGTACCAGTAGTCTTTATAATTAACACCTTTGGGAGTTTCTGTGGTACTTTGCCCGTAAGCTAATACAGACAGAAGAATTGTGGGAGTACAAGACATCAGAAACTCAAAATTCCTCTCTCCTCAGGGGTCTGTGACTGGAGCTAAGGCATTGTCTCTAGATCCCTGGAATCCTCACTAACACCTTCTATCCCTGAGGCTACTGGTCTCTTTTCTTATCTGGGATGTTCCTGTATGAGAAGACATAGATGTAAAAGAGTGGTGATGAGCTACCTTATGGGGGGACTATGGGATCTCAATTCATGTCTGTGTCTTCAATGGGAGAGCTGGGCCAGCAGTCTTCTGTGCGACAGATTTAGTTGGAGAACGCTCCTACTCTCAGTTTTTTGGGAGCTCCTTTAGCCAAAGCTGACAGTCTAGAGGGTAATTTTGAGCATTTAAGTGGTTATGCCCTTGACTCTTGTTGTTCTCTTGCAGAAAGGCTTCAGAAAAAACACTCTTTTGTGGCACATGCATGGGATGCTGTCAGTGACTTATTCAATGGAAGTGGGTGTTTGTATTTGTTATTTGTGGACAAAGCACAGTTGTCCAGGTAATGGTAATCTGAGGGCAGGGATGGGTAGGGGAAGAGTTATTGGACAATATTAAAGGGCAGTTTTCATAAAAATCTCAGTGGGGGGTTACCTCCTTGTGCTCATTCTGTTCTTTCTCTGATGTCTGGACAATCCTGACTCCGGTATCCATTTTTCCCTTTCAAAGACAGCTGTGACTGTGATTCTCTTGAAACATATTTTCCCAGAAATCTTCTGAGAATTTGGGAGTGGGCAGGGGAAAGGTTCCTAAGCATAGAATAGGTTGTGTATAATTCAGTGTGTCAAGTTATGTAGAGGTGGTAGAAAGAGTGAGTTCTGGGTTATGACTGGGGGTGGTAGAAGAGACAAGTGGTTCTCATCTCCCTAGAGGAGAGAATTGGGAAGAAAAATCATATAATCTACCTTGGACCAGTTTCTAAGAGATGTCGATCCTTTGTTTTGCAGGAATTATTCCTAAGGAGGATTGGATAAACTGGTGTTCTTGGATCCTCATTTTGATCTTCATCCTAATCTTAATAATATTTATTTTAAAATTTATAATTTGATATTTTTCTTCTTTTTTTATGATACTGCTTTTTTCAATGAATTTCACCAATATTGAGAGTATCATCTTTTTGATGCCTATATTAAGGGTATTTTTTTTGGTTTTTCTTCCCTTCATTCTTTTAAAGTAGAGAACTGTTCCTGGGGCAAAGTGGTCATTATCCCCAGCTTCCTGTCCAGCTCTGAGCCTTGGCTTTGAATACAGGCACCCCTTGTGTTTGCAGGGGGAAGCTTTGCCTGCTCTGTTCAGGAAACATCCTGATTTCCCAGAGTTTGTCTTCTAACCTGGGACTGGAAACTCCCTTCCTGCTGTGCTCCTCTACTGAGCCAGGACTGGCGGTCTTAGTTGCTCATGTTCTGTGATGAAGACCCTCTCTCTGGCTTTCCCACAGTCTATCTGAGCTGACCTGAACCCCCTTTTCACCCCAGTGAGACTGACATTTCTTGAAGTTTTTACAGTCTATCTTGAGCTGGAGAGCGGTTTCATTCCATCAGACTCTATTCAGAAGTTTGGTTTCATGTGGTTTTCGAGGGAGAACTCAAGCTGCTTCCTAACTTTACAATCTTGGCTCCATCTCAGAAGTCTTTTCTTCCCATTCTTATTTAAAGCATTGAGTTCCAAATTCTAACCCTCTCTCCCTTCTTCCCTGCCCCCCAAGATTGTAAGTTCTTATATATAATTTACATATACACAATTATGTAAGGACATTTGCACATTACTCCTTTTGTATAAGAAGACTCAAATAAAATAAAAATCCAATAAAGTAATAAGTTGGATGGTTCACTTTATATTCAATCAATATGAGTTTTTTCTCTGGAGTTGGATAGTATGTTTTATCATTACTCTTTTGGAATTGTTTTCAATCATTGTCAAGCTGAGAATACCAAAGTTATTCAAAGTCTGAAGAGACTTCTAACCTGTATTCAACTTGTCTTCACAAAGCAGTGGTTCAAGTAACAGCGGTTCTGGAATTCAGAACTTATCCCTTAAACTTGCTAGCATCAGAAAGTGGCCCTACTGTCCTGGAGAAACAGTTAATGATCATGAAGGGTTTATCCCTCATGGTAATTGATGCTCAGTTTGAGAGGAAATGGAGGAATAGTTCCATGGGGGAAGCTAACAGAGATGAAGCCAGGGGAAAGGGAAGGCCCAAGGAAGAAAGCAGAACAATAGAACATTTTTTTAATAGAACAGTAATATTCCATTATCTTCATATACTGCAACTCGTTCCCCAATTGATGGGCATCTACTCATTTTCCAGTTCTTTGCTACCACAAAAAACTGTTACAAACATTTTTATACATGTGGGTCCTTTTCCCTACTTTATGATTTCCCTTGGATACAGATCTTATAATGGTACTTCTGAGTCAAAGGGTATGCACAATTTTATAGCCTTTTGGGCACAGGTCTAAATTGCTCTCCAGAGTGGTTGGACCTTGGGCAATTTCACAATTCCACCAACAATGCATTAGTTTCCCAGTTTGCCTACATCTCCTCCAATATTTATCATTATCTTTTCTTGTCATTTTAGCCAATCTGATAGGTTGTACCCCATTTATTTTAATTTGCATTTCTCTAATCAATAGTGATTTAGAACATTCTTTTCATATGGGTATAGCTGGTTTTCATCATCTGAAAATTGTCTGTTCATATCTTTTGACCATTTTTCAATTGGGGAATGACTTGTATTCTTATATTTTTGATACAGGTATTCATATGTTTTAGAAATGAGATTGGAACAGTGAATAGAGTACCAACCCTGAAGTCAGGAGGACCTGAGTTCAAATCTAGTCTCAGACATTTAATACTTCCTAGCTGTGTGAACCCTGGGCAAGTCACTTAACTCTAATAGTTTCAGAAAAAAAAGAGATTATCAGAAGTACTGCCTATAAAGATTTATTACTATCTTTGTATTCCCCTTTTAATCTTGTTTCTGTTGATTTTGTCTTCTAAAAACTTTTTAATTTAATGTAATCAAAGTTGTCCATTTTGCCTTTTATAATGTTTCTAGTTCTTCTTTGGTCATAAATTCATCCCTTTCCCAAAGATCTAATAGATAAATTATCCCTTGTTCTCCTGATTTGTTTATGGTATCATCCTTTATGCCCAAATCATGTGCCCATTTTGACATTATTTTGGTATGGAGTATGAAATGTAGGTTTATGCTGAGTTTCTGACATATTATTGAAGAACAGGTGTTTCCCAGAGTGACAGTTAACCCGGATAATTAACAATGAGTGAGAGAATTGATGAGGAGCAGGACTTGAAGTTTGATTAAGTCTTATACTTTTAAGTCCCTGACAACCTTGGGCAATTTTAACCTGAACAGAATACAATGGCTGCCCTAGCTGTGTGGAATCTAGATAGAGGAGAAAGATAGCTCAACCTTCAGAAACTGAACATTTAAAATAAGGACTTCACAAAAAAGGAGTAAGCTTTAGGACTCTCCAAGTCATTGATTATTAATAGTCATTTCTCTCATACAAGTATGAATTGCCATTTCTTTCTCTAGTGGATCACTGATTTGTATATAAACAAAGGTTAAATCATTTGCCCATAGACTAATAGCTAGGAATTTTCTGAGACAGGATTTTAATTCAGATCTTCCTGACTCTGAGTCCTGCACTCTATCTATTGCACCACTAAACTTCCTTTAAATAGAGATGTTTAATCAAAGAGTTGGTTGTTGGGGGCCAGCCCTGAAGTTAGGTGGACCTGAGTTCAAATGTGACCTCAGACAATTAATATTTACTACCTGTGTGACCCTGGGCAAGTTTTTTCCTTTCTGGTTGCCTGAAGTGTTTTCTCTCTGACTTCAGAGCTTTGGCATTTTTCTGTGATATTCCTGGAAATTTTCATTTGGAAATCTCCTTCAGGAGGTAATCAATGCATTCTTTCCATTCTATTTTGCCCCCTGGATCTAAGATATATGGGGCAAAATTTCTCATTTTCTTGAAATATAATGTCTAGATTCTTTTTTGGATCATGGGTTTCAGATAGCTCAATAATGCTTAAATGATCTTTCCTCAATCTATTTTTCAGGTACATTGTTTTTCCATGGAGATATTTTAGCTTTAACTTTGACTGAGATCATAATTACTACCTCTACTTTTAATTTTAACCTGATAAACTCTATTCCTGATCTTTATTTTATATGTGTGAATCTGCTATTTATTATCTCTGTTGACTCCTTTGCTTTACTTCTACCTGCTACCTCCCCCTACCCTAAATTACTCTCCTTCCAAGGATGCATCTCTTATCTTGTCCCTCCACCTTTGCTTCTTTCCATCTTCTTCAGTCATGTGGATTCATGGCTAGGGATGAGGAGGATATCCATGAATTATCAGGCTTATGTTCCACTTTCTCTGCCATCCTGTCTACCCAGGGTTGATGCAGACCTTGGCTACCCTGGTGCCATGCTCAACACCATCTCCCACTCTGCCAGAATAAGTGTCTGCTTCTCTGTCTCCTTCCTGAAACTCATGGAAAGACTGAAAGATTCATGGAAACTTGCTTCATTACTCTATATTAATTCTGAATTTTTCTCTGGGCAGAAAAATGAGCAAAACTTCACATCCTAGGATTCTCAGAAAAGATTTAAACTACTTGCCCTAGGAGATCTCCAACACTACCCTCTTACCCAAAGAAGAATCAGATATATCGTCACTTTTTCTGGTTTGTTTGCCAGGACCTAATTAAGAATTGAGTAGGAGAATCACTGAAAGCTGAGAGAGAAACAGAGATTCTATTCTTTCTTCCTGTGTGGAATGGAGAGATAAGGTAAAGAACTTATAGGAATGTTTAGATTCTTTTTCTGTACTTTTATCTTTTTTTAAAATTATTATTTCTATGTTTCTGTGACCAACATAAGTATGGTGTGTGCTAGCCAATATTTACTTGAACTTTAGATACATTTACTTAACCAGAGATGATGACGTTTGTTCCTGTTCAATGTTATCAATATTTAGATTATTAAATGCTATCAGCCCAGTAATCTGAAGTTTGAAGGTCTGATGGATGATTTCCTCTCAGAATCAGGGAAACTGAAAATGCTCTGTATATGTTTCATTATGTTCCCCAACCTCTGATGTAATCCTTTGTAACCAAACCTATAAAAACTGTATATCTTTTGTAAATCTTTAGCCCTTTTACCATGAGCTCTCTCTTTCCCTCCTCACGGTGGAATTGCTCATTCTCATGAGAATCTATTAATAAACAACAACTTTTCTGCTTTTTTACTTTGAGAAGTCTCTGAGTAGTCATTTTTGGATAGGAATTCTATCCCTCACATTCCCATATCATCTAATTTTTTTTTTCTGAAACTTTCACAGTAACTACTTTTGGTTTCATTCTTTTGCTGCTTCTTTCCTTTTCCATGTCTTCATTCATAAAATCATATGCACTTTTCTCTTCTTTGACCAGGCAGGACCATTCTTTCCCTCAATTCTTACCAATGCCTTAATCACTGAATGGGTGTTGCTCCTGCCAAAGTGTAACTTGTTAAAAGATCTTAACTTTAAATGGCTAAGGTCTCCCATTGCATGGAGGACCATCTCCAGTTGTCCTGATCTGTATCTTGCTGCCGGACCCAGATGGCTCTGGAGGAGAAAGTGATACAAGTGACTTTGCACAACCTCTCTCAGTTAAATCTAATTCACTTGCATGGCAAGGCATCACCTTCTGATGTCATGGTCCTCTTGGAGAATGAAGGACAAACAGCAATAACATCTAATCCATATGGAGCCACTTGTTTTGCTGCTTCTAAAACTTCAGACCATTGGAAAGACAGTCTTGGAAGTCTTTATGATCTAGAAGGCTTACCAGGCTGTATGTGATTCTGCCATTGTATGGACCAAGTGAAGGAAATTATTATTGCTCTCTTGTATTAATAAGCAGTTATTATTGGAGTGATCCAGAATGTTTTTCCCCTTCCTATTTCCTCATACTCAACTAGGTCAAATCAGCCCCTGAATAAAGGGCTAATAAGGAGATTGAATTTAATATTTTCCTCAATCTTTTTCAGTCTTGGTGGTGTTATAATCAGTCTTCTGGGGCTTGGAGTAATGTTGGATTAAGTGTGACATAATCATAGACACCACTCATTAAAATAAGACTACCTCTCATTATAATATTTATTGTTCTCATTGTTAACCAATCATAATGGATTACCATCTATCAGTAACACATACTTCTCCAAGAGCATATAAAAATCTGTAGGCTGAAATGGTCAATTTTTGATCTATAAGAGAACCAAATGACAATTCTTTTATTATCCACGATAATTAATTAGTTAATTAATAATGTCATTAATTATCCCAAAATTTTGTCTCTCAAACTTTTAAAATATCATGTGAAAATGGGAAGACAGATTTGTTCTGTTTTCTGTTGATACAAGACATTGGATCATGTCTCCTGGTAGCAAGAGGTCACTTCTTATTAGGTAAATCTGTCCCCTGAGACAAAAGAAACAAAAGGTCTGGTTCTATTCTGAGAGAGTATAAACAATGTGTTGCACCAGAGTTTCGAGGGTAACCAAATTCACGGGGCTAGACCAATGTGGGAAAGGAGTTCATAACTCTGAAGTCAGGAAAATTAGTCCTAAGTAGTCAGTTTGGGAGAACACACTTTGAAGGGTATATTCTGGGTAAGATTGAGGTTTGTATTATTCTTCTTCTGCATCTGATATCTTCTATTTATGTAGAGTTGAGATAGTCTTTTCCTATTTCTTTGTCACTGTTGTATTAGGTCAATGCCAATTTTCAAGTTTCAATAAAAGGGGAAAAGAAAAAAAGTGGAAACATTGGGAGAAAAAAGGGGGCAAACAAGAAGAAGGTAAAAATTAGCAAGAGATGAGTGCAGAACAAACATCATTTTGCCCAGGTCCTCGTGACCTAGCACATATAAAACACTACATACACAGAAGGTGAGGGAGACAGGGAGACAGAGAAGTAGAGAAAGAAAGAGATAAAGAGACAGACACAGAGAGAAAGAAAGAGACAAAGACAGAGAGATATTGGGAGGAAAGAGGAGGTTTCAAAGACCAGACACACCAAACCAGTTTGACCACGAATTACTTTGGGTTTTCAAACATACTGAGAGAACCACCATTCTTATCAGGCTGGGCTATGGAATATGTCATAGCATTAAGGAAGTATGTGGGAGAAGGAATATAAATTTGGTAACAAAATATTATCTTGTTATTTTGATGTGGGAAGTGGCTGATATATTCTGATGTGGAAAACTACTGCATTTATTTGACACATACATAATTTTAATGACTAATAAATTAATAGGAAAAATATCACTGACACCAACATTATCCCTTTGAACCTCTCCTTGTGAGGTGTCATTAAGGAAATGAAACCCCTAGCACAACTCCATTCAGAAGGAGCTAAGTGGTGCAGTGGACATTGAGTGGTGAGTAGAGCCAGAAAGATCTGAGTTTATTTTCTGCCTCTTCCTTGATGTGTGACACTGGGCCAGTCCTTTAACTTTGCCTCAGTTTCTCATATGAAAAATGTTAACAGCAGCACATAACACCCAAAATTCTTTCTAAGGGCCAAGCGACAAAAATTCAGTCCAAGAAATATTTATTTGGTGGCTTATATGTGCCAAGCATTCCTAGTTCTAAGCCTTAGGGAAGAAAAGAAGGAAAGAATGAAAAAAGAAAGGAAGGGATGCAGCGTGAGATAAAAGAAAAAACAGAAAGAATTGAAGATGAGGAAGACAGAGGGGAGGAAGGTAAAGAGAAGGAAAGAAGAAAAGAATATGGAAGGAAAGAAGAAAGAAACCAAAGTAGAAAGACAAAAAAGAAGGAAGGAAGGAAGGAAAGAAGGAAGGAAGGAAGGAAGGAAGAAGGAAAAGAAGAAAGGAAGGAAGGAAGGAAAGAAGGAAGGAAAAAAGAAAGAAAAAAAAAGGAGGGAGATATTTGTAGGTAAGTAATGGGGACAAGGAATGGAAGAAAGAGCAGAAAGACCAGGGAGGGGGCTAGTGGTTAGAAAGCCTGGAATGTATAACCATGGCCCCTCTTCTTTCAGTGCTCAGCCAGACCTCCATTCTCCTCTCTGAGCAGACACAAGATGGCTCCTTTCCTCAACAAGAATATCTTTATAGCTAACTCATACTTGGGTATGAAATTCCCAAAGACCAACATGGAATGCTTTTTCCTGTGCCAGGAGAGCATATGAAGGCCACATTCTCCTTAGTAGGCAATATGTGCTTCTAGTAGGAAGTGATGATACCAGTGTATTCCCTGGTGAGACTTATGATGAAGACTATCATTTGTAGACTTAAGGATCCCCCCTAAGTGGGAAATCTCGAAAGCTTGTAAAGGGTTAAAGGGGACTATATCATTAGGGGCAGGTCTGTTGTCCAAAGCCCACTCCCCTCTCCCCCCAGTTGTGAATTATTATACAGTTGAAGAAATTGTAAATCAGTCTTTACTGATGCAGATATTCTTTGTGAATTAGAAATAACATAAATTGGAGGCAAGAGGGAACAGGAGACAAGTCAGAGAATGCAACTGGCTCTCAGTCTCCTTGTATTGTTATCATCTCCTCACATGAAGGCATCTATTCTGCTGGTCACAATCAGATCCCCAGCAGCCATTTGCAGATTGCTCCTGTAATAGTAGACAGTCATATTTACTTTCTGCATTCTTCTTATTCATTTATGTAGGTAAGTATGATGAAAAGTCAAGGCAGGGAATTCCTCTTGAATACCATGGATCAGTTTAAGCAGGGAAGGTACAAGGATATGAGAATCCTGTGCACTTCATCCAATCCATTTAACTCAACAATGGCATTTGTAACCTTTAGATTAAATATCTTTGTGGTTTTCTGGGATGCTTAACTCATAAGCTAAGGCAGACAGAAAATTTACAGGAGTACAAGAGGTATTATCATTTCAGTGTTTCTCTTTGGGGATCTATGACAGGAACTAAGGAATTCTCTCTGAGTCCCTGGATCTTTTCACTAACACCTTCTGTCCTGAGGCTGGTGGTCGTTATCATTTTTCTGAAATGCTCCTAATATGAGAAAAATTGGATATAAAAAGTGTGAGTGAGCTTACTCTGGGGACCATGAGATCTCCCCACTTCAGTACCTTCTCTCTTTGATGGGATAGTTGAATGTGTGGTCATCTTCTATGAGAGATTTAATTGGAGAAAACTCCTACTTCCAATCTTTTGGGAGCTTGAGTCCTTTTATCAGAGCTGACTACCCTGAGGATGGGAGAAAGAGTCAGTTATGTCCTTGATCCTTGGTGATCTCTTGCAGATCTTCAGAAACATGCCTTTTGGTGTTGATCAGGATCCTGGCAGTTACTTATTCAACAGAAGTGAGTATTTATATTTGTTACTTATGGACATATGTAGTTGCCATAGTAATAGGGACATGGGGGCAGAATTAGGGAAGGGTCAATGGATAATATTAAAAGATAATCCTCATTAAATAATCACTATATATCAACTACTCATCCTCATTCTATCCTCACTTCAGTCTCTAGACAGTTTTAACTCCCAGTATCCCTTTTTCCCTTTCAAAGGCAGGTGTGACTTGCCCTAAGTTTCCATAGCAGAATTTGGATTTCCCTTCTTCTGTGAATTTCCCTATCACCGGGAGAGTGAGCCAGATATCTCATGAGGAATTTGTGGTGGGATTAGGGAGGGTTTCTAAGGGTGGAACAGGTTGTGCATAATTTGGTTTATCATTTAAAACAGGGGTGATAGAGAAAGACAACTGTATGCTGTGATCGGAGGTGGAAGAACAGACATGTGCTTCCAACCATTCTATATAGTTTATGTTGGAGAATTCTCTGAGAGGTAATAAACCTTGGTGCACTCTTCAGGGATTATTCTCAAGGAGGATTGGATTGTCTGATTTGCTTGGAGCTTCCTATTGAGCTTTCTCACCCTTTTAGGAATAATAATTTGAGAAACCCTCTCTGGATATTTTCTCTTCTTTCTTATGATACTGATATTTTCCACAAATTTCACAATATTGAGAGCAGAATCCTTGTGCTACCTGAACTAAATATAATTTTAACTCATAGTCAGTTTATGTGCACCAGTGAGGAATTCAGGTAACTGGGGATTATCCCCTTGATTGGCTGGTGTACTTAAAATAGCCAGATGCCCTGGAGAAGAAGATTATGGTCATCTAGAGTTTCACCTTCAGAGTCATGATGTTCCATTTGGGAGAGAATGAGTGAATGGTTACAAGGGGGAGGCAACTAAAAATGAAATAAAGGAAAAAAAGATGACCTAAGGAAGAAAATAATTCAGGAGGCTCAGCACATGACCTGAAGTCTTCTAAGGAAGAAGATGTGGAGTATGATAAATAAAAAATTACAGTCTTCTTTTGTTCTCAATCCCCACTCCTTCCCTCCTTTTTTTTTTTTTTTTTTTAGCTTTCTGTCCTACCAATTTCCTTCTCTTCTTCCTGCTCATTCATTCCTTCCTTCTTTCTGTCTAAAGCTAGAATTAGCACCTAACAACCTGGACAAAGACCCTTATTTCTACATAGTTCCCTGGGATGGGAGGGGTGTTGCTTCCCCCTCCTTGTCCTTTTTTTTCTTCTAGCACCGTTATTCCACAATGTTACCTCCAAGTGCTTCATAATAGACATGCTCCTTCCCTAGGGAAATTTCCCAAAGGGGAAGAGAAGACTGGACTTCTCTCCCCCTACCTCAAGGAAACTGCTAACATCAGGATTCATGCTTCTATTTCCAATTTTTATTAACAATGTATAGGAGTAGCTATATCTTAGACTTGACCACTAAGCAATACACACTTCATGTCCCTACCCTTTCCATTCCCCCCGGGAATTTACCTCAGTATCTATGACTCCATGTTAAATCTCTCTTTCCTTTGATCACTCTCTTGTCCTCTATCCTTCTCAGCAAAATTAACCAGGACTCTGAACAGGTCTTGGAATACATCCTGAGGAATTGCAGGTCTCATGTTTTCCTCAGGGACATAGATGATTGTTGACATGAGTCACCAAATGGACTCTGAAACCTGACCTGATTGATCCCTGTAGTCCGGTGGTCTTTGAAGATCTTCTGAGTTACTGACTTGATTCTTTATTACATTTATTCATTACCTGCAGTGAAGAGAGAGTGGGCCCAAGGGAGTCAAATATCTCATTTAACACCCTAGACTACAAGGCAAGCCAAATTTCTTTCAGTTATTACACCAATGATTAATTAATATGATAGATTTTTGTAGTATAATAGAAGTATTAGCATGTAAACTGTATTTTTGGTAGGCTAAGTGAAAGTACTTTCAGGACACCTCTGATAGCAAAGAGGATGACAGGAATTATATATATTTTGTCTTGTTCCCACATGGTTCTGATGTCTTCCACTTGATAATTAAGTTTTGAAAACTGTGGAGTTTTTCTTCTTTTATAATAATAAAATATAAGAATGGTTCTCTCTGGGTGAGAGCAGGTTTCTCAGGGAGGTTTTCTGGAGACAACCTTAGTTTCAATTCAGATCAATAATTACCCCAAATGCATCCAGGTGATAAAAATTCAGCTCTTTTATTGCCTCCAATATAGCCCGGTTAGCTTAGAGGCCTCTCTCTCTGCTTGGTTCCAAGAACTCCCTCCGAATGTCTCCAAATCCAAAGGTTTGTCCTGCAGCCTCCAGCCAGCACGAAGGTGAATGTCTTGCCTCTGAGAGAGGGCTTCTGGCTCTCAATCTCCCAGAGTGTTCCTCTCCGACCCCAGTCAATGTTCCGAAGTAAAACTCCTCACTCAGAGAGGGCTTCTGGCTGAACTCACTTGACGCTCCCCTCTCAATCGAAATTCAGCTCAACTCTCGACTCATAGCTTCTTCACTCTGAAAAACTTTTTTGACTGGCCCATTGAAACTCTATTTATGCTCCTTTGAGAGAGGGATTGTGGGATGCGAGAGAGAGGGATTATGGGTTTCTTCCATAGTGCTCTCTGGCCCTAAGAGCTTCAAGGGAGTTGTGAATTCAGATATCTCACACTAAACCCTGAAATCTCCCAAAGATGTGAACTCCAATGAGTAAAGGTGTGAACACAAGCATTGTATCAATTAGTTCTACTTAGTACCTTGTTTTCTCTGACCCATAACATCTCCTTATAGGATTAGATCATGAACCATGCTAAATTAGATAATTATTGTCTCTTGTCAACTCTAATGACTTAACAATTTATTCTATGTAGTTAGAATATTCTGAGAATTCAAACAAGTAGCAATAAAAAAAGTTAATGCGTTACTTTAAAAAATTTTAAATAATCGTTCCTAATCAGTTGTTACTATTACTGTTCTTGAATCCCAGAATCCCAGAGCTAGAAGAGACCTCAATGAGATTAGGATTATTCCATCTGATCCCATGGTATAGTATTAGGGGAAAGGGAGTGAATGCTACAATGAGGCAAATTTCAGCTTGATGCCAGAGAAAACTTCCCAACAGTTCAAACTGCTCATCAGTGGAATGAACTGCCTTACAGAAGAGTGGAGTCACCATTGCAAGAGATCCCTAAACAAAAGCCTATTGTGTATGCAGGTAAGAATGGTTTTCTATGTATAGTTCCACTAGGTGGTCTCTGAAAATCCTGCTCACTCTAATATTGTTTAATTCTGTGATATGGTACAATCTGTCCTTGAAAAAGAAATACAAATTCTAGTGTGCCTGACAAACAGCCATCCATCCTCTGCTTGATGGTTTCATCAATTTAATCAGTCCTTCAAACAGCTCATCCCACTTCTGGGACACCTCTAATTGGTAGGGAGCTTTTCTTCACATCAGCCCTAAATACAATTCTAAATAATGTCCACATATTGAATCCACATAGCAAAGAAATTAATCCATTTTAAACATGGCAGACTTTCAAGTACTTAGTTGAACACTGATATCATATTCCGGAATCCAGCTCTACAACTTTTTCCACTGTACCACTTAGTGGCCCTGATGTGCAAAGTCAACTTAAGAATCATAGTTTTCCCAAGAGATGTAAAATAAATCAAAAACCTGAATTCCATAAAACAGAAAATTATACTGCTTAGATTTTTTCAATAAACACAGCAATAAATAGTATCTATGAATCGCTTGAAAAAAGGGGAAATATATTTTAATGTCTAAGGCCTATAATAATCAAATTTTACCATTAATTTAAAAAATTGTTATCTTTTGATTTACATCACCTTAATTCCCCACTTTATCTTTGTTCTACCTAGTAAGACACCCTCTGCAACAAATAATAAGAGAAAGAAAGAAAACAACATAACAAAACTAACTAGCAAATTAGCCAAATTTTCCAATAGGTGCAACACCTTGTACTTTGAGAAATAATGATCACATCTATTCTTTTACACCAATTTACATCAATAATATTAAACAAGGATTGTTTATTGTTGTTGGTTTCTTTTTATATTACTGTATTCATTATGTGTGGAGTTTTTTCAGTTCACTTTGCATCAATCTATATGTCTTCTTATGCTTCTCTGTATGCTTCCTATATACTATTTCTTAAAACATAGTAATATTCCATTATATTCATGTGTAGCATTTTTTTAGCCAGATCATTTGGCATCTGCTTTATTTCTAGTTCTTTTCTCCTACAGGATGCTGCTATAAATATCTTAGAATATTATATTCCCGTCTTTGCCTTTATAATATTTTCTCTAGCACTGGAATCTCTGTTAAAGCTATAGACATTTTAGTCATTTTCTTAACATTATTTCAAGTTGTTTCCCAGAATACCTGGACCAGTTTGCAGATCCACCAGCAGTGCTTCAGTGTGACTATCTCTTCACAGCTGCTGAAACACTGAACATTCCTAACTTTTGTCATCTTTGCCAAGTTATCAGGGGAAATTTGTCTGGTACAAATTTTAGTGGTGTTTAGTCATTTACCCTTCTTTTGCTCATATTCACTGACCAATTATCCATCAGGAAATGGTTCTTAGTCTCTCCTACTTCTACTGGTTCCCTATACATATTGACTATCATATCCTTAGAAAAGAGATAACATGATGCAAATTCTTCCCAGTTGAAGCTTCTTTTTTAATCCTGGTGATTTTCATTTTATTCACACAACACAATTTCAATTACATGTAACAAAGATTATTTATCTTTTCTTTGGTGATTAGCATCATCCTCTCTGACCAACTGACTTAGTCTCTCTCTCATTCCCACCTCCTCTCTAATCTATTACTGCAAAGGATACCTGATAAGCATTTTAATGACATGCTCTTTGATATTTAAGTCATATACATCTATGACAAGCTGATCAGGGCATATGATGTGATTTTCCTAAGCCAAATTTGTATTTCCAAATTGCTCTCCAGGACTTCCTGACTCCAGGTCCAACATCATATCTATTTATTACAATATTTTTCCCCTTCAAATAGCTAGCATTTAAAAAATGCTTTAATATTGGTAAAGTTCTTGATTACTCCATCATTTGATGAGACTCAGTAAATGTATAGTTTCCATTATTGCAGTTTGAAAATGTTCATTTGTCATTCCTTATCTTCCTAATACCCAACTCAGTCATGCCTCTCTCCATAGTCTCTCATTTCATTGCTTGACCTCCCCTATCCATTTATCATATTATAACTATAATTCTCTCTCTTTCTCTCTCTCTCTCTCTCTCTCTCTCTCTCTCTCTCTCTCTCTCTCTATATATATATATATATATATATATATATATATATATATATATATATCTATGTCTATATATATCTGTCTAGGCCTCTGTCTCTGTTTCTGTCTCTGTCTGTCTGTTTTTTGCTTGTCTCTGTCTCTTCCCCTATACTCTGTCTCCCATTGTTGAAAAAAGCCCTTCCTATAGAAAGCATCTACTTAATACATGTTTGTTTTCTTGAAACTGAATGCTCTGGATGAGCAGCTCACCTTTTCTTTTTTTTTTTAATTTAAATTTTATTTTATTTAATAATAACTTTGTATTGACAGAATCCATGCCAGGGTAATTTTTTTTACAACATTATCCCTTGCACTCGCTTATGTTTCATTTTTCCCCTCCCTCCCTCCACCCCCCCCCCAAGATGGCAAGCAGTCCTATATATGTTAAATATGTTGCAATATATCCTAGATACAATACATATTTGCAGAACCGAACAGTTCTCCTGTTGCACAGGGAGAATTGGATTCAGAAGGTAAAAATAACTCGGGAAGAAAATCAAAAATGCAAATAGTTCACATTCATTTCCCAGTGTTCCTTCTTTGGGTGTAGCTGTTTCTGTCCATCATTTATCCATTGAAACTCAGTTAGGTCTCTTTGTCATAGAAATCCACTTCCATCAGAATACATCCTCATACAATATCGTTGTCGAAGTGTATAATGATCTCCTGGTTCTGCTCATCTCACTTAGCATCAGTCCATGTAGGTCTCTCCAAGCCTCTCTGTATTCATCCTGCTGGTCATTCCTTACAGAGCAATAATATTCCATAACATTCATATACCACAATTTACCCAGCCATTCTCCAATTGATGGGCATCCATTCATTTTCCAGTTTCTAGCCACTACAAACAGGGCTGCTACAAACATTTTGGCACATACAGGTCCCTTTCCCTTCTTTAGTATCTCTTTGGGGTATAAGCCCAATAGAAACACTGCTGGATCAAAGGTATGCACAGTTTGATAACTTTTTGGGCATAATTCCAGATTGCTCTCCAGAATGGCTGGATTCGTTCACAACTCCACCAACAATGCATCAGTGTCCCCGTTTTCCCGCATCCCCTCCAACATTCATCATTATTTTTTCCTGTCATCTTAGCCAATCTGACAGGTGTGTAGTGATATCTCAGAGATGTCTTAATTTGCATTTCTCTGATCAATAGTGATTTGGAACACTCTTTCATGTGAGTGGTAATAGTTTCAATTTCTTCATTTGAAAATTGTCTGTTCATATCCTTTGACCATTTATCAATTGGAGAATGGCTTGATTTTTTATAAATTTGAGTCAGTTCTCGATATATTTTGGAAATGAGGCCTTTATCAGAACCTTTAATTGTAAAGATGTTTTCCCAGTTTGTTGCTTCCCTACTAATCTTGTTTGCATTCGCTCTGTTTGTACAAAGGCTTTTTAATTTGATATAATCAAAATTTTCTATTTTGTGATCAGTAATGGTCTCTAGTTCATCTTTGGTCACAAATTTCTTTCTCCTCCACAAGTCTGAGAGATAAACTATCCTATGTTCCTCTAATTTATTTATAATCTCATTCTTTATGCCTAGGTCATGGACCCATTTTGATCTTAACTTGGTATATGGTGTTAAGTGTGGGTCCTTGCCTAATTTCGAGCAACTCACCTTTTCAATGAGTGAGTGTCTTCCCCTCTCTCCTCTCCCCTCCACCCCTGTGATCCTGTGATCGGTTTCCATGCTGTTTATTCTTTCGCTCTAGGTAATTACAGCCTGTCACAAACAAAGCCACATTGAGCACAGACAGGACGGAGGGACCACAAGGAACAGACAGAAGAAGAACCCGCGGCGGCAGACACCCCCAGTTTAAGGTTTTGTCAGAGACTGTCCCTAATGCTGCCTTGTACAACCTTTATCTTGAACCTCACTTTCCCTTCCCAATAGCTTTTGACTCCATATCGTCACTTTTTCTGGTTTGTTTGCCAGGACCTAATTAAGAATTGAGTAGGAGAATCACTGAAAGCTGAGAGAGAAACAGAGATTCTATTCTTTCTTCCTGTGTGGAATGGAGAGATAAGGTAAAGAACTTATAGGAATGTTTAGATTCTTTTTCTGTACTTTTATCTTTTTTTAAAATTATTATTTCTATGTTTCTGTGACCAACATAAGTATGGTGTGTGCTAGCCAATATTTACTTGAACTTTAGATACATTTACTTAACCAGAGATGATGATGTTTGTTCCTGTTCAATGTTATCAATATTTAGATTATTAAATGCTATCAGCCCAGTAATCTGAAGTTTGAAGGTCTGATGGATGATTTCCTCTCAGAATCAGGGAAACTGAAAATGTTCTGTATCTGTTTCATTATGTTCCCCAACCTCTGATGTAATCCTTTGTAACCAAACCTATAAAAACTGTATATCTTTTGTAAATCTTTAGCCCTTTTACCATGAGCCCTCTCTTTCCCTCCTCATGGTGGAATTGCTCATTCTCATGAGAATCTATTAATAAACAACAACTTTTCTGCTTTTTTACTTTGAGAAGTCTCTGAGTAGTCATTTTTGGATAGGAATTCTATCCCTCACATTCCCATATCATCTAATTTTTTTTTCTGAAACTTTCACAGTAACTACTTTTGGTTTCATTCTTTTGCTGCTTCTTTCCTTTTCCATGTCTTCATTCATAAAATCATATGCACTTTTCTCTTCTTTGACCAGGCAGGACCATTCTTTCCCTCAATTCTTACCAATGCCTTAATCACTGAATGGGTGTTGCTCCTGCCAAAGTGTAACTTGTTAAAAGATCTTAACTTTAAATGGCCAAGGTCTCCCATTGCATGGAGGACCATCTCCAGTTGTCCTGATCTGTATCTTGCTGCCGGACCCAGATGGCTCTGGAGGAGAAAGTGATACTAGTGACTTTGCACAACCTCTCTCAGTTAAATCTAATTCACTTGCATGGCAAGGCATCACCTTCTGATGTCATGGTCCTCTTGGAGAATGAAGGACAAACAGCAATAACATCTAATCCATATGGAGCCACTTGTTTTGCTGCTTCTAAAACTTCAGACAATTGGAAAGACAGTCTTGGAAGTCTTTATGATCTAGAAGGCTTACCAGGCTGTATGTGATTCTGCCATTGTATGGACCAAGTGAAGGAAATTATTATTGCTCTCTTGTATTAATAAGCAGTTATTATTGGAGTGATCCAGAATGTTTTTCCCCTTCCTATTTCCTCATACTCAACTAGGTCAAATCAGCCCCTGAATAAAGGGCTAATAAGGAGATTGAATTTAATATTTTCCTCAATCTTTTTCAGTCTTGGTGGTGTTATAATCAGTCTTCTGGGGCTTGGAGTAATGTTGGATTAAGTGTGACATAATCATAGACACCACTCATTAAAATAAGACTACCTCTCATTATAATATTTATTGTTCTCATTGTTAACCAATCATAATGGATTACCATCTATCAGTAACACATACTTCTCCAAGAGCATATAAAAATCTGTAGGCTGAAATGGTCAATTTTTGATCTATAAGAGAACCAAATGACAATTCTTTTATTATCCACGATAATTAATTAGTTAATTAATAATGTCATTAATTATCCCAAAATTTTGTCTCTCAAACTTTTAAAATATCATGTGAAAATGGGAAGACAGATTTGTTCTGTTTTCTGTTGATACAAGACATTGGATCATGTCTCCTGGTAGCAAGAGGTCACTTCTTATTAGGTAAATCTGTCCCCTGAGACAAAAGAAACAAAAGGTCTGGTTCTATTCTGAGAGAGTATAAACAATGTGTTGCACCAGAGTTTCGAGGGTAACCAAATTCACGGGGCTAGACCAATGTGGGAAAGGAGTTCATAACTCTGAAGTCAGGAAAATTAGTCCTAAGTAGTCAGTTTGGGAGAACACACTTTGAAGGGTATATTCTGGGTAAGATTGAGGTTTGTATTATTCTTCTTCTGCATCTGATATCTTCTATTTATGTAGAGTTGAGATAGTCTTTTCCTATTTCTTTGTCACTGTTGTATTAGGTTAATGCCAATTTTCAAGTTTCAATAAAAGGGGAAAAGAAAAAAAGTGGAAACATTGGGAGAAAAAAGGGGGCAAACAAGAAGAAGGTAAAAATTAGCAAGAGATGAGTGCAGAACAAACATCATTTTGCCCAGGTCCTCGTGACCTAGCACATATAAAACACTACATACACAGAAGGTGAGGGAGACAGAGAGACAGAGAAGTAGAGAAAGAAAGAGATAAAGAGACAGAGAGACACAGAGAGAAAGAAAGAGACAAAGACAGAGAGATATTGGGAGGAAAGAGGAGGTTTCAAAGACCAGACACACCAAACCAGTTTGACCACGAATTACTTTGGGTTTTCAAACATACTGAGAGAACCACCATTCTTATCAGGCTGGGCTATGGAATATGTCATAGCATTAAGGAAGTATGTGGGAGAAGGAATATAAATTTGGTAACAAAATATTATCTTGTTATTTTGATGTGGGAAGTGGCTGATATATTCTGATGTGGAAAACTACTGCATTTATTTGACACATACATAATTTTAATGACTAATAAATTAATAGGAAAAATATCACTGACACCAACATTATCCCTTTGAACCTCTCCTTGTGAGGTGTCATTAAGGAAATGAAACCCCTAGCACAACTCTATTCAGAAGGAGCTAAGTGGTGCAGTGGACATTGAGTGGTGAGTAGAGCCAGAAAGATCTGAGTTTATTTTCTGCCTCTTCCTTGATGTGTGACACTGGGCCAGTCCTTTAACTTTGCCTCAGTTTCTCATATGAAAAATGTTAACAGCAGCACATAACACCCAAAATTCTTTCTAAGGGCCAAGCGACAAAAATTCAGTCCAAGAAATATTTATTTGGTGGCTTATATGTGCCAAGCATTCCTAGTTCTAAGCCTTAGGGAAGAAAAGAAGGAAAGAATGAAAAAAGAAAGGAAGGGATGCAGCGTGAGATAAAAGAAAAAACAGAAAGAATTGAAGATGAGGAAGACAGAGGGGAGGAAGGTAAAGAGAAGGAAAGAAGAAAAGAATATGGAAGGAAAGAAGAAAGAAACCAAAGTAGAAAGACAAAAAAGAAGGAAGGAAGGAAGGAAAGAAGGAAGGAAGGAAGGAAGGAAGAGGAAGGAAGGAAGAAGGAAGGAAGGAAGGAAGGAAGGAAGGAAGGAAAAAAGAAAGAAAAAAAAGGAGGGAGATATTTGTAGGTGAGTAATGGGGACAAGGAATGGAAGAAAGAGCAGAAAGACCAGGGAGGGGGCTAGTGGTTAGAAAGCCTGGAATGTATAACCATGGCCCCTCTTCTTTCAGTGCTCAGCCAGACCTCCATTCTCCTCTCTGAGCAGACACAAGATGGCTCCTTTCCTCAACAAGAATATCTTTATAGCTAACTCATACTTGGGTATGAGATTCCCAAAGACCAACATGGAATGCTTTTTCCTGTGCCAGGAGAGCATATGAAGGCCACATTCTCCTTAGTAGGCAATATGTGCTTCTAGTGAGGAAGTGATGATACCAGTGTATTCCCTGGTGAGACTTATGATGAAGACTATCATTTGTAGACTTAAGGATCCCCCCTAAGTGGGAAACCTCGAAAGCTTGTAAAGGGTTAAAGGGGACTATATCATTAGGGGCAGGTCTGTTGTCCAAAGCCCACTCCCCTCTCCCCCCCAGTTGTGAATTATTATACAGTTGAAGAAATTGTAAATCAGTCTTTACTGATGCAGATATTCTTTGTGAATTAGAAATGACATAAATTGGAGGCAAGAGGGAACAGGAGACAAGTCAGAGAATACAACTGGCTCTCAGTCTCCTTGTATTGTTATCATCTCCTCACATGAAGGCATCTATTCTGCTGGTCACAATCAGATCCCCAGCAGCCATTTGCAGATTGCTCCTGTAATAGTAGACAGTCATATTTACTTTCTGCATTCTTCTTATTCATTTATGTAGGTAAGTATGATGAAAAGTCAAGGCAGGGAATTCCTCTTGAATACCATGGATCAGTTTAAGCAGGGAAGGTACAAGGATATGAGAATCCTGTGCACTTCATCCAATCCATTTAACTCAACAATGGCATTTGTAACCTTTAGATTAAATATCTTTGTGGTTTTCTGGGATGCTTAACTCATAAGCTAAGGCAGACAGAAAATTTACAGGAGTACAAGAGGTATTATCATTTCAGTGTTTCTCTTTGGGGATCTATGACAGGAGCTAAGGAATTCTCTCTGAGTCCCTGGATCTTTTCACTAACACCTTCTGTCCTGAGGCTGGTGGTCATTATCATTTTTCTGAAATGCTCCTAATATGAGAAAAATTGGATATAAAAAGTGTGAATGAGCTTACTCTGGGGACCATGAGATCTCCCCACTTCAGTACCTTCTCTCTTTGATGGGATAGTTGAATGTGTGGTCATCTTCTATGAGAGATTTAATTGGAGAAAACTCCTACTTCCAATCTTTTGGGAGCTTGAGTCCTTTTATCAGAGCTGACTACTCTGAGGATGGGAGAAAGAGTCGGTTATGTCCTTGATCCTTGGTGATCTCTTGCAGATCTTCAGAAACATGCCTTTTGGTGTTGATCAGGATCCTGGCAGTTACTTATTCAACAGAAGTGAGTATTTATATTTGTTACTTATGGACATATGTAGTTGCCATAGTAATAGGGACATGGGGGCAGAATTAGGGAAGGGTCAATGGATAATATTAAAAGATAATCCTCATTAAATAATCACTATATATCAACTACCCATCCTCATTCTATCCTCACTTCAGTCTCTAGACAGTTCTAACTCCCAGTATCCCTTTTTCCCTTTCAAAGGCAGGTGTGACTTGCCCTAGGTTTCCATAGCAGAATTTGGATTTCCCTTCTCCTGTGAATTTCCCTATCACCGGGAGAGTGAGCCAGATATCTCATGAGGAATTTGTGGTGGGATTAGGGAGGGTTTCTAAGGGTGGAACAGGTTGTGCATAATTTGGTTTATCATTTAAAACAGGGGTGATAGAGAAAGACAACTGTATGCTGTGATCGGAGGTGGAAGAACAGACATGTGCTTCCAACCATTCTATATAGTTTATGTTGGAGAATTCTCTGAGAGGTAATAAACCTTGGTGCACTCTTCAGGGATTATTCTCAAGGAGGATTGGATTGTCTGATTTGCTTGGAGCTTCCTATTGAGCTTTCTCACCCTTTTAGGAATAATAATTTGAGAAACCCTCTCTGGATATTTTCTCTTCTTTCTTATGATACTGATATTTTCCACAAATTTCACAATATTGAGAGCAGAATCCTTGTGCTACCTGAACTAAATATAATTTTAACTCATAGTCAGTTTATGTGCACCAGTGAGGAATTCAGGTAACTGGGGATTATCCCCTTGATTGGCTGGTGTACTTAAAATAGCCAGATGCCTGGAGAAGAAGATTATGGTCATCTAGAGTTTCACCTTCAGAGTCATGATGTTCCATTTGGGAGAGAATGAGTGAATGGTTACAAGGGGGAGGCAACTAAAAATGAAATAAAGGAAAAAAAGATGACCTAAGGAAGAAAATAATTCAGGAGGCTCAGCACATGACCTGAAGTCTTCTAAGGAAGAAGATGTGGAGTATGATAAATAAAAAATTACAGTCTTCTTTTGTTCTCAATCCCCACTCCTTCCCTCCTTTTTTTTTTTTTTTTTTTTTTTTTAGCTTTCTGTCCTACCAATTTCCTTCTCTTCTTCCTGCTCATTCATTCCTTCCTTCTTTCTGTCTAAAGCTAGAATTAGCACCTAACAACCTGGACAAAGACCCTTATTTCTACATAGTTCCCTGGGATGGGAGGGGTGTTGCTTCCCCCTCCTTGTCCTTTTTTTCTTCTAGCACCGTTATTCCACAATGTTACCTCCAAGTGCTTCATAATAGACATGCTCCTTCCCTAGGAAATTTCCCAAAGGGGAAGAGAAGACTGGACTTCTCTCCCCCTACCTCAAGGAAACTGCTAACATCAGGATTCATGCTTCTATTTCCAATTTTTATTAACAATGTATAGGAGTAGCTATATCTTAGACTTGACCACTAAGCAATACACACTTCATGTCCCTACCCTTTCCATTCCCCCAGGGAATTTACCTCAGTATCTATGACTCCATGTTAAATCTCTCTTTCCTTTGATCACTCTCTTGTCCTCTATCCTTCTCAGCAAAATTAACCAGGACTCTGAACAGGTCTTGGAATACATCCTGAGGAATTGCAGGTCTCATGTTTTCCTCAGGGACATAGATGATTGTTGACATGAGTCACCAAATGGACTCTGAAACCTGACCTGATTGATCCCTGTAGTCGGTGGTCTTTGAAGATCTTCTGAGTTACTGACTTGATTCTTTATTACATTTATTCATTACCTGCAGTGAAGAGAGAGTGGGCCCAAGGGAGTCAAATATCTCATTTAACACCCTAGACTACAAGGCAAGCCAAATTTCTTTCAGTTATTACACCAATGATTAATAATATGATAGATTTTTGTAGTATAATAGAAGTATTAGCATGTAAACTGTATTTTTGGTAGGCTAAGTGAAAGTACTTTCAGGACACCTCTGATAGCAAAGAGGATGACAGGAATTATATATATTTTGTCTTGTTCCACATGGTTCTGATGTCTTCCACTTGATAATTAAGTTTTGAAAACTGTGGAGTTTTTCTTCTTTTATAATAATAAAATATAAGAATGGTTCTCTCTGGGTGAGAGCAGGTTTCTCAGGGAGGTTTTCTGGAGACAACCTTAGTTTCAATTCAGATCAATAATTACCCCAAATGCATCCAGGTGATAAAAATTCAGCTCTTTTATTGCCTCCAATATAGCCCGGTTAGCTTAGAGGCCTCTCTCTCTGCTTGGTTCCAAGAACTCCCTCCGAATGTCTCCAAATCCAAAGGTTTGTCCTGCAGCCTCCAGCCAGCACGAAGGTGAATGTCTTGCCTCTGAGAGAGGGCTTCTGGCTCTCAATCTCCCAGAGTGTTCCTCTCCGACCCCAGTCAATGTTCCGAAGTAAAACTCCTCACTCAGAGAGGGCTTCTGGCTGAACTCACTTGACGCTCCCCTCTCAATCGAAATTCAGCTCAACTCTCGACTCATAGCTTCTTCACTCTGAAAAACTTTTTTGACTGGCCCATTGAAACTCTATTTATGCTCCTTTGAGAGAGGGATTGTGGGATGCGAGAGAGAGGGATTATGGGTTTCTTCCATAGTGCTCTCTGGCCCTAAGAGCTTCAAGGGAGTTGTGAATTCAGATATCTCACACTAAACCCTGAAATCTCCCAAAGATGTGAACTCCAATGAGTAAAGGTGTGAACACAAGCATTGTATCAATTAGTTCTACTTAGTACCTTGTTTTCTCTGACCCATAACATCTCCTTATAGGATTAGATCATGAACCATGCTAAATTAGATAATTATTGTCTCTTGTCAACTCTAATGACTTAACAATTTATTCTATGTAGTTAGAATATTCTGAGAATTCAAACAAGTAGCAATAAAAAAAGTTAATGCGTTACTTTAAAAAATTTTAAATAATCGTTCCTAATCAGTTGTTACTATTACTGTTCTTGAATCCCAGAATCCCAGAGCTAGAAGAGACCTCAATGAGATTAGGATTATTCCATCTGATCCCATGGTATAGTATTAGGGGAAAGGGAGTGAATGCTACAATGAGGCAAATTTCAGCTTGATGCCAGAGAAAACTTCCCAACAGTTCAAACTGCTCATCAGTGGAATGAACTGCCTTACAGAAGAGTGGAGTCACCATTGCAAGAGATCCCTAAACAAAAGCCTATTGTGTATGCAGGTAAGAATGGTTTTCTATGTATAGTTCCACTAGGTGGTCTCTGAAAATCCTGCTCACTCTAATATTGTTTAATTCTGTGATATGGTACAATCTGTCCTTGAAAAAGAAATACAAATTCTAGTGTGCCTGACAAATAGCCATCCATCCTCTGCTTGATGGCTTCATCAATTTAATCAGTCCTTCAAACAGCTCATCCCACTTCTGGGACACCTCTAATTGGTAGGGAGCTTTTCTTCACATCAGCCCTAAATACAATTCTAAATAATGTCCACATATTGAATCCACATAGCAAAGAAATTAATCCATTTTAAACATGGCAGACTTTCAAGTACTTAGTTGAACACTGATATCATATTCCGGAATCCAGCTCTACAACTTTTTCCACTGTACCACTTCGTGGCCCTGATGTGCAAAGTCAACTTAAGAATCATAGTTTTCCCAAGAGATGTAAAATAAATCAAAAACCTGAATTCCATAAAACAGAAAATTATACTGCTTAGATTTTTTCAATAAACACAGCAATAAATAGTATCTATGAATCGCTTGAAAAAAGGGGAAATATATTTTAATGTCTAAGGCCTATAATAATCAAATTTTACCATTAATTTAAAAAATTGTTATCTTTTGATTTACATCACCTTAATTCCCCACTTTATCTTTGTTCTACCTAGTAAGACACCCTCTGCAACAAATAATAAGAGAAAGAAAGAAAACAACATAACAAAACTAACTAGCAAATTAGCCAAATTTTCCAATAGGTGCAACACCTTGTACTTTGAGAAATAATGATCACATCTATTCTTTTACACCAATTTACATCAATAATATTAAACAAGGATTGTTTATTGTTGTTGGTTTCTTTTTATATTACTGTATTCATTATGTGTGGAGTTTTTTCAGTTCACTTTGCATCAATCTATATGTCTTCTTATGCTTCTCTGTATGCTTCCTATATACTATTTCTTAAAACATAGTAATATTCCATTATATTCATGTGTAGCATTTTTTTAGCCAGATCATTTGGCATCTGCTTTATTTCTAGTTCTTTTCTCCTACAGGATGCTGCTATAAATATCTTAGAATATTATATTCCCGTCTTTGCCTTTATAATATTTTCTCTAGCACTGGAATCTCTGTTAAAGCTATAGACATTTTAGTCATTTTCTTAACATTATTTCAAGTTGTTTCCCAGAATACCTGGACCAGTTTGCAGATCCACCAGCAGTGCTTCAGTGTGACTATCTCTTCACAGCTGCTGAAACACTGAACATTCCTAACTTTTGTCATCTTTGCCAAGTTATCAGGGGAAATTTGTCTGGTACAAATTTTAGTGGTGTTTAGTCATTTACCCTTCTTTTGCTCATATTCACTGACCAATTATCCATCAGGAAATGGTTCTTAGTCTCTCCTACTTCTACTGGTTCCCTATACATATTGACTATCATATCCTTAGAAAAGAGATAACATGATGCAAATTCTTCCCAGTTGAAGCTTCTTTTTTAATCCTGGTGATTTTCATTTTATTCACACAACACAATTTCAATTACATGTAACAAAGATTATTTATCTTTTCTTTGGTGATTAGCATCATCCTCTCTGACCAACTGACTTAGTCTCTCTCTCATTCCACCTCCTCTCTAATCTATTACTGCAAAGGATACCTGATAAGCATTTTAATGACATGCTCTTTGATATTTAAGTCATATACATCTATGACAAGCTGATCAGGGCATATGATGTGATTTTCCTAAGCCAAATTTGTATTTCCAAATTGCTCTCCAGGACTTCCTGACTCCAGGTCCAACATCATATCTATTTATTACAATATTTTTCCCCTTCAAATAGCTAGCATTTAAAAAATGCTTTAATATTGGTAAAGTTCTTGATTACTCCATCATTTGATGAGACTCAGTAAATGTATAGTTTCCATTATTGCAGTTTGAAAATGTTCATTTGTCATTCCTTATCTTCCTAATACCCAACTCAGTCATGCCTCTCTCCATAGTCTCTCATTTCATTGCTTGACCTCCCCTATCCATTTATCATATTATAACTATAATTCTCTCTCTCTTCTCTCTCTCTCTCTCTCTCTCTCTCTCTCTCTTCTCTCTCTCTCTCTCTGTATATATATATATATATTATATATATAATATATATATATATATATATATATATATATATATAGAAAGCATCTACTTAATACACGTTTGTTTTCTTGAAACTGAATGCTCTGGATGAGCAGCTCACCTTTTCTTTTTTTTTCTTTTTTTTTTTTAATTTAAATTTTATTTTATTTAATAATAACTTTGTATTGACAGAATCCATGCCAGGGTAATTTTTTTACAACATTATCCCTTGCACTCGCTTATGTTTCATTTTCCCCCTCCCTCCCTCCACCCCCCCCCCAAGATGGCAAGCAGTCCTATATATGTTAAATATGTTGCAATATATCCTAGATACAATACATATTTGCAGAACCGAACAGTTCTCCTGTTGCACAGGGAGAATTGGATTCAGAAGGTAAAAATAACTCGGGAAGAAAATCAAAAATGCAAATAGTTCACATTCATTTCCCAGTGTTCCTTCTTTGGGTGTAGCTGTTTCTGTCCATCATTTATCCATTGAAACTCAGTTAGGTCTCTTTGTCATAGAAATCCACTTCCATCAGAATACATCCTCATACAATATCGTTGTCGAAGTGTATAATGATCTCCTGGTTCTGCTCATCTCACTTAGCATCAGTCCATGTAGGTCTCTCCAAGCCTCTCTGTATTCATCCTGCTGGTCATTCCTTACAGAGCAATAATATTCCATAACATTCATATACCACAATTTACCCAGCCATTCTCCAATTGATGGGCATCCATTCATTTTCCAGTTTCTAGCCACTACAAACAGGGCTGCTACAAACATTTTGGCACATACAGGTCCCTTTCCCTTCTTTAGTATCTCTTTGGGGTATAAGCCCAATAGAAACACTGTGGATCAAAGGGTATGCACAGTTTGATAACTTTTTGGGCATAATTCCAGATTGCTCTCCAGAATGGCTGGATTCGTTCACAACTCCACCAACAATGCATCAGTGTCCCCGTTTTCCCGCATCCCCTCCAACATTCATCATTATTTTTTCCTGTCATCTTAGCCAATCTGACAGGTGTGTAGTGATATCTCAGAGATGTCTTAATTTGCATTTCTCTGATCAATAGTGATTTGGAACACTCTTTCATGTGAGTGGTAATAGTTTCAATTTCTTCATTTGAAAATTGTCTGTTCATATCCTTTGACCATTTATCAATTGGAGAATGGCTTGATTTTTTATAAATTTGAGTCAGTTCTCGATATATTTTGGAAATGAGGCCTTTATCAGAACCTTTAATTGTAAAGATGTTTTCCCAGTTTGTTGCTTCCCTACTAATCTTGTTTGCATTCGCTCTGTTTGTACAAAGGCTTTTTAATTTGATATAATCAAAATTTTCTATTTTGTGATCAGTAATGGTCTCTAGTTCATCTTTGGTCACAAATTTCTTTCTCCTCCACAAGTCTGAGAGATAAACTATCCTATGTTCCTCTAATTTATTTATAATCTCATTCTTTATGCCTAGGTCATGGACCCATTTTGATCTTAACTTGGTATATGGTGTTAAGTGTGGGTCCTTGCCTAATTTCGAGCAACTCACCTTTTCAATGAGTGAGTGTCTTCCCCTCTCTCCCCTCCCCTCCACCCCTGTGATCCTGTGATCGGTTTCCATGCTGTTTATTCTTTCGCTCTAGGTAATTACAGCCTGTCACAAACAAAGCCACATTGAGCACAGACAGGACGGAGGGACCACAAGGAACAGACAGAAGAAGAACCCGCGGCGGCAGACACCCCCAGTTTAAGGTTTTGTCAGAGACTGTCCCTAATGCTGCCTTGTACAACCTTTATCTTGAACCTCACTTTCCCTTCCCAATAGCTTTTGACTCCATATCACCTTTTTTTTTTTTTTTAATAACAGAACTGCTTCGAGTCCAGAGTCCATCTGCAGACAGATGTTCTATGCCCAGATATTGTTCTAGAGCTCCACCTACTTGATAACATTAACCAAAGTTTGTCATCTGACCCACCCCTTACCAATAGGCTTCTGCCATTTCAAAATCACTGAATTGACTTTCTGTATGTTATTTGAACTTTCACTTTTAGATAGAACACAGAATACAGCCACACTCTAGGATATCTCCCATAGATGCCAAGGTAGGCAATGTCACAAATATTTGTAAGTCTCCGTCTTTTGGCTGTTTTTTTCTATGATAAAATGAGCGGACTGGGAGAAGGGGGAGGGGGATGGCGAGCCAGGTGCGAGTGTTTAGGGAGGGATATTGGACTTAAGGATCTCCAAGGTCCCATTCATCTTCCGGACGCTCAGTGCTATGATGCCCTACGCCCGCATCTGCCCTTTCCCCAGTACTTCATTGAGGGAAATGGACCAGAAAGCCTGAGACTTGGGAGAGGGCTCCCGGGGAGGTCCAGGGCGTCTGCTAGGGGAGGGGTGTGGTTGTGAGAATGTGGGGCAGAGGCGGGAATAGCCGGGAGTGGAGAACACATGAGGGGAGGATAGAACCTTGGAATCCAGGAAACACGGGCTCATGTCCTGCAGCTGACTCTCTGTGAGTGTGGGAAAAGTTCTTCAAGTCTTTGATGATTACTGAATTCAGTTTTAAAATGGAGATAATGAGATGTCTGCAACTCGGAATTCTGTGTGATTTAGTTGAGGGGAGCAGAGTCACGATGGCAGAAAGTATACAGGTCTTTGACCTCTTCCTGCTTTCCCTCAGATCAATACCATATCAAGCCTCTGAATGGGTTTTAAAGCAACAGAACCCACAAATATTTAGAGTGTAACAAATTTTCAGCAGAAGATATTTTGGAAGAATTTCATAAAAGGTCTGTTTCAAAAAAGGTTTACTTGAAATAATGTCTATAAAATATTTTGCAATTTTCAAATTGTTGCACAAAAAGTTTATTACTAGCATTGTTTGAGAAAGAATGACTATTAAATCCCTCTCTCTATGACACTCAAGGTCACATGATATCAGATACCGCTAAATAGATTCAAAATACAAACTCTGGTCATGTCTCTAATAGACATTGCAATGTTTCAGACTTTTGAATGGACACAAGGACTCTGGTCCAAAACAGGGCTAAAGGAATTTCCAAATTGAAGGCACTTCAGGAATAGAGAACTTAGGAGATGAGGCACTGAATTTTTAAAAATAATATCTTTTTATTTTCAAGATGCATGTAAAGAAAGTTTTCAAAATTCATCCTTGCAAAACTTTGCATTCCAAAATTTTTTCCCTCACCTTCTCCCCCTAGACAGCATGTAATCTAATATATGTTAAACATGGGGGCACTGTATTAAGGGAGGAAGGGGGCTACAGCCCAGTCCCTGAAAATATGTTCAGAGTAAAAAAGGGAGGATAATGAGTGAGACTGTGGCAGGAGTCCTAGAGGAGAAGGAATTAACTAGGATTAGGGAATAATCATTCTAGCACCAAATTAGCAGTTGCCGGTTTCCAATGTGAAAGCTGAATTCCTTTTGAGAAACTGGACTCACTCAGGAACTGGAAGCAGCCTTTAAGCACTGATCCTTTCTCAGGTTCCATCTCTCATATCCCAAGGTGGGGTACTTTTCACCTTTGAGCTCAGATCTGACCTCTGGTTTCTAACAACACCCATGATCAAAGATCCACAAGAGGGAGAGGCAGCATCAGAGGCTAGCCTGAAGGGGGAGGCCCAGACACAGGATCTACCATGTGGTAGCTCTTTTCTACCTAAGAAGAGGATAGAGTATCCACCTCCCCCAGACAGGACACATTCTCTCCCAGGAAGGAAACAACTCCCCTCCCATAAACACATAGAAAAGAAGTAGATACTAAGTCACCCTCTCCTAGAAAGGAAGAAAGTATATCATACTCATTTGGCGGTATCTGAACCTAATTATATGGTCTTGAGAAGAAAGATAGCTTCTGTCAGACAAAGCCTTGACCATCACCCCAACTCCAACACATACAGTGGGACCATTGTATAGAACACGGCTTATCTCTATTTCCCCCAATAAATTCTTGTCTCTATCCCAGTTTACATTTCTGATTCCTGGGGAATTGAGGATTGGGTGAGAACTTAAGGTAGATGTGTTGTCACCCTCCCCCAAAGGATTCACTCCCCCCAAGGAATGTCCTCTTCTCCCTAGGCTCATATTGGTCAATGCTCCTGAGACTGGTTAAAGATGCTTCCTTCCTTCCCTCAAGTTTCATACACCATCTCTGCTTGAATCTCTGGGGCCAGACTTGCTCCCTTGCTCTTTGTTGAAAACATGTATGAAGAGACACAGACATCCTTCTACAGAGAAGGTAGCTGATCTTGATCCAGATTCAAGCCAGAGTTATTTGCATTTAACTCAGAGATGCAGCTTATCTGTGTCTTTTTCAATACCTTCCTCTGTCTTCAAGGAAAATTATCCCAGACCATTACTAGCAGGTACTTGATCCTAGATTTGTAATTGATATACTTGTACCATTTACTGATTAGCACTCCTTCTATAAAAATCATTTATTTTCCCTATCCTCCTCCTGTCATAAAGACTGAATCTCCATATCCCTGTCATAGACATGGACTTAGTTGTGTTACCATGTTAACACCCCATGTCTCATCACCAGTACCAACTCCCTGTCTTCCTATCACACATTTCCATTCTCCTCTCTTCTGTTTCCTCTAGGTATAATGAAGACCATCCGACCATTGGGGTCCATTTTCTCACCTTTTTCAGTTTCCTTCCTCTTATTCCAGATGCTCACATTGACCTCAGGTAAGACTGGCTGCTCTTGTTCATTTCCCAGGACTTGAAAACTGGTTCTTGAGAACTGAGTCATGATTCTACTGAGATTTGGTCCTCTCTGCCACATGACCATTTGTTACAATCATCAATTCTTTTATTACCCAAAATTACCTCCAAGTTCTTTCATATTTCTCCCTATTTTTCCTTTTCTCCCTCTTGGACTCTTCCTGGTACCCTATCTTTTTCTACATATCCAACAATCCCTGATTTCATCTCAGTACTTGAACAAAGCATGATGATGATATTTAAGTTCCTAGCTATTATGTCAAGTTAGAATGCTTCAATTTTTTGCCTCCTTTGTGGTTATCTGGAAACAAAGAATTATTCAAGAAGCTTGCCACATTGGAATGAATCAGAGGGCCTGGGTTCAAGTCTCATCTCTGATGCTCAGTTATCTACTTAACCTCTCTGGATGTTTCCTCATCTATATTAGTGGGTTGGGATAAATGGCCTGGGTGGTGCTCTAAGCACTACCTATATAATTCTAAGACTGGCCTCTTCCACCATAATACCTGCAAGTACTTCCACAACACTCAGGATAGAGGTTCTTCACTCATTCTTTTATCCTTTGTTCAAACATAGACAATTAGAAAGTGTCAGGATGGTACTCAAGTAGCCTACCCAAATATTGGGTGAACTTTCTATGTTCCACTCATATTATACCCCTAGTATTATGGAAATCCTTAGCTAATAAAATAGTCCTCTGCTCTGCCCCCACTCACTCATAGAAGTGAGCAAGACATAAAAAAGCTGTTAAATGTAAACATTTTTCCCCAGTACCACCACACTTTGATACTTGAGACACTACAAGGGTGACACTGTCTTGTAAACATTATAAATTGTCTCTTGAGTGATTTCGCTTTAACTTCCAAAAAGCCATATGGCATGATCTTCCATAGTGAGAGAGAGCCTAGTCTTATTTATCTGTTAGGTAACGCTCTACTAAAGCCAAGAAGTCTCTTGTGAGCCACAGATATATACACGAGACATCTTTCCAAAAGACTGCAGTATCCACTCTGTCAATTGAAAATATCTGCTATGTGTTAGACATTTTTTTAAGGGTTGAGGATACAAAGGAAGGTAAAATATAGTTTCTATTCTCAATGACTTTATAGTAGAATCAGTGAGACAACATATAAATACTTATTTACGTAAAACTATATACATAATAAATGGGAAATAATCAACAGAGGGAAGATACTAGAATTAAAGGGGACAGAGAAAGATTTCCTGTAGAAGGAAGAATTTTGAACTAACAGCTGAAGGAAACTAGAAGCTGAAGATAGGATGAATTGGCTTGCCAGACAGGCATGCAAACAACCAAAGAAAATGCCAGGAGTCAGGATAAATTGTCTTATTTGAGTAACTGCAATTAGGCCAGTGGCACTGGATTGCAGAATATCTCTGAGTGTAAGACATCCGAAAAGTATCATTCTGGGAAGGAAGATTTTATGTCAGTATAGAAAAAATTGTTTTTTACACCCTGAACCATCAAAAACCAAACACAAACAAACATCAAAAACCAAATGAGGCTTGGGCTCAGGTCAATTATTATCCATTCATTGAGAACAAAAGTGATTTGTATTTAAAGGCATCATCAAGAAGCTCTGTTTGAATCCCAATGAGCTTTATTAATGCTTGTTTATTTATTTATTTAAAAAAATAGATGACTGAGAAAAGTTTCTTCATCTTGTTCATGTGTGTGCATATAAAATGACAGTATAAATAAATACATGGAGAAGAAGAAAAAAAAGTCCCCAAACCCAAAGTTATCTTGCAAAGTATAAGCAATCAAAATGACATGTAAGCATATGGTTCCTCAGGTGGACAGAAGCGGGAAAGAAAGAGAAAGGAGGAAGGAAAAGAATAGGAGCAAGAGAAGACGGGTAAGAAAGAAGAAGAGGAGAGAGGAAATAGCAGCATTTTAAAAATATTTATTTATTTATTCATTTACACATTCATTCATTCATTTATTTATTTATTAAGGCTTTTTATTTACAGAACATATGCATGAGTAATTTTTCCAACATTGACTCTTTTAAAACCTTTTGTTCCAAAATTTCCCCTCCTTTCTCCTACCCCCTTCACTAACTGGCAGGTAGTCCAATACATGTTAAATATGTTAAAATATATATTAAATCCAACATATGTATACATATTTCTACAGTTATCTTGGTGCACAAGAAAAATCAGATCAAGAAGAAAGAAAAAGGAAAACTGAGAAAGAAAACAAAATGCAACCAGATAACAGAGAGAGTGAGAATGCTATGTTGGGCTCCACACTCAGTTCCCGCAGTCCTCTCCCTAGGTGTAGATGGGTCTCTTTATCACTAAACAAATGCAACTGGTCTGAATCATCTCATTGTTGTAGAGCACCACATCCATCAGAATTGATTATTGTATAGTCTTCTTGTTGCTGTGCATGATGATATCCTGGTTCTGCTCATTTCACTCAGCATCAGTTCATGTAAGTCTCTCCAGGCCTCTCTGAAATCATCCTGCTGGTCATTTCTTATAGAACAATAATGTTCCATAACATTCATAGAATATAACTTATTCAGACATCCTCCATCTGATGGGCATCCACTCAGTTTCCAGTTTCTAATCTCTACAAAGAGACCTGCCACAAACTAAATAGCAGCATTGCTCAACTGAAAGTGCTCACTTTGGTGCTGGGGGAGGGGGAGATAGGGAGGAGAAGGGCAGGTACTACTACTCACAGATTGCTGTTCCTGCTTTACTCTGAAAGAGGATCAGTGACACATCAGGGGGATGATATTTTTACTTGCAAGTAAATCAGATTTAAGTGAGGCAGGACTGCAAAGGAATCAGCCTCATATCTCCTTCAGAATCAACAAAGTCTAGTAACAAGACATAGATCCGGGTGATTGACAATGACCCCCACCTTCTCATGGACTTTAGCCGCAAAAGAAAAGAAGAGATAATTGGGATCAATGGGTCAAGTGAGGGGTTTTTGAGGATGAGTGTTTGTGGGCACTGAGGAAGTGGCCAGTAAACAAATCAGTGAGAGAGAGGGAATAATAGAAATGAGCAATCTGCTGAACTAGAATGGGGTGAGATGATGTGCGAGTTGTAAATGAATATCCTTTCTTCAGGCTCAAATGAGGTTATAGAACATCAATTTGTAATGAACCTAGTCAGCAGAGTTTCATAATTTTCTCCAGCTTCCTTCAGCAGCAGTGTGTAGTAGACAAAGAAGCAAAGAATGGGAGTAATCCCAGGGTGAAGTACGGCAGTGCAAGGTTTACAAGAGGATGAGGGTAAAGGACTCAGAGGAAGAGAAATGGCCACCAGTGGGCACACACATTTGGCATCTTGATCAAAATATCTGCTTGGCCATGATACCTCTAGAGGCCCTATCCTATTCTTAAAATCTCTTCTGTCAAGCAACTAAATCTGTTTCTCATATTCAAAGGACTCAGTTACTAAACTTATTCTGTTCATATAGTCAACTACACCTAGCAAAAATGAACAGAAAAAAACAAGTACTTCTACATGGAACCCTTATCACCCCCTCTTCCTCCCCTCCTCCCCCCCCCCCCAATCTGCTCCTACACTCACAGGTAATGAGTGTAGGATTAAAGGCCGGTCATATTCAGTATCTTAGGGAATGGGCAGCACTACAGGAGAGATCTACCTTCTCTTTTATTTCAACAACTAATTGGACTTTTAATAGTTGCTAGGCCCAGCCACCCTAGTCTTGATCTTCATGGGCCTCAAGTTGAGGAAAACACTGGTCATGGTCTCAGCTTTTCCTTCCCTGGCCCCAACACCAGAAGAAAGATTCTTGGCCTAAACTCCAGCCTCATGGTTCCAATTCTAAAGTGTCAATCTGAGGATGCCCCATGGGGCAGCTTGATAACCCTACCCCATGGGGCAGCTTCGGGGTATACAAAACCCTAGGGCACAATGGAGATAGATTTCGTTTATCTAGAGTAACAAGGCTTAACAAAAGTTACTTTTAAACATTAAAGAACAATTCAAATGGAACAAGAAATTTTGGATTTAAGTCTCTGTCCAAAAAGATGGAAGAGAAGGGGGAAGAGACAGTGGGAGGAGAAAAAAGACACTTCTTCCATCACCTAGATTCATGGTTGGGGCTGAGAAGAGAATCCATGAATGATCAGACTTATCATCTATTTTGGTGCTGCCATCCCGGAATCTCCCTATGGCAGATGAAGGGCTTAGCTGCCATGGTGCCAGACTCTATACCAGGTCCCCATATTTGCCATAATCACTGGCTGTCTCTGTCTTCTCCCTTATTCATTCAAACCTCCTTCCTCATTTCAACTATCTCTTGTGTGCCTCATTCTCATCTCTTAGTTCCCAATATTTCCCTAGGCAGGGAAA
The DNA here is from genome assembly GCF_016432865.1 of Antechinus flavipes. Taxonomy (NCBI): domain Eukaryota; kingdom Metazoa; phylum Chordata; class Mammalia; order Dasyuromorphia; family Dasyuridae; genus Antechinus; species Antechinus flavipes. The sequence continues at coordinate 651,058,040 of NC_067398.1, forward strand.
TGGGCAAAACTCCAAATAACAGAATTCTCAGAGCAGTTTTACATTACTTCTCCCATAAGATTTCTAGCACTGCCCTCTTAATCCAGAAAGGGATCAGATATATAATTTTTTTGTTGTTGTTTATTCATTTCCCACAACATCATTAGAAGTTGAATGGAGGAATCACTGAAAGCTGAGAGATCTTATTCTTCCTTCCCATTATCTTTCAAGTCATAAAATGTATTATTATTTAACAACTTCCCCAGTAACTAATTCCTCTCTTTGTCTCTTCTTTCTCTCTCCATGTCTTTACTAAGCATTATCTAGCCACTTTTTTGCTGCTTCTAAGATGTCACATAAGTGAAAAAGACAGTTTTTAGAATTCTTATTCTCTAGAAGATAAAGACTGAATGTGATTCTGCCATTATATGAACCAAATGCTCTCTTGAATTGATAACCAGTTGCTATTGAGGAGATCCAGGATGTTTTTTTCCCTTCCCATTTTCTCATTCTCTATTACCTCAAATCAGTCCCTGAAAAACAGGACTAATAAGGAAATTGGACTTAACATGCCCCTCAGTCTTCTTTAGCCATCACTTTTCTCCCTGGGGAAGCCTATTGTCTTCTACTCAGACTTAAGTGGGTAAGAGTGGGGGAAAATCCTTCATTTAGATATTCCAGTGTTTGGGATGGTCTGGGGGTAACAGTGACATGATCAAAGTCATCCCTCATTAGAATAAATCAGTCTCTCAATATGATATTCATTCTTCTCATTAATTGTTAACTACTCAGAGTTGATTGCCATCTCTCTGAAACATCCACTCTTCTAAGGGCATATAAGCCAAAATAGGTTTCTATGATCCATCTTTGGTTTCTGAGAGACAGTAAATTACTATCCTTTAATCAATTATTCACTAGTTGTAATTAACAAAACAACAAATTACCCAGAAAATTCGTCTCTCAAAATTTTTAATCTGTCACATGAGAATGAGGGAACAGATTTGTTCTGTTTTCTGATGAGACAAGATTTTGAATTCTGTCTCTTGGTAGCATGGAGTCACTCTTCATTAAACAAATATGTCTTTTTAAATAAAAGAGACAAAAGGATTCTACTCCAATGGAATATAGACAGCATGTTGCAGGGCACTTCCAAGGATAACCATATCTAAAGAGCTAGACTGATGTGGCAAAAGAGTTTATAGCTCTGATTTGAAGTCAAGAAAATTAGTCCCAAGTTGGTCTTGAGAAACATACCATGAAGGGTATATTCTAGGTAAGATACCTTATTCCTCTCCTGCACCTATGTAGATGTGAGATTCTATTCTTAATTTTTTTTTCAATGTAGTGTTAAGTTCCAGTGTTAATTTTTCAGATTTCAATAGAGAGGGGAAAGAAAAGGGGAAGATTGAGAGGAAGAGAGAGAAAATGGGAAACCAAGAAAGAAAGAAGAAAGTAGTCAGGGAGGGATGTAGAAGAAGCATCATTTTGGCCAATTTCTAATTATCCAGTACACATATATACACGGGGGGGGGGGGGGGAGGAGAGGGAGAGAGAGAGAGAGAGAGAGAGAGAGAGAGAGCGAGCTAGTATATCGATAAGACAGAAGAGGTGCCAAATACCAGACATTCCCAAATCAATTTGACTAAAGAATACTTCGGGCCTTTATAGATACTGAGAAAACTCATAATTCTAAATAGAATAGGCCAAGGGATATGACATAGAATTAAGGAAGCATGATGATGTTGAGGTAAGGAAAGGGAGGACCCCAGAAGTTTGGAGTCCCAGACCACTGTTGTCAGGTGCCTCAAAAGAATCTGCAGGCTTGAACCCATCTCCTTAGCTAAGGGACAAAGATTTATTGCAGTAATAAGGCCATTACAACTGTGGGCTGGAATTCTAAGGGATTTCCACAGAGAAAGAGAAGCTAGGAGATACATTTATCCAGCTTTCAATCATAGATATGCTAATTCCATGGCTCATAGATAGGAAGGAGTGGTCTCCCAAATTTGGTTCTACCATTGGCATATTAATTGTATGGCCCAAGGGTAGGTCTAGGGAGTAATCTCTGGAATTTGGTTCTCAATGACCACATTACTGGTCAGCAATGAATTGAGGGGTGGCTCTGGAACATGGTTTCCATTGATAAGATTATCAGTCATCAGTGAACTGGGAAATAGTCTATTCAGAATCAGACAGATTGTTGTTCTCAGATTGGGAATTGTAGGAAGTCTCTGAGGCAGACTCCAAAACCAAAAGATTTAAGATTTCCTGACTTATTGTTAGAACAGAAGCCCCCCTAAAATCAGAGAACCACAAAATCATATTTTATCAGTGGGATTATCAAATGTTACCTTGCTGTTATTTTTATGTCAGAAGTGGCTGATATTATTCTGATCTGGAAAAGTATTGTATTTATTTGATACATACAAAGCTTTAATGGCTATAATTCAATGGGAAAAAGTATTACTGGTCTGAACATTATTTGTTTGTTCTCTTCCTCATGAGGTGCCATAGAACACAGTTAAGGAAGTGAGACCCTGAACACAGTGGTTGAGAAGCCTGGGCTGTATGACTATGGTCCCTCTTCCTTCTATGTTCAGCTAGATCTTCATCTTTCTCCCTGAGCAGGACCCAGAATGTTCCTCTCTTCTGGAAGGATGTCTCTATAACTGACTTTTTTCTTCTTGGGGAGAAGATTCCCAAAGACCAATATGGAATGCCTTTTTCTGTGCCATGACAGAGTTTGAAGGTCACATTATCCTCAGTTGGTATGATGTGTTTCAGGTGAGGAAGAGATGATGTCAATGGATCCCGAAGTGGGAAAGATGATGAGGGACATCATTGGCTTCTGGATGGTATCACATGTATTTAGTACATATATATTACTCACTGACCCAAGTAAGTATGATAAAAATAAAGTCAGAGAATTCATCTTGAGCCCCATTGGCCAATTTGAGTAGGAAAGTTACAAGGATATGAATGCTCACTGCCTCCCCCTTTCCCTAACCAATTTAACACAACAATAGCAACAGTAGGCCCAGTAATAAACAATCTTTGGGGTTTTCTATTGTGCTTAGCTCATTAGCCAATAAAGATAGAAAATTACAGGAGCACAAGATATATCACAATCCCAGAGTTCTCTTTGCTCAGGGGTCTATGGCTGGAACTAAGGAATTCTCTGAGTCCCTGGAGACTCCCAGTCTTTTAACCCTAAGCTTGGGTGTCTCTTTCCTCTTCTGAAATGTTCCCTGAATGAGAAAAAATGGGTGCAAAGAAGTGATGAGCTGTCTTTGGAGACCATGAGATCATAGGAAATTCATGTCTCTCCACTTCAGTACCTTCCCTCCTCAGCAGGAGAGTTGGGCTAATGGTCATCTTCTATGAGACAGATTTAGTTGGAGATAACTCCTGCTCCCAGTTTTTTAAGGGCTCCTGAGTCCTTTAGACAGAATTGACAGTTCAGAGGGTGGGGGAACATCTGAGTAGGTATGCCCTTGACCCTTAATAACTTCTTGCAGATATTAAGAAGCATGCCTTTGCATGGCAGATAAATGGGATCCTGGCAGTGACAGGCTCACTGGAAATGGGTGTTTGTATTTGTTATTTGTGGACAAGGCACAGTTGCTCAGGTAATGGTGACTGGGGCAGAAACTGGGGGATGGTAATTGTACAATATTAAAGGGCAGTCTTCATGAAATACTCCCTTTCTGCATTCTGTTCTTACTCCAACCTTTGGACAGTTCTGATCCCAAGGGTCCTTTTTTTTTCCTTTCAAAGGCAGATGTAAGTCAATGCAAGTTCCCACTTGTGGGTTTTTCTTCTTCATATATATTGTGGCCCAGAGATCTCTTGAAGAATTTGGGGTGGGGAAAGGGGAGGGTTCATGAGGATGGAACAGATTGTATATAACAGTGTGTTAGGTAATTCAGAGGTGGTGGAGAAATCTAGCTGTGGGATGTCACTGGGAAAGATGGAAGAGACAAGTGATTCTAACCATTCTAGAGGTGGGCATTGAGAAGGGAAAGTAGTCTACCGTGCAACACTTTCTAAGAGATAACAATCCTTGTTTTACTCTGCAGGATTTATTTTCAAGGAAGAATGGATGAACTGGTGTGCTTGGAGTGTCATGCTGATCTTCATCTTACTCTTAGTAATAGTAGTTTTTTACAGTGGATATAAGTATATTTTCTTTTTTGTGGTGATGTTTTCACTGAATTTCAGCAGTATTGAGAACATTGTCTTTGTATTTCCTTTAATAAGGGTATTTCTTTCTATATTTATTTCTCTATGTGTAATGTAATAAGAAAATGGATTGCAGTAAAATTCTCTTTTCCAAACTCTAAATGAATTTGTGATTTAATTTAAATAATCAATAGAATAACAGCTAGATTCCACAATGGTTGTATCAGTACCCAGATATTCTTACATTATTCTGAAGCATTTAATGTCTTTATTTTTTTACAGATATGTATTTAGTAAAAACTATATGACTATGCCAAATGCTCATTCAATAACTACATATTTTCAGATTGAAAACAGATAGATCTTTAATACTTTCCTTGTGCTCATGTCTTCTACTGACCACTGATTATAGAATTGGGCTTTGATTATGGAAATGGGCTTTAAAAGAAAAAGGAAGGTAAATGATTATAAGAGAATCAAACTGATCCTTCAGCTTAAGTTTAAAGACACATGTGTGGCAGAATAAAGCATTCTCAGCTCAACTTGACTTCAGGTAAGATGCAAAGATGACAACCAATCATGCAATAACAAAGCAAGGGTTGTCCTTTGTAAAGGTCTGGAGAGGAAACTCACACAGTGCAATCAGGAAGTAAAGAGACCTTAATGTGGTCTCTGTGATCAGCATGGACCATCTGGTGAGCAAAAACTCTGGTCCCATTGAGATTGCATCATCAACGGGAGATGTTTCTTTCCCTTATTGGCTGTGCATATGACCTCATAGACCCTATATAAGCAGTAAGGACCAGGAAGTAGATGGAGTTCAATAGGAGTCAGCGGGAGGTCAGTAAGAGTGCAGTATGTGAACACGTGGAATAAAGACCTTACCTTGTGAGCCTCTTGTCTTCAGGTGCTCTGTTGGAAGGGAGAACCACCGCTGGGAGAGGTGGTGGCCGGAGATATCTGACAACATATGATTGGGCAAGATTAAAGAATCACTGTACGAGACTGGCCAGAGATTTCTGAAGGCCTGGGAACTAGGCAAGACTGATGATCAATAACTTCTGGGTGGGAGGTTACAGTCCTTCTGGCTTTTATCCAGGTATAAACCTCCACTTCCTCTGAGGAGCTTGTGACATTTCTCTTGAATGCTAGATTACTGACTTGATGACCCATCAGGCAATCCATATGTGAATTCAGAACTCAAAAAAGTACCAGTTACAGTCCCAAGAGATTTTATCTCAAATAGCAAGTTTTAGTAATCACAGCTTAAAGCTGAATGCAGTGATTTTTACTCTTATGGAATAATAATAAGCAATAGAAACTTACCAGGAGTCACATGCATAAGAAATTTCATTTAGCATCTTTCATTTTCTTTTCTTTTCTTCTTTTCCTCAAGTTTAAACTCATCCTGGTATTAAGGCAATCATTACAAATGATTTCTATATAATAAACTTGTAGATTCTAAGAAAACCCATTTCTTATTTGGGAACTATACAACCCAAAAAACCTCTTTTCCCCTGATGCCCACTCCTAGACCCCAAAGTGGAATGCTTTGAATAAGCAGAATCAATCCAGATAAGGATTTCATTTCATCCTTCCACACACAGTAACTGCCAGTTTTCAGTTTTCACAATATGATGAAATAAAAATTTAACAATCTTACAATTTCCATAAGTCATAGCCCAATTGTTTTAACTGTACCTTTCTATTAACTATCAGCAGAGGTAAAAATATCCAATTAATCAAATAGCACTTACAAAACATTATAAAACAGGGTTGGTAATATTGATAAATTAAGATAATAGATTTTAAACAAAATTTTCATTGTCTTTTAGTGATTCAGTTCTTAAAATTCCAATAGAATATAATTCATTGCAAAAACGGATATAATTTATTCAGGTCTCCAGTCACACACATTAATTTAAATATTCCATTAAAATTGACCACTACTTAACTTTTGTTTGTAGGACTCCCCAAATTGTTACTCAGTGTTCTTATCAAACTCAATTACCTTTTGATTGTTTCCCAGTTCACACAAAACTTTTCTCTTTTTGTGAGTCAGGAAAGAGTTAAGTGCTAATTCTGTGCCAAAGCACAGGCCTTTTTCTTGGAATTTTCATTAACAGTCCCCAAACCTGCCTTTTGATAATGATACAAATGCATGCTGTTTACTGCCAGAGTCTTTCAAAGTGGCAGCAAAATTCTTTTCCCAAAGATTCCAACTCTTAAATCCCCTCTTCACAGTGTCACTACAAACAGATTATGAATTTTTTTCTTCCCATGCTTCCCATATCTCAAATAATCTTTACTGCACTGAGTATATATTGTTTCTCTCTCTTTTGTTCATACACTCCTGCTGCAGGCAGGGAGGAAGAGAGGGGAGAAAGAAAAAGACTCTTTTCTCTATGAACTAATCTCCTATACTGAGGGAAATCAGATTTTAGGATCCCATTAATTACCAATTAGAGGGTTTATTGCTTCTAAATTACCTTCACAGAAAAGCATTTATTTCAACATTGGCATTATATGTTGATCCCATCTAAAAACTCATATAAAATTATCAACTATGAAGCAGTTACATTTAATAAAAAGGTATTAAAAACATTTAACATTCATTAAACATTCACTTGTAAATTAAAATTATTCATATTCTAGGGTTCAACCATATATTAAATAAGTGATACATTAGTAGTAATAGCAGTGATAATATCTATTCTATCAGTATCCTGTCACTAAATATACTTCATTAAATATTTAACAGTTTTGGGACATCCAAAAATATTCTCTTAATCACAACCTTTTAAAAAGTCTAATTCATGTGTAGCAACATTCAGGTTAAAAGTAAACTTTTGTCTAATAGCATTTCTGGAGAACAATGTACTCTTAAATGGCAGAATGTAGGTTTAGAAATACAATATTATTTAGAAATACAATAATAGCACAAATAATAAACCTTGGATGGTTTATATTTCCTAAAAACCACATATAAAAAAGATTGATCATTTAATCTTTGGCATTATAGAACCACTTTAGAGTTATCAAGTATGGAACCATTACAAGAAATAATAATGCTGTGAATATAGTGGAGTCACTGTTATCAATATTAGAGCTCACAAGGGGAGGGGAAGGGGATAACCAGAAGGATGGTTAAAGAAGGAGGGTAAGTAGAGCAAGTGTAAAGAGGAGGTTAGAAGAGGTAGATAGTGCTGGAGATAGAATGGTGGCACTGAGGCAGTTTCTCCAGTCTTAAGGGAGATAATTTCTTTCAGAAACCAAGGGTAAACATCTCCTACTATGATTTCGATGACTTATGAGCCTTTAATATAAACCAGTTTGTGAAACACTAATGCATTGTTGGTGGAATTGTGAACTGATTCAACCATTCTGGAAAGCAATTTGGAAATATCCCTAAATTGTGCATATCCTTTGATCCAGAAATACCACTACTTACTCTGTATCCCAAAGAGATCATAAAAAAGGGGGAAGGAACCACACAGACAAAAATGTTTATAATGGCTCCCTTTGTGGTGGCAAAGAATTGGAAATAGATGGGATGCTTATTAATTGGGAAATGTTGAACAAATTGTGGTGTATGAGTATAATGGAATACTATTGTTCTATAAGAAATGATGAGTAGGTGGATTTCAGAAAAATCTGAAAAGACTTATATGAACTGATGCTGAAGGAAGTGAGCAGAACCAGGAGATCATTTGCACAGTAATAGCATTGTGTGATGATCAATTTTGACAGACTGTTCTGTTCAATGATACAATCATCTAAGACAATTCCAAAAGTCTCATAATGGAAGATACAACCAGAGAAAGAACTATGGTATCTAAATGCAGATTAAAGTATACAATTTTCATTTTTTTGTTGTTTTTTTTTTTTAATCTCTTGTGGTTTCCCCCTTGTGTTCTGATTCTTCTTTTACAACCTGACTAATGGGGAAATAGGCTTAACATGATTGGGCATGTATAACCTATATCACATGGCTTGCTGACTTGGGGAAGAGGGAGAGGAGGAAGGGAGGGAAAAATAAAAAGAAAATTAAAATGTTATAAAAGTAAATGTCAGAAGTTGCTTTTGTTCTGTGGAGGGAGGAGAAAGAAAAGAAAACTACTGAAGCTGAGGTAGAAGCTAAGATTCCATAAATGTCAGAAAAAACTTCCTAACAATTAGAGCTATTCCAAAGTGGAATGAGTTGTCTTGGGAAGAACTGGGTTCCTTCTTGCTGTTGCTGTTGTGATTCGCTTGTGTCTGTTTCTTTATGACTCTGTGGACCTCTGTCCATGCGGTTTCTTAATAAAAACATGTGGGGGGAGACAGAACCAAGATGGTGGAGAGGACACATACATCTTCCTAAACTCTCCTTTTCCCACAATCTATTTTAATGATATTCAGCCTTGGAATTAGTGCTTAACTGTCAGAACTCAAGAATATTGGGAGTACAACACATTACCAACAGAAGATGTTCTCAAAATTCACCAGAAAAGGCTTGTTTTGCTCCTGGGTGGGGACTGAATGGGGGTAGGCTAGGCACAGACCTTAGGCATGCAGTGAGAGCATGGGAAACAGTTTATGCTGAGCAGACCAGAGTGGGGTGGAGTGTAGTCTTTGTGGAAGAAAATCTGTGGGGAGAACTTTACCACAGTGTGAGCTACTCTGCCCTGGCAGCAAACCAGTAGATCAGCAGAGAGGCTATAAACACAGGGGGTAAAGACTACAACCCTCAAAATGCTATAGTCTGTCAGGACTCGGCCACACGCACCCAACGCCTTGAGTGACTCAGTATCATCCAGGTACAGCCAAAGTTGTTGGTCCCAGGGCAGCCCTAGTAGCTGCCTTTCTGTTACTGCTGATTTCAGGACCTGATTTCAAGTCCCAGAGTAGCCAGTGAGTGCTGTCCCACTGCCCCTTCACTGCCACTTCCTGCTGTCTGTAGAGCAGTTTGGAAATATTCCACATCCTCCAAAAGCAGACTATAGGCTTTATTTGTTTGTTTATTTTAGCAAAAAAGCAAAGTGTGCTTTAACTATAGCTAGCTTGTATGCAGAAAGAGAGCAGACCAACCTCTGAGGAGATTAAAAACAGTTGTCTCTAGATTCAAAGGTAGATATGATCTGATTCCCATCAAAAGGCTCTCATAAAAGAAATTAAAAGGGATTTTAAAAGAGAGCTAGATGAAAAATGGGGAAAGGAAAGGAAAGCTTTGCAAGAGGGTCAGGATAAGTCATTAAAAGATAGAGTGGATAAAGAAATCTACTTCCTGATAAACAGAATTTGCAAATTGAAAAAGATAAACAACTCCCAAGAAAACAGAATTTGTTAATTGGAAAAAGGAAATATTTCTTTAAAAAAAAAATTCCATAGAACAAAACAACTCATTTAAAAATTCAATTGGACAAATACAAAAAGAAATAAAAAAAGCGAATGAAGAAAATAATTCATTAAAAATCAGATTTGAACAAATGGAAATGAATGGCTCAAGGAGATACCAAGAATCAGTCAAGCAAAACCAAAAAAAGAAAAAAAAAAGTTAAATAACTACTTGGGAAAACAACTGACCTGGAAAATAGATCTAGGAGAGATAATCCAAGGATTATTGGACTCCCTGAAAATCATGATGAAAAAAGGAGCCTAGACACTATTTTTCAGGAAATCATCAAAGAGAACTGCCAAGATGTTATAAAAACAGAGGGTAAAATAGACATTGAAAGAATTCATCGATCACCTACTGAAAGAGACCCCAAAATCAAAACTCCAAGAAATATTGTGGCTAAATTCCAGAACTATCAGACCAAGAAAAAAATACTACAAGCAGCCAGAATAAAAAAAAAATTCAAATACGAGGAGCCACAATAAGAGTCACTCAGGATCTAGCAGTGTCCACATTAAAGGATTGAAGGGCCTGGAATCTGATATTTTGAAAGGCAAAAGAATTTAGTATGCAGTCAAGAATAACTTACTCAGCCAAACTGAGCATTTTTTTCTAGGGAAGAAGATGGACATTCAATGAAATAGGTGAATTGCATTTTTTTCTGACAAAAAAACCAGAGCTAAACAAAAAGTTTGACCTCCAAACATAGGATTCATGAGAAGTATAAAATGGTAAAAAGAACTCTTGAGAACTGTATTTCTATTATGAGTATACATAAAGAGTGGATGTATAATTTTGTTTTACTGTTATAATATAAAAAAGAAACTAGAAGTGGAAAGGAAATTGTACTAGAAAAAGAAAAAAGTGGAGATAAATAGAAGGAAACTACATCTCACAAAGAGGCAGAGGAAATCTATTATATCTGAGGGAATGAAGGGAAGGGAAAGAACATAGTGTGAATCTTAACTCTCATCAGATTTGGCTCAAAGAGAAAATATTAGACATATTTGGTTTACATAGAAACTTCTCACTTCTCACTTCTCATTGAAAAGTGGGAGGGAAAAACAAAAAGGGAAGGGTTAGGGTAAATATAAGGGGATACAGAAATAGTAAGGAAAAGGTTTAAGAAAAGGGGAGAGATTTCAAGGAGGAGGGAGAGATTCTAAAGAGGGAGGGCTGCAGGAGGCAAGTGGTGCTCATAAGTCTCATACTGGGGAGGAGGGTAAGGGGCAAAGGAAAGAGAAAAGCATAATTTGGGAATAATAAGATGTCAGGAAACACAGAATTAGTATTTTAACCATAAATGTTAATGGGGTAAATTCCCCCATAAAGCAGAGGCAGATAGCAGACTGGACTAAAAGACAGAATCCTGAAATATGTTGTTTACAAGCAACACACTTGAAGCATTGTGATATATATAGAATAAAGGTGAAAGGCTGGAGCAGAATATACTATACTTCATGTGAAACCCGAAAAGCAGGGGTAGCCATCCTGATCTTAGATCAAGCAAAAGCAACCATTGATCTAATTAAAAGAGATCAGGAAGGGCACTATATCTTGCTAAAGGATAGCAAAGATAATGAAGCAATATCAATACTAAACATATATCCACCAAGTGGTATAGCATCTAAATTCTTAAAGGAGAAGTTAAGACAGCTGCAAGAAGAAAAATATAACAGTGGGAGATCTCAACCTTGCACTCTCAGAACTAGATAAATCAAACCACAAAATAAATAAGAAAGAAGTTAAAGAGGTAAATAGAACACTAGAAAAGTTAGATATGGTAGATCTTTGGAGAAAACTGAATGGAGACAGAAAAGTATACACTTTCTTGTCAGCAGTTCATGAAACCTACACAAAAATTGACCATATATTAGGACATAAAAACCTCAAATTCAAATGCAGAAAGGCAGAAATAGAAAATGCATCCTCCTCAGATCACAATGCAATAAAAATTACATTCAATAAAATCTAGGGGAAAATAGACCAAAAAGTAATTGGAAACTAAATAATCTCATCCTAAAGAATGAATGGGTGAAACGGCAAATGATAGACACAATTAAACAAGAGAATGACAATAATGAGAAAATATACCAAAATGTGTGGTATGCAGCCAAGGCAGTAATAAAGGGGAAATTGTATGTCTCTAGAGGCTTACTTGCATAAAATAAAAAAGAAAAAATCAATGAATTAGGCTTACAACTAAAAAAGCTAGAAAAAGAGCAAATTAAATCCTCCCGATCAAACACTAAACTTGAAATTCTAAAAATAAAAGGAGAGATCAATAAAAATGAAACTAAAAAAAGTAGTGAATTAATAAATAAAACTAAGAATTGGTTTTATGAAAAAACCAACAAAATAGATAAACCCTTGGCAAATTTTATTAGAAAAAGGAAAGAGGAAAAGGAAATTGTTAATCTTAAGAATGAAAAGGGAGAAATTTCCACTAATGAAGAGGAAATTGAAGCAATAATTAGGAGTTACTTTGCCCAACTTTATGACAATAAATATGATAACTTAAATGAAATGGATGAATACCTTCAAAAATATATGTTACCCAGATTAACAGAGGAAGAAATAAATTGGTTAAATAGTCCCATTTTAGAAAAAAGAAATAGAAAAAGCTATTAATCAACTCCCTAAGAAAAAATCCCCAGGACCAGATGGATTTACATGTGAATTCTACCAAACATTTAAAGAACAATTAACTCCAATGCTATATAAACTATTTGAAAAAATAGGGAATGAAGGAGTCCTACCAAATTCCTTTTTGACACAGACATGGTACTGATACCTAAACCAGGTAGCTTGAAAACAGAAAGAAAATTATAGACCAATCTCCCTAATGAATATTGATACAAAAATCTTAAATAAAATCTTAGCAAAAAGATTACAGAAAATCATCTTCAGGATAATACACCATGACCAAGTAAGATTTATACCAGAAATGCAGGACTGGTTCAATATTAGGAAAACTATTAGCATAATTGACTATATCAATAACCAAATTAACAAAAACCATATGATCATCTCAATAGATGCAGAAAAAGCATTTGATAAAATCCAACATCCATTCCTATTAAAAAAAACTGGAGAGAATAGGAATAAATGGACTTTTCCTTAAAATAATCAAGGGAATGTAATAAAGATGACAATACTACCTAAATTAATCTATTTATTTAGTGCTATACCAATCAGACTCCCAAGAAACTATTTTACTGGTCTAGAAAAAATAACAACAAAATTCATCTGGAAGAATAGAAGTTCAAGAATTTCAAGGGAATTGATGAAAAAAAATCAAATGAAGGTGGCCTAGCTGTACCTGATCTAAAACTATATTATAAAACAGCGGTCACCAAAAATATTTGGTATTGGCTAAGAAATTGACTAGTTGATCAATGGAATAGATTACATTCACAGGACAAAATAGTCAATAACTATAGCAATCTATTGTTTGACAAACCTAAAGACCCCAATTTTGGGGATAAGAACTCACTATTTGACAAAAACTGCTGGGAAAATTAGAAATTAGTATGGCAGAAACTAGGCATTGATCCATACTTGTAATGGGCTGAGGCTTGAGTTGATGCACTGAGGTCCCAAGCACATGAGGCTAAATAGTAATTGGACCATAATCTATTAATATATAAGCTTGGAGAAAGAATGGCCCCCGCCCGCTCTTTGTGCAAGTCCTGATGTGTTGTATTGGAAATGACGATTTTGGTGGGTGGAGGCAAGGGAGTGGAAAAGGAAGGGGAAGGAGAGACTTTTTGCATGGCCATTGGGACTGGGTCCTCAGCTCAGATCTTTCTCTGTTAGCTGGCTTCCTGTCGCAGCTGCCCATATTGCTATCGCAATCTTTCTTGTCCATATTGCTATCGCAGTCCTTATATATCTCTTCACCTCAATAAAGATTGAAGATTTTTCCCTTAACCTGAATTCCTGACTCTGGCTGATTTTAAATACGTGGTCATTACATTTGGCGCCCAACTGTGGGAACCAAGGACCCTACTTTCACTTAAGAAGTCTCCAGTGACCAGGAACTTAGGTGAGTATAAGACAAACAGGGAACTTATTTTCTTAAAGACTAAACTAGTAACTTTTTGGCTGAAATGGGACAGTTCCTAGGTAAAGATTCTCCATCCCCCACCCCAACTCCTCCACCCCCAGCCCCACCCAGGAGTGGTGCTATAGAAAGCCTGCTTAAGCTGATAGAAGATCAAGGGCTACTTGTAACTTGGGAACAGGCAGCTAGACTTCTAGGTACATTAAAACGCAACTCCCCTTGGTTCATAGAGGAAGAGCAAATCTCTCTAGATAACTGGGCATTGGTTGGTCAAAGCTCTCTGTATATTACAGTGAAAACGGTCCTCATTCAATTTCCATCGAGGCATTCTATTTATACAATATGATACAGTTGGCCTTAAGATACTGTATAAGTTCTAAGAGAAAAGGAAAAAACTCTAGGAATAGCCAAATGGGGAAGCCTGAGATAAAGGAGGAAGACAAAGAACAGATTAATGGCCATATCCCCACAGGGCATGGAGACTTAAGTGAGGCTCAAGGGTGAGGTGAATCTGAGGCAGCTTCAGCCCCACCTAAGGAGCAAGTAATTGACTCTCCTCCATCAACTCCACCCTCCAGGATGGAGGGAGAAGGGGTAGTGGGGGGGGGGAGCAGTGACAGCACCAACACCTTCCCCCCTGCATCCAGCTGCTCCTTTGAGTAGATTGCAAAAGGGACTAATTAAGGCCAAAGAGGAAGGGAGAAATGTATTGGAATTTCAACACCATATTTTTCCAGTTATTCAACAGTTTAATTCTTCAGGTCAAGAAAGTAGAAGATACTCTCCTTTTGATATAGATATCCTCAAAGACCTGAAAAAAGCTTGCACTCTTTATGGGGCTACATCAGCTTATGTTAAGATGTTATTACAGAATTTGGCTTTTGAAATCTTGACCCCTAATGACTGGAAATCTATAGCAAAGATATGCCTAGAACCTGGACAAAACTACTTGTGGCTTTCTGAATATAGTGAGCTCTGTAGGATACAAGCCCAACAAAATAGTCAGAGTGGAGTTCATGTTGCAATCACCTAAAAGGTGTAGATTCCTATGCAGACATCACAGTACAGATTAATTATTCTATAGCAGCATATGAGCAAATTGCTGCTAATACTATCAAAGAGTGGGCTTCTCACCACAATAAAGATGACAAGGGTGGGGCCTTCACAAAAATAACACAAGGGCCAAATGAATCCTTTGCTGACTTTGTGGGACGTTTGCAGACAGCTATCACAAGAACAAATGGAGAAAATCCAATAACAGACATTTTGATAAGACAACTTGCTAAGGAAAATGCTAATGAGGTTTGCAGAAGAATTATACTAGGACTGCGCAAGGATGCTCCTTTAGAGGAGCTCATAAGACGCTGTGCCACAGTGGGCACAGATGCCTTTTATAGCCAGGCTATGATGCAGACTTCCCAAAATCCAAACATGGGAAGACAGAGTCCCTCCTGGCAAGGGACTTCCAGAGAGACTCATAGATGCTTTCAGTGTGGAAAAGTAGGGCATCTGAAAGCTCAATGTTGGTATAGAGATAGAATGGGAAAACAGGGTGGGAGAACAAGACCCAATACCCCATGTCCAAAATGCAACAGAGGCTTCCATTGGGCCTCAGAATGTAGACAGATTCAGGGAAACAGGATGAGGGGCCCAGCCCCAGGGCCCAAGGCAAAAAACACTTGGGGCATGATGGCAGCCAATGGTGCACCCAGAGAGTGCCTAGAAGTCCAGTACCCAGACATGACCAATCAGCCAGAAAGCCATATGATGGGAGAAGGGGATTACACAATCAACCAGCCAGGAAGCAACCTGATGGCAGAAAGGAATTACAATTGGGGAGAATAGAGCTGTATGCAGCTGGGACAACTGAGAGGTGAAATCTGTTCCTCTCCAGCCTATGGATCCCTTACCTCCAGGCACAGTAGGCTTGACCATTTCACCTCCTTTTTGTACGTACAAAACAGTGTCCATCCACACACTGATGTGGGAAAACTGGGGAATATGTAGATAATATCCCAGTCACTAATACAGGTAGACAATGTGTGACTTATCACCCAGGAGAAGTAATAGCATCAGGTTTACTCATACAGAATCCTAATAAGCAACCTGGTGATAGTCACCCAGATTCTGACTCCAGACCACAAAATCCAGGAATATACTGGACAGCAGCTGTAACAGCTGACCGACCTATGCTCACAATCTATATAAATGGCCTACCATTGGAAGGATTGGTAGACACAGGTGCAGATCGTACAGTTATTAGAGGTGCCAATTGGCCAGTCACTGGCCAAAGATTAAAGCAGACACCTATATGTCTGGAGTAAGAGGATCAATAACAGCTGAAGTTAGTGCTACCCCTATGAGATGGACTTTTGAAGGCAAAACAGGAGTTTTTACTCCTTTTATAGTTGAAAAACTCCCCATCAATCTATGGGGAAGAGATGTTTTACAACAATTAGAGTTAAAAATGAGTACTTCGGTTTTTTAAGCAGGGCTGCTGTTGAAGGCCTGCCAACACTTTCACCTGTTCCTATCCAATGGAAAACTGATACACCAGTGTGGATAGAACAGTGGCCCTTAGGTAGCGATAAAATTCAGGCCTTATTAGATATAGTACAGGAGCAGCTTGAACAAGGCATTTACAACCTTCTCTAAGTCCTTGGAATTCCCCAGTGTTCGTTGTAAAAAAGAAATCAGGAAAATGAAGGATGCTCACTGATTTAAGAAAAGTAAATGAACAGATGGAAACTATGGGAACTCTTCAGCCTGGACTTCCATGTCCTACTCAATTGCCTAGAGAGTGGCCTCTTTGGGTCATCGATATTAAGGATTGTTTCTATTCTATCCCTCTGTAAGGAGGATATGAAAAGATTTGCCTTTTCAGTGCCCAGCGTTAATTTAGCTGAGCCTTATAAAAGATATAAATGGACAATTTTGCCACAGGGAATGAAAAACAGCCCCTCTATGTGTCAAATGTATGTTGCTGCTGCTCTTGCTCCAATAAGAAAAGCATTTCCAAAAGTTATGCTATTAAATTATATGGATGATATATTGGGATGTGTACCTGAGGAACAAATGCTAGAAGCATGTCTACAAAAGACCATAGAAACACTAAGATACTACAAATTATACATAGCTGAAGAGAAAATTCAAAGACATGCTCCTTTTCAATATTTAGGATATGAAGTATACCCTAAGGTGCTTACAGTACAAAAACTGTCCTTAAGAACAGAGAAGCTAAACACCTTAAATGATTTTCAGAAATTGATAGGAGATATCCAATGGATGCGACCAGTGTTAGGCTTGACTACCTATCAATTACAACCATTATATGATATTTTAAGGGGAGACAGTGCTTTAAATTCACCACGCCAGCTTACAAAAGAAGCTCAAGAGGCTTTGAGAGAAGTTGAACTGGCTTTATCCAATGTGGTTGAAAGAGTCACTCAAAAACCCTTGGAAATATCAGTTTTTGCCACACAAGAGGCACCCACAGCAGTCCTTCATCAAGGAGACAGTGTGATAGAGTGGGTAAACCTCCTGGCACAACCAGAACAAAGCCTTACTCCTTACCCAGTGCTTGTGGCTAGAATTTTGTTAAAGGCCATTAAGTGAGCAGTACAATTATCTGGGGCAAGACCTAATAATATATACACCTTTTACACCAATATACAAATTAATGTGTGTTGTGAGACCATCCCAGAGTGGCAAATTTTATTAGCCATGGCTCCAAATTTTACACATGGGTCTCCATTAAAGATAACCAGACTTTTACATAATTGGCGATGGATTCTTGAAGAAAAAGTTTCTAAAGTTCCTCTTAAAGGACCAACTATCTTTACAGATGCATCCAAACACAATATTTATGCTGTATACTCTCATGACTTAACTATAAAGAGAGTAGTCAGAACTCCTTTTCAGTCCACTCAGCAGAACGAATTATATGCAATCATGTTAGCTCTCACTTATTACCCAGGAGACATAAATATAATATCTGATTCAGCCTATTCAGTAGGTGTGATACAAAGAATTGCCACAGCCCAAATAAAATTTGCAGCTTCTAATATATATCAGCTCTTTAAGGAACTTCAGGAGCAAGTGAGAAAATATCCAGGTAAGATTTATATGTTGCATGTCCACTCACATAGTGGACTCCCAGGCCCTATTTTTGATGGGAATTCAAAGGCAGACAGCCTTTTAACTATGTTAGTCAGTACACCTTTATTTCAGGAGACCCAGGAATCCCATTCTAAATACCATCAGGCTGCTCGAGCTTTGCGTTTACAATTAGGGATTACAAAAGAGGAAGCTAGGAGCATAGTAAAAAGCTGTACAGCTTACCTTCCTTTCCATGCTCCTACACTGCCTCCAGGGAAGAACCCTCGTGGTTTGAGACCCAATGAAATCTGGCAAATGGATGTGACCCATTATAAATCTTTCAGTCATCTGTCTTTTATCCATGTTGTGGTAGACACATTTTCAGGATTCACTTTTGCCATACCAGCAGCAAAAGAGACAGCCCGAGTGGTCACTGAATTCCTCACGCAAGCATTTGCCATTATGGGTGTGCCACAAGCAATAAAAACAGACAATGGTCCTGCAGACACCTCCAAACATTTTGCACACTTTTGTGCACAGTATAAGATTTTACACACCACTGGCATACCCTTTAATCCTCAAGGACAGGCAATAGTGGAGAGGAGAAACAGAGACATTAAGATGCTCCTCCAAAAACAAAAGAAAGGGGGAGCCACAGGTAACCCTAGAGAACTACTAAATCTAGCACTTTATACTATTAACTTCTTGATTTTTGACAAAGATGCACTGGCTCCGGCAGACAGGTTTTATAACCCACCGGAAGGGCAGTGTCCAGTGCGAGCAGCTCCACTATCTTTAGATAATTGCCAGGCGATGTGAAGAGACCCAGAAAGTGGTAAATGGAAGGGACCAGATAGGCTAACTGCTTGGGGGAGAGGGTTTGCTTGTATCTCTACAGGTGGAGAAGGAATCAGATAGGCGCCAACGAGCCGTATTCGCCTTGTCCATTGCAGAGAGACAGAGCAGACCCTTGAAATGCAGGAGAAGACCCAAGAAACATAGGGTGGTGCTGTTGCTGATTGTGCTCACCATTGAAAGAGTGTGGCAGTTATGGCGTTTGACTCATGGACATAGAAAATCATTGGACTTCAAAACCCTCAGAAATCATTGGATTCTCTGAGACATTAGATTGTTGTAGGACTTTAAATCTCCCAGGAATCATTGGATTCTTTGAGACTTAAGACTTGAAAGCCCTCAGGAATCATTGGATTTTCTGAGAAATGATAAGACTGTTACAGGACTTCAAAATCTGCTAGAATCATTGGATTCCCTAAGACATAAAAAAACTTTTGCTGGACTTTAAAAACTTGGGGGGATCATTGGATTCCCTGATATGTGAAGCAATGGACAATAGATTGGTTTTGGACTATCTCTTGACTGCTGAAGAAGACATATGTGTGACTGCTGTTTACATACTCTCCTTCTAGGACTTCTGGCAATCTTTTACAACACCATGTTGATTCATATTGTTTGTTATACCATTACTTGGGTGTATAATTCATGTTTGTTACACCACATCAAGCCTGCACTGACTGTGAGGAATAGCCTCTGCGTTGTTGCTATGTGCTTGTGTAATACTTCCCATGCTGATGGGTTTGTGCATAATAAGACCCTTCAGCCCAGAAACCTGCTAGCAATCCCCACTTCCCTTTGGTGCTTTTCATCTCCCTTCCTGAGATGTCAGGGAGGGCGTGATTATCTCCTTTTTAGTGCTTTCACCTACCTTCCTGAGAAGTCAGGGGGGTCATGATCACCTCCTTTTCGGTGCTTTCACCTCCCTTCCTGAGAAGTCAGGGAGGATGTGATCACCTCCCCTTGGGGGCTCTGACCTCCCTGAGGAGTCAGGGATGGCATGATCACCTGTATTCTAAAACAAAAGAAAGCGGGAGATGTAATGGGCTGAGGCTTGAGTTGATGCACTGAGGTCCCAAGCACATGAGGCTAAATAGTAATTGGACCATACTCTATTAATATATAAGCTTGGAGAAAGATTGGCCCCCGCCCACTCTTTGTGCAAGTCCTGATGTGTTATATAGGAAATGACGATTTTGGTGGGTGGAGGCAAGGGAGTGGAAAAGGAAGGGGAAGGAGAGACTTTTTGCATGGCCATTGGGACGGTTTGCTCAGCTCAGATCTCTCTCTGTTAGCTGGCTTCATGTTGCAGCTGCCCATATTGCTATCGCAATCTTTCTTGCCCATATTGCTATCGCAATCCTTATATATCTCTTCACCTCAATAAAGATTGAAGATTTTTCCCTTACCCTGAATTCCTGACTCTGGCTGATTTTAAATATGCGGTCATTACACATACTTAACACTGTACACCAAGATAAGATCAAAATAAATTAGAAGAACATAGGATAGTTTCCCTCTCAGACCTGTGGAAGAGAAAGGAATTTGTGACCAAAGAGGAACTAGAGGTCATTATTGATCACAAAACGGACAATTTCAAATATATTAAGTTAAAAAGCTTTTGTACAAACAAAACTGATGTGGACAGGATTAGAAGGGAAGCAATAAATTGGGAAAACATTTTTATAGCTAAAGGTTCTGATAAAGGCCTCATCTCCAAATTATATAGAGAATTGACTCTAATTTATAAGAAATCAAGCCATCCTCCACTGATAAATGGTCAAAGGATATGAACAGACAATTTTCAGATGATGAAATTGAAACTATTTCTAGTCATATGAAAAGGTATTCCAAATAAAAAAATAATGATGAATGTTGGGAGGGATGTGGGAAAACTGGGACACTGATGCATCATTGGTGGAGTTGTGAATGGTTCCAACCATTTTGGAGAGCAATTTGGAACTATACAAAGTTATCAACTGTGCATACCCTTTGATTCAGCAGTATTTCTACTGGGCTTATATCCCAAGGAGATTTTTTTTTTTTTTGGTTGGGGCAATTGGGGTTAAGTGACTTGCCCAGAGTCACACAGCTAGAAAGTGTTGTGTCTGAGGTCAGATTTGAACTCAAGTCCTTCTGACTTCAGGGCTGGTTACTCTATCCACTGTGCCACCTAGCTGTTCTCCCAAAGCTGTTCTCTTTAAGCTGTTCCCACCTTAAAGGTGGGAAAGGAACCCACATGTACAAAAAATGTTTGTGGCAGCCCTTTGTGTAGTGGCAAGAAACTGGAAACTGAGTGGATACCCATTGGTTGGCAAATGACTGAATAAATTATATATATATCAATGCTATGGAATATTATTGTTCTATAAGAAATGACCAGCAGGATGATTTCAGAGAGTCCTAGAGAGACTTACATGAACTGATGCTAAGTGAAATGAGCAGAACCAGAAGATCATTGTACACAGCAAAAGCAATATTTTATGATAATTTGTTCTAATGGATGTGGCTCTCTGCAACAATGAGATGATTCAGACCAGTTCCAATGGTCTTGTGATCCAAAGAGACATCTACATCTGGAGAGAGGACTGTGGTAATTGAGTGTGGATTACAATATAATATTCTCACTCATTTTGTAGTTGTTGGCTAGCATTTTATTTTCTTCATCATTTTTTTCTTGTTTGATTAGATTTTTTGCACAGAAAGATAATTGTATAAATCTGTATGCATTTATTAGATTTAACATATTTCCACCATGTTTAACATATATTGGACTGCTTACCATCTAGGGTAGGGGATGAGAGAAGTGGGGGAAAAGTGGAACACAATGTTTTGCAAAGGCTAATGTTGCAGAGTTATCCATGCATATATTTTGAAAAATAAAAAGCTTTAATAAAATAATAGTTTCTTAGGTTTATTCTTGGCATTTGCAGTGATATGTGGTAAGTCCATCAGAGTTGTGCTCCCTGCCAAAGATTTTGAATGCCAGGCAGTTCGGCTCAAGAGGTACCTCAGTTCCTGTTTCTCATCGTGCGAGGTGATCTTCAGAATCTTCCTAAGACAATTCAAATGGAAGCAGATTAATTTTCTGGCATGGCACTGATAGAGCGGGCCAGATTTCACAGCCATACGATAATGAAGTTAGCGCAATGGCTATGCAGATTTTCAGTTTGGTATGCAGCCTATCACCTCTACTCTCCCACACTTTCTTTTGGAGCCTGCAATCACTGAACTAGTTCTGTATGTATCAACTTCATCTTCTATATAGACATCCCTGGAAAGTATATTGCCAGGATAAATTAAATTAACCACAGAATTCAAATCTTGTAGCTATGGCATTGGTTGATAAGGATCTGTTAAGAACACTATGGAAATGTTCAGCCCACTTCTCCTGGTTCTGCTCATTTCACTTAGCATCAGTTCATATAAGTCTCGCCAGTCCTCTCTGTATTCATCCTTAGAATAGTGATAAGGATCTTGTTCTTATCACTAGTCAGTGCAGCTCCATCACCACTAAGTAACTAAGATGGCCCACACATCTTTGGACTATAAATAGTCTTCAGAGCATTGTAGAAGCACTTTGGGTTGTTGCTGTCAGCATAAAATTGAATCTCATCTGCCTTCTTACTAATCCAAGAATCCTGAATCTCTCTGTTTTGCTTCTCTCTAGGGTCTATACTCTATAGTGCCTAATAATAAATAAATATGTAAACCTCTTCCCACAAAAGTAGTATGGTGTAGTGACTAAATAAAGGAAGAGACAAAACATCTGGGCTCAAGTCCTAGAAATACCATTCACTGACTCTGAATGTATTGAAGTAGATGATCTCAAAGGTCACATCTAGCTCAAAGACCATGTAATTCTCATCGATTTTCTTAATACCATATATTTGGTTCTAGCAACCAACTAGGTGCTTCCTCAGTACTGCCACTTGGGGGCAATGTCACCATGTTAATTAATGCTTTTAAAAGTCAAGGTTCATTTGGGGTGTCCACAAGTCAAAGTCTCATTATCATAAGTACTTATGAACTTTTTCCTCATGATTGTGTAGAATCTTGCAGATTTCCAAGCTCCAATCTGAGATAATGATAATATCAAAGCTAATGTCTTAGATTTCTACAGGGTTTCAAGGTTCCAAAGCATTTTTTCCAAAAATAACCTTTTGATGAATTAATACAAACATTATTATCCTCCTTTTGCAGATAAGGAAAGTTCATCTAATAAGTAGTGAGTCCCAGATAGACTTAAATTGATCTGGTGATTTCTTCTCTTTCTGCCACCTCTTTCTGGATGATTTCATCAAATCCACTGTGCTCAATTAGCCTCTCTTTGCAAAGTACTCTTTATATACTTTAGCCTTGATCTTTTTTCCTAAATTCAGGCTCCAGAGATTACCAAAATTTACCTAAAGTACGTTTTCACGTAGATATCTTGGATGTATCTCAAACTGGGTTTATCTGAAATGTAACTCGTTATCTTCTCTCCAAACCTGTAACTACTCTTCCCCCTCCTGAACTTCTAATCCTCTAGTCTTAGAGCTCTTTGTTTCCATCAAGATTCATTCCTGGTGATACCCCGTAGGACAAACTTTTCAAATCCATCTATTCTTATTGCTTTTCACCACCTCACTTTATGTTTTTTTTTTTTTTAATTTCTAGCATTTCATTATTGTTCTGTAAGAAATGACCAGCAGGATGAATACAGAGAGGACTGGCGAGACTTACATGAACTGATGCTAAGTGAAATGAGCAGAACCAGGAGATCATTATACACTTCGACAACGATATTGTATGAGGATGTATTCTGATGGAAGTGGATCTCTTTGACAAAGAGACCTAACTGAGTTTCAATTGATAAATGATGGAAGAAGCAGCTACACCCAAAGAAAGAACACTGGGAAACGAATGTGAACTATCTGCATTTTTGTTTTTCTTCCTGGGTTATTTTTACCTTCTGAATCCAATTCTCCCTGTGCAACAAGAGAACTGTTCGGTTCTGCAAACATATATTGTATCTAGGATATACTGCAACATATCCAACATATATAGGACTGCTTGCCATCTAGGGGAGGGGGGTGGAGGGAGGGGGAAAAATCGGAACAGAAATGAGTGCAAGGGATAATGTTGTAAAAAAAATTACCTTGGCATGGATTCTGTCAATATAAAGTTATTATAAAATAAAATAAAATAAAATAAAATATATATAAAAAATAAATTTCTAGCATTCCCCTACTCACCCCTGTGTGGCTATCACCAGTAGCTTGTATATTAAAGCAAGAACCATTCTTTGCTATGACTTTTTTGTGCCCAAGGTTTAACTAATCCAGGTCCTAGTTTTTTATTCTATTTTTTTCCCCAAACTTCTGAGCATGTCCCCCTTTTGATAGACCAGCAGGCCTTCTCCTAGGTTGAGACAGCAGTTACTCTCCTGTACTTGACAAGTGTGTAGGGAAGACAAAGGCTTCTTGAAATAAGAATAGAGGCCAAGTCAAGAGAGACAAGAGGTTGGTCTCAGCAGGTGCCTTTGACTCCTTTAATATTTTACACATTTTACACTAGCACAAGGTGTGTGTGTGTGTGTGTGTGTGTGTGTGTGTGTGTGTGTGTGTGTAAGATATACTGGTCTATTTGGCTCTGATACTTCTCATTCTTCTTCTTAAATCATATGAGATCTAGAGCTGGTTAGGGATGATGGTTATCAGTTTATGCTTGGATCCATTGACTTTTTTTTTTGAGGCTATTGAAGTTAAGTGCCTTGTCCAGGGTCACACAGCTGGGAAGTGTTAAGTATCTGAGGCCCGATTTGAACCCAGGGCCTCCTGACTTCAGGGCTGCCCGACCCACTGACTTTTAAATGCAATGGTAATATACAAAGGACAATGATCAATGGGAATGATGAGTCCAGGAGAGACTCTGAGATCATTTCCATTGCTGTCACAGCTTAGAGTTTGCTAACCATTATCTTCACAGCAAGTGTCAAGGAAATAAGGAAGAAAGCAAGGGAGGAAGGAAGGAAAGAAGGAAGGAAGGAACGAAGGAAGGAAGGAAGGAGAGAGAGAGGGAAGAAGGGAGGTAAGAAGGGAGGGAGAGAAAGAAGGAGGGAAGGAGGAAAGGAGAGAAGGAAGAAAGAAGGGAGGGAGGAAGGAAAGAAGGGAGGAAAGAAGTGAGGGAGAAAAGAAGGAAGGAAGGAAAGAAGGAAGGAAGGAAAAGGAAGGAGGAAGGTGGTCCAGAGGGTGGGAGAAAGAATCTGTTTAGTTATGTCCTTGGCCTTGGTGACCTCTTGCAGATCTTCAAAAATATACTTTTTGGTGTCAGTTGATCAAGGTCCTGGCAGTGACTTAATTCAACTGAAGTGAGTGTTTGTATTTGTTAATTATGGACAATATATAGTTGCCAAGGGATCTGGGGGCCAGAATTGGGGAAGGGTAAGTGTATAATATTGAAAGGAAGTCCTCATGAAATACTCACTGAGTATCAACTATCCATCCTCATTCTATCCTCACTTCAATATCTAAACAATCCTTACCCCAAAGTATCTCTTTTTCCCTTTCAAAGGCAGGTGTGACTCATCCTAGGTTACCATAGCAGCATTTGGATTTCTCTTTTCCTGTGGATTTCACTGTCACCTGGATACTGAGCTAGATATCTCATGAGGAATTTGGTGGTGGAGAGAGGGGAGGGTTCCTAAGGATGGAACAGGTTGTGTATAATTTGGTGTATCAGTTAATCCAGGGGTGATACAGAAAGACAACTGTAAGCTGTGACTGGAGGTGGATGAATAAACATGTGGTTCTAGACATCCTACAGAAGGGAAAGGAAACTGGAAAAAAAATTAATTTATGTTGAAGCACTCTGAGAGGTAATAAGACTTGGTCTACTCTGCAAGGATTATTCTCAAGGAGGATTGGGTGGACTGACTTGATTAGAGTTTCATGTTGTTATTTCTCACCCTTTTAGGAATTTCAGGAATGGATATTTTCCCTTCTTTCTTATGATACTGATGTTTTCCACAAATTTCACCAATATTGAGAGCAGAATCCTTGTGCTGCCTGCACTAAAGGTAATTTTAAACCATAATCAGTTTATCTCCACAAGGGAGGAATCAGGTAACTGGAGCTTGTCCCCTTGATTGGCTGATATACTGAAAATGGTTAGACTGCCCTGAAGAAGTTTAGGACATCATTCAGAGTCACTGATGTTCCACTTGGGAGGGAGTGAGTGAATGGTCACAAGGGGAAGGCAACCAAAATGAAATAAAAAAAAAAGATGACCCAAGGAAGAAAATAATTCGGGAGGTTCAGGACATGACCTGAAGTCACCTATGGAAGAAGGTGTGGACTATGATAAAAAAATAAGATCACAATCCCTTTTTGTTCCCCATCTCTACTCTTTACCTCCTTTTTTTAAGCTTTCTGGCATTTACCAATTTTCTTCTCTTCTTCCTGCTCACTCTTTCCTTCCTTCTTTCTGTCTAAAGCTAGAACTAGCACCTAACAACCAGGACAAGATCCCTCATTGCCACATCCTTCCCTGGGATGGAAGGGGTGTTGCTTCCCCTTTCTGTCATTTCTTCTAGTACCAGCTAGTCCACAACTTCACTGTGCTTCCAACCCCCAAATGCTTCATGGTAAACATGCTCCTTTCCTAGGGAAGTTTCTCAAAGGGGAAGAGAAGACTGCACTTCTCTCCCCTACCTCAAGGAAACTGTTAATATCAGTTAATATCAGAAAATATTATTTTCATTTTGTATCAACAATGCATAGGAGTAGTTATTATATCCTAGACGCTACTTATACGTAACACATACATCCTATCCCTACCCTTTCCACCCCCAGGGAATTTGCCTCAGTACCTATAACTCCACATTAAATCTCTGTTTCTTTTGATCACTCTCTTGTTCACCCTTCATTCTTCTCAGCAAAAAGTTCCAGGACTCTGAACAGGTCTTGGGATATATCCAGGAATTGCAGGTCTCATGTTTTCCTCAGGGACATAGTACTCTGAGATGATTGTTGACATTGGTCACCAAATGCATCCTGAAACCTGACCTGATTTATCCCTGCAGTCTGGTGGTTTTTGAAGATCTTCTGAGTTACCTACTTGATTCTTCATCACCTTTATTCAGTATCTTCAGTCAGATCTCTCATCTAGCACCCTAGGCTAAGGGCAAACCAAAATACTTTCAGCTATTACACAGATGATTAATATGACTGATCTTTGCAGTGTAAGAGAAGCATTGGCATGTAAGCTGCATTTTTGTTAGGCTCATTGAAGGTATCTTCCGGACACCCCTGATAACAGAGAGGATGATGGGAATTATATATACTTTATCTTATTCCCACATGGTTCTGATGTCTTCCACTAGATTCTCAAGTTTTGAAAACATTCTGTGTAGTTAGAATATTATGAGAATTCAAACACTTAGCAATACAAATTTTAATGCATTATTTTTAAAAAATTAAATAATTGTCCCTAATCAGTTGTTAGTATTATTGTTCTTGAATAACAGAATGCCAGATTTAGAAGAGACCTCAATGAGATTAGTCTTATTCTATCTGACCACATGGTGTAATACTAGGAAAAAGGGAGTGAATGCTACAAAGAGGCAAATTTCGCTTGATGCTAGAGAAAACCTCTCAAAAGTTTAAACTGCCCATCAGTGGAATGAGATGCCTTATAGAACCATTGCAAAAGATCATTAAACAAAAGCCTACTGGGTATTCGGTAGTAAGACTGGTTTTCTATGCATAGGTCCAATAGGTGGTCTCTTAAAGCCTTGCCCACTCTAATATTATGTAATTTTGTGAGAAGAGACAATCTGTCTTGGAAAAAGAAATACAAATTCCAGTGTGCCTGACAAACAGCTATCCAACCTCTGCTTGGTGGCTTCAGTTGCTTCAATTCACAGCTCTAATTGAAAGGAATCTTGTCTTCACGTCGGCCCTAACTACGATTCTAAATAATATCTATCTACTGAAACCAGGTAGTGAAGAAATTAATTCATTTTTAACATGGCAGACCTTTAAGTACTTAATTGAACAGTGCTATTATATATTCTGGAATCCATCTCTACAACTTTATTAACTGTACTGTAACCTAGTGGACCTGATGTGCACAGACAACTTAAGAATCAAAGGCTTCCCCAAGAGATATAAAACCAATGAAAAGCTTGAATCCCATAAAACAGAAAATTAATATGGCCCAGAATTTTTCAATAAATACAGCAAAGGAATTGGATCTATGAACCACTTGAAGAAAGAGAAAATATATTTTAATGTCTAAGGCATACAATAATCAAATTATACCATTAATTTAAAAAATTGCTATCTTTTGATTCCACATCACCTTAATTTCCCATTTCAGCTCTTTCTCCTTTGAAGATCTTCTGAGCTACCAACTTGATTCTTCACCACCTTTACTCAGTATCTCTGACTGTATTCTCTAACAAGTATTCTCTGTAACAAGTAATAAGAGAAAGAAAAAAAAACACAGCACAGGAAAACTAACCAGCAAATTAACCAAATTTCCCAACAGATGCAATACCCTGCACATTTAGAAATACATTATCTCTTCTTTTAGACCAATTTACATAAAAAAATTAAACAAGAATTATGTATGGTTGTTTTCCTTTTATTTTACTGTATTCATTGTATATATAGTTTTTTCAGTTCACCTTAATTCCCTTTGCATCAATCTCTATTTCTTCTGATGTTTGTCGATATTCTTCCTATATACTCTTAAAACAGAGTAATATTCCAATAAATTCCTGTGTAACAATTTTTTAGCAAATCCACAATCAGTTGGCATCTCCTTTATTTCCCATTCTTTTCTCCTACAAAACACTGCCATAAATATCTTGGTAAATATATATATATATATATATATATATATATATATATATATATATATATATATACACATACATATATACTTATATTTCTGTCTTTGTTTTCCTTATGGCATTTTCCCTAGTGGTGGAATCTGTATTAAAGCTATAGACATTTTAGTCATTTTCGTAACATTATTTCAAATTGTTTCTCAGAATACTTACACCAAATTGTACACCCTCCAGCAGTGCCTCAGTGTGACTATCTCTTTACAACTACTGCAATATTGAATTCTCCTAACTTTTGTCATCTTTGCCAATTTAATGGGGGAAATTTGATCTGGTACAAATTTTTACAGTATTTGATCATTTACTACCCTTTTGCTCATATTCGTTGACCAATTATCTATTAGGAAATGGCTCTTAGCCTCTTATATTTCTATTGGTTCCCTATATATATTGGCTATCATAATCGTAGAAAAGAAATAACATGATGCATATTCTTCCCTTTTTTTAAATCCTTGTGATGTTCATTTTATTTATATAACACAATGTCAATTACATGTAACAAAGATTATTTATCTTTTCTTTGGTGATCAGTGTAATCCTTTCTGACTGACTATTGTTCTATATCTCTCTTCTTTTCCTTCTCTCTTTCTCCCTCTCTTTTTTCCATCTCCCAACTATAACTGTGAAAGATATCTTATAAGCATGTTTAATGCCATGCTCTTTGATATTCAAGTCACCTGTCTTTTTCAAGCTTATTAGGGTATATGATGTGATTTTCCTAAGCCAAATTTGTGTTCCCAAATTGCTTTCCATGTCTTCCTGACTCCAGGTCCAACATTATATCTATTCACTACAACATCTTGCCCCTTCTAATAGCTAGCATTTAAATAGCACTTTAAGGTTTGTAAAGTTCTTGATTCCTGCATCATTTAATGAGACAGTAAAGTTTGCATTATTGTAGTCTGAGAATGATCATTCCTAATGATGTTCCTTCCTAATACCCAGCTCAGTCATTTCTGTTTCCAAGAAACTTTTCCTGATTCCACAGATTGGGAATCTCTCATTTCATTACTTGACCTCTCCTATCCATTTAACATATTGTAACATAATTCTCTATCTCTGTCTTTATTTCTTTTTGTCTCTGTCTGTCTGGGTCTCTGAATCTATTTGTCTATGTTTTTCTCTGTGTCTCTTCCTCTTACTAGGTCTCTGTCTCTGTCTGTCTATCTGTCTGTCTCCCCAACCCTGCGTGTCTCTGTCTCTCCCCCTCTACTATGACTCCCATTGCTGAAGCCCTTCCTATAGTAAGCAACTAATACATGTTTGTTTTCTTGAAACTGAATGCTTTGGATGAGCAGCTCACATTTTGAATGAGTGAGTGTTTTTCCCTTTTCTCCCCACTCTCCTGTGACCCTATGATCTGGTTTCCATGCTGTTTATTCCTTCAGCTCCAGTTAATTACAGCCTGTCACAAACCAGAGGCCATTTTATCATTGAGCACAGACAGGATGGAGAGATTACAATGAATAGACTGAAGAATAACCCATGGCACCAGACACCACCAATTTAAGGTTTCTTCAGAGACTGTCCCTAATGCTGCCTTGTACAACCACTGTATTTTATCTTGAGCCTCACTTTTCCCTTCACAGTAGCTTTTTACTCCTGCACATCACTTTTTTTTAACAAGACTGCTTCCAGTTCAGAGTCCATCTGCAGATATCTTTCATATTTTCTACTTCCAGATATTGTTCT
Organism: Antechinus flavipes; assembly: GCF_016432865.1. Classification (NCBI taxonomy): domain Eukaryota; kingdom Metazoa; phylum Chordata; class Mammalia; order Dasyuromorphia; family Dasyuridae; genus Antechinus; species Antechinus flavipes. The sequence continues at coordinate 651,088,181 of NC_067398.1, forward strand.
AGAGCTCCATCTACTTGATGACAGTAAGAAGGCTTGTCATCTGACCCCCCTCTACCCAATGGGCTTTTGCCATTTCACAATATTGAGCTGACAATATGTTTTTTGAACTTTCACTTTTAGATAGAACACTAAGGATAGCCACGCTGTAGGGGATCTCCTCTGGATGCCAAGGTAGGGAATGTAACAAATATCATGTGTGACCTTCTGTAAGCCTCCTCTGTCTTTTGACTGTTTTTTTTTTTTCTATGATAAAATGATGTGGGGACTTCTGGTTAAGATGGCGGAGAGGAGGCTCACAGCTGCATAAGCTCCGCATTTTCTTTCACTATCCATTTCATTACAAGCCTCTGAATTAATGCTTGACTGGGAAAAAAAAAACCACAAATAGTTACCAAGAGAAGCCATCCTTGAGATTCACCAAGAAAGGTCTGTTTTTACTGGAGGGCCGGGATGGTTTTAGATCGGGCGCAGGCGGCGGGCAGCGGCAGTGAGAGCACGGGAGCAGACTGGAGAGGGGGTGGGGAGTGATCGCAGCCGTCTCTGCGGGGAGAGCTTTGCTACAGGATTGGATACTTTGCTCCGGCAGCAAGTCAGCAGCCCAGCGGAGAAGCTAAAAACACCGGGGGTGAAGAATACAACCCCAAACAGCTGGAGTCTCTCGGGACCTGGGCCCTTCCCCCCCCTCCCCCCCCCCCCCCAGCAGTGACTCAGCACGCTCTGGGATTTCAGAGCACAGGCGCAGCACAGTAGGGCTAGTGCCTCACTTCCGGCCCTTCCCCCCCCTCCCCCCCCGCAGTCTGTAGAGGAAGCTCGGTAACACAACCCAGCCCCTCCCCCAAAGAAAGACTCCAGTTTTTTCTTTTTTTCTTTGCTAGTTTGTCTTTGATTATTAGACAGAATGAGCAAGAAACTGAAGAAGACTTTAACTCTTGACAGCTTCTATACAGATAGAGAGCAGACTCTAAACCCTGAGGAGACTAAAAACAGACAGGCCCCAGGTGAATCCCTAAAGGAGGAGATCATCTGTTCCTCAGCACAGATGAATTTCATGGAGGAAATTAAAAAGGCTCTCACAAGGGAGCTAGAAGAAAAGTGGGAAAAGGAGAGGGAGGCTTGACAAAAGAGCCTGGAGAAGTCAGTTAAAGAGAGAGTGGATAAAGAAATAAAATCCTTGAAAAATAGGACTGGTGAACTGGAAACAGAAAATAGCTCTCTAAAAAACAAAATTGACAAAATGGAAAAAAATTCCACAGAACAAAAGAACTCAATGGGACAATTAGAAAAAGATTTTAAAAGAGTGAGTGAAGAAAATACTTCACTGAAAATCAGAATTGAACAATTGGAATTGAATGACTCGAGGAGACAAGAAGAATCAGTCAAGCAAATCCAAAAAAATCAAACAATGGAAAAGAATGTGAAATACCTTCTGGGGAAGACAACAGACCTGGAAAACAGATCCAGGAGAGACAATCTGAGAATCATTGGACTCCCAGAAAAGCATGATGAAAAAAAAGAGCCTGGACACTATTTTCCAGGAAATTATCAAAGAGAACTGCCCAGAAGTCATAGGAACAGAGGAAAAAATAAACATTGAAAGGATTCATCGATCACCCAATATAGTGGCCAAATGCCAGAATCCTCAGACGAAGGAAAAAATATTGCAAGCGGCTAGAAAAACCCAATTCAAGTATCAAGGAGCCACAATAAGGATCACCCAGGATCTGACAGCATCCACATTAAAGGATCGAAGGACCTGGAATATGATATTCTGAATGGCTAAGGAACTTGGTATGCAACCAAAAATAACCTACCCATCCAGAATGAGCATCTTTTTCCAGGGAAGAAGATGGACATTCAACGAAGTAAGCGAATTTCACCTATTTTTGATGAAAAAGCCAGAACTTAACAAAAAATTTATCTACAAATATAGAACTCAAGAGAAATCTAAAAAGGTAAAGATTAATCTTGGGAACTATATTTCGGCTATAAAGATGTATAAAGAATACATGTATACCTTGTTCTAGAAACTGATGTGGAAAGGACATTGTACCAGAAAAAGGGTAAAGTGAGGGTAGTACATCTCATGAAGAGGCATAGGAAACCTATTATATCTGAGAGAAAGAATGGAGGAGGATGAATATAGTGGGTATCTTACTGCCTTCAGAATTGGCTTTAAGAGAAAAATTTTAGACATATTCAATCTATGGTGAAACTTCTCCCACCTCATTAAAAAGTGAGAAGGGAAAAGTGAAAAGGGAAGGAATAAGCTAAGTGGAAGGGAATATGGAAAATGGGAGGGAAAGGGGTAAGATAGGGGGAGGAACTCTAAGGCGGGGGGAGGGATACTAAAAAGGGAGGGGTGTGAGAAGCAAGTGGTGCTCACAAGCTTAATACTGGGAAGGGGGGTAAAGGGGAAAGAAGGGAGAAAAGCATAAACAGGGGTTAACAAGATGGCAAGTAATACAGAATTGGTCATTCTAACCATAAATGTGAACGGGGTAAACTCCGCCATAAAGAGGAAGCGGTTAGCAGAATGGTTTAAAAGCCAGAATCCTACAATATGTTGTTTACAGGAAACACACCTGAAGCGGGGAGATACATGCAGGTTAAAGATAAAAGGTTGGAGCAAAATCTACTATGCTTCAGGTGAAGTCAAAAAAGCAGAGGAAGCCATCCTGATCTCAGATCAAGCTAAAGCAAAAATTGATCTAATTAAAAGAGATAAGGAAGGGCACTATATCTTGCTAAAGGGTAGCATGGATAACGAAGCACTATCTATATTAAACATATATGCACCAAGTGGTGTAGCATATAAATTCTTAAAAGAGAAATTAAGAGAGCTGCAAGAAGAAATAGACAGTAAAACTATAATAGTGGGAGATCTTAAACTTGCAGTCTCAGAATTAGATAAATCAAACCACAAAATAAATAAGAAAGAAGTTAAAGAGGTAAATAGAATATTAGAAAAGTTAGATATGATGGATCTCTGGAGAAAACTAAATGAAGACAAAAAGGAGTACACTTTCGTTTCAGCAGTTCACAGAACCTATACAAAAATCGACCATATATTAGGACATAAAAACCTCAAACTCAAATGCAGTAAGGCAGAAATAATAAATGCATCCTTTTCAGACCACGATGCAATGAAAATTACATTCAACAAAAAGCCAGGGGGAAGTAGACCAAAAAATAATTGGAAACTAAATAATCTCATACTAAAGAATGATTGGGAGAAACAGCAAATCATAGACATAATTAATAACTTCACCCAAGAAAATGATAATAATGAGACATCATACCAAAATATATGGGATGCAGCCAAAGCGGTAATAAGGGGAAATTTCATATCTCTAGAGGCCTATTTGTATAAAATAGAGAAAGAGAAGGTCAATGAATTGGGCTTGCAACTAAAAATGCTAGAAAAGGAACAAATTAAAACCCTCCAGTCAAACACTAAACTTGAAATTCTAAAAATAAAAGGAGAGATCAATAAAATTGAAAGTAAAAAAAATATTGAATTAATTAATAAAACTAAGAGTTGGTTCTATGAAAAAAACCAACAAAATAGACAAACCCTTAGTAAATCTGATTAAAAAAAGGAAAGAGGAAAATCAAATTGTTAGTCTTAAAAATGAAAAGGGAGAACTCGCCACTAATGAAGAGGAAATTAGAGCAATAATTAGGAGTTACTTTGCCCAACTTTATGCCAATAAATTCGACAACTTAAATGAAATAGAAAAATACCTCCAAAAAATAGCTTGCCCAAACTAACAGAGGAAGAAATAAATATCCTAAACAGTCCCATCTCAGAAAAAGAAATAGAACAAACTATCAATCAACTCCCTAAGAAAAAATCCCCAGGACCAGATGGATTTACATGTGAATTCTACCAAACATTTAAAGAACAATTAACTTCAATGCTAAATAAACTATTTGAAAAAATAGGGATTGAAGGAGTCCTACCAAACTCCTTTTATGACACAGATATGGTACTGATACCTAAACCAGGGAGGCTGAAAACAGAGAAAGAAAATTATAGACCAATCTCCCTAATGAATATTGATGCTAAAATCTTAAATAAAATATTAGCAAAAAGATTACAGAAAATCATCCCCAGGATAATACACTATGACCAAGTAGGATTTATACCAGGAATGCAGGGCTGGTTCAATATTAGGAAAACTATTAGCATAATTGACTATATCAATAACCAACCAAACAAAAACCATATGATCATCTCAATAGATGCAGAAAAAGCATTTGATAAAATCCAACATCCATTCCTAATAAAAACCCTTGAGAGCATAGGAATAAATGAACTTTTCCTTAAAATAGTCAGGAGCATCTATTTAAAACCATCAGTAAGCATCATATGCAATGGGGAAAAACTGGAACCTTTCCCAGTAAGATTTGGAGTGAAGCAAGGTTGCCTACTCTCACCATTATTATTCAATATTGTATTGTATTAGAAGTGCTAGCTTCGGCAATAAGAGTTAAGAAAGAGATTAAAGGAATTAGAGTAGGCAATGAGGAAACCAAACTATCACTCTTTGCAGATGATATGATGGTATACTTAGAGAACTCCAGAGATTCTACTACAAAGCTATTAGAAATAATTCATAACTTTAGCAAAGTTGCAGGAGACAAAATAAATCCCCATAAATCCTCAGCATTTTTATACATCACCACCAGAATTCAACAGCAAAAGCTACAAAGAGAAATTCCATTCAAAATAACTGTGGACAGCATAAAATATTTGGGAATCTATCTACCAAAGGAAAGTCAGGAATTATATGAGCAAAATTATTAAAAACTTTCCACACAAATAAAGTCAGACTTAAATAATTGGAAAAATATTAAGTGCTCTTGGATAAGCTGAGCGAATATAATAAAGATGACAATACTCCCTAAACTAATCTATTTATTTAGTGCTATACAAATCAGACTCCCAAGAAAATATTTTAATGATCTAGAAAAATAACAACAAAATTCATATGGAAGAATAAAAGAGCAACAATCTCAAGGGAATAAATGAAAAAAATAATCAAATGAAGATGGCCTAGCTATACCTGATCTAAAACTATATTATAAAGCAGCAATCACCAAAACTATTTGGTATTGGCTAAGAAATAGATTACTTGATCAGTGAAATAGGTAGGTTCACAAGACAGAATAGTCAACTATAGCAATCTAGTGTTTGACAAACCCAAAGATCCTAACTTTTGGGATAAGAATTCATTATTTGACAAAAACTGCTGGGATATTTGCATTTTGCTTCTGTCACAAGCATCTTTATCAATGTGTTAAACAGGTCTGTCTCTGCTATTATAATTTAGGAAGGGAAATAGTTGAGCCAAGTGAGTGTAAGTTTCAAAACCGGAAATGGATTCTTACCTCCTGGCCCTCTACAATTATCCCTTTTAATTAGTTCTATTTTTACTTTGGGTAGTTGGATAATACAATGGATAAAATATTAAGCTCAGACTTATTCTCCTGAGTTCAAATAGAGCTTCAGACAATTACTCTCTGTGTGACTTTGGATAAATTACTTAATTCTGTTTGCATTAATTTTCTCACCTGTAAAATGAGATGGAGAAGGAAATGACAAACCATTCTAGTATCTTTGACAAAAAAAAAAAAAAACACACACACACACACACATACATGAGATCACAAAAAGTACGACATAATTGACCAAATTTTACTTTTGTCTGAGGTTACACCTGCTACTCTTGATCTTTTTAAAATTTAGCTGAAGCCTCTTAGATTTTGGTGTTCTCTCTCTCTCTCTCTCTCTCACTCACTCAACATTTCTTTTTACTCATTTATTTTTCTGATTATTTATGTATATTAACTTTTAAAAATACACATTTCTTTATAAATCATGTTGAGAGAAAAATCAGAACAAAAGGGAAAAAACCACAGGAGAGGAAAAAAAAAACAGAAAAAAAGAAGTGAACATAGCATGTGTGATTTACATTGAATCTCCGTAGTTCTCTTTCTCGTTGCATATGGTGTTTTCTATCCAAAGTTTATTGGGATTACCTTGGAGTGGTTTTTCTGCTTGAAGTGTATCTCTTGTCCATATTATATTTTTGGGTTCTGATTTCTAAACCACTCTGCTATCTATTTTATTTTATGAGTGAGCTAATCTCATTCACATTCACGGTTATGATTACTTTGCATTTCCCTCCAACCCATTTTGCTTTATTTCTCCTCTCTTTCTCTTCTTTTTATGCCTCAGTTTTATTATATTTCCTGCATTAGTTTCCCTAAATTGTTCTGCTTCAGTTTCCCTGAATTGTTCTGCCTCAGTCTCCCTGGTGGCAGCCCCCCTTCCTGGCCATTGGGACTAAGATAATTAGGGCTGGGAGTCCTGATTGCTAGCATTCCAGAGAGTCATAAAATGCAGATGGTTTATCTCAAGATAGGTGAGCATATCTTCTGTCTCAGACATCCTGGCTCCTAGCCTTCCAACTTATCAGAATTTATGATCCTTCCTGACCTCCAACCTGTCAGAACCAAATTTATCGTCTGTTCCTGGAAGTTCCTGCTCACCAGTTCTCTATCCCCACCTTGCTTTTGTTATCCCTTATTGCTGAAGCCCTATAAGAATCTCTCAAATCCCTTCATCCTTCCTGGATACTTTGAGACAAAAGTTTAATCCAGTCAACTAGTCAAGTTCTCCACTAAAAAAATATTTAAAACTCTAATCTCTATCTTGCCTCAGTTTTTCCGGAATTACATTTTGGAGGTTCCCCATAGGATATGAGATCTGAGAGCAGGATTAGAGAATAGAGACCTTCAGGTCTTCACCTGGAGCCTCGGGGAGACTGAGGACTAAGCTCTTTATTTGGAGAGGCTAGCTCCTCCGGCTTATTCCAGAGGTCCCATGAAAAGAGCAGTTTTCAGCCATGTAAGACTTATTGTAGACACCTGGCCATAGGGGAGTCTGTTTTAAAATTCTTGCAGGGTAAGTGGTTTTCTGTCTCTCTGTTTTCTTAGCGCCTTAAGTCTCCAGAAGATAGATTAGGTTGACAAACCATAGATAATTTGGGTGGTACCAAGTGGGATGCTGCTGTGGTAGCATCTGTTCTGGTGTCTATTAAGACACATGTCTGGTCTGAATATGTCTTTGGACAATCAATCTGAGTGTTTATTTAAGCACTGTTTGGTTTTGGGCGCCAAGCTGTTGGCACGACTCTGGGTGTCCTAGGACACAAGTCTGGGTTCTGGGTATTTTTTACATCTGGGCACTCTCCGTGTAGGCAGAGAACACATCAAGCTGGAGTTTGGAAGCCTATTTAAAAGATTCCATTTGAATTTCTGAGAGGGAGAGACTGTCAACATGAAAGCTCCTCTCACGGCATTCCTAAGGTATCAGGAGCACGTTCCTAGCTTGTATGTGTTAAATGTTGTGTCTGTGTGGTCAGCGTTTGTGACTTTGTCTGTTTTGTTGATTTAAGGTGTTCTGGTAAGTTTTAAGAACTGTGATTGAGAAATTTGGCAATTTGAAACAAAAGAAACAGAAATGATTTGACTATTCTGTCAGAAAAAGCAGTCTTCAAAGAAACCTGCTGGAAGACTAACAATAAGAAAGGGGCCGTGACACTCCTAAGATATTAGGAATTCATCCAATTCCTACATATATATAAAATCCACTGGGTATAACCCTATCTGTCAATTCAGCTGCTTTTTCATGGGAAATTCTATTTCAAAGGCAGGAACTCCACTAGATTACCTTCTTAATGATTTCTCTGAACATTCAAACATCATGATTATGAATATTATAGAGAAAGGATGAACTGAAACTGCCAAAAGGAGAGGCCTTCCTTTGGGATGGATGGACACTGGAATGCACAAATGATAGAGATATAGTGCAGTCAGTGTACCAGATAGTCATTGGTGAACCAGGTCAGTACCCCTGTATTCATGTCTGGCTGCAAATCGTCTCCTCCTCCACTTCCTGACTGGGGGCTGTGACCATGAAAAATGGTATTCTCATTTTGGTCACCTAATCAACGGGGACAGAAAAGGAAGGTCAAAGATTATTGGTTGCTCAAGGAAAATCAGAGAAGAAAGTCCTGTAGGACACTTCTGAAGATCCCCTAGATAAGCCCCCTTCCCACCCCTGATCTCCTTATCTGGGTTTGAGCCTGAATCTACCCTTGCCTGGGCACTCCCCATCTCCATTTGAATTGCCACCTGAAAAACTCAAACCTACTGAGTTTTGCTCTTCAGCACCAGATCCCTTGTCAGCTTCTCTTCCATTCCCTTTTGCCTCCCTGACCTCCCCTTCTCCTCCTCCTTGAAAATAGGGGCTTCATAAAGCCAGCACAGAAGTACTGGCTCCAGGCCCATTGCCTCCTGCCTCCTGCCTCCCCTGTTTCTTTTGCACTGTTTCTCACGCCACCTTCCCCTTCAAAGCCTTTGCCTTTCTCCTTCTTAGTACCTGAGACAGAGTCTCATACAATGCTTCAGGATCTGTCCAACCACCCCCAGTTCTCCCAAAGCCTCTTCTACCTCTAAGGGTAATGGTGGGCTCAGAGGGAGTCCCCTTCCTAGCTTATGTTTCTTTTTCTAGGAATGATATATACAACTGAAAACGCCAGGATTCCCCTTTTTCTGAGAAACTACAAGCTTTGATTAAATTCCTTGAATCTGTTTTTCCTACCTACCAACCCATGTGGGATGACTGTCAGCAGCTTCTCACCACCCTCTTCACTACTGAGAAGAGAAAAAAGATTAAACGGGAGGCTAGGAAAGCTGTGCTTGGACCTGGTGGAGGATCAATAGAAGAACATCTTAATCAGATAGAAGCTAGTTTTCCCTCTGAAAGGCCTTCCTAGGATTCTAACTCCCACCACCATTGATCGCACAGTGCTTTCTGCTTGGTATAGATTCTTTCTCCAAGGTCTTAAAGATGCAGCCTGGAAACCTATTAATATGACTAAGATTTCCGAAGTTGTTCAGGGTTTGGATGAATCCCCTGGTGCATTCCTAGAATATTTATATGAGACTTACTGAACTCATAGTACTATAGACCCTGAAGCTCCCCGAGAATTATAGATGTGTGAATATTGCATTTGTTAGTCAGTCTGCCCCCCTATATGTAGGAAGCTACAGAAGCAGGAGGGGTTTGAGGGCATGAATATATCTCAGCTAGTTGAGGTAGCTCTGCCTGACTAAGGAAGCTGGTAAGCAGTATGCCCAGGCAGTTGTAGCAGCCATGAGAGAATGAAACAATTCCTCTAAGGGTTCTGCCTAGCACCCCTGTGGATGGCCGTCATTGGGCTTGGACCAGTGTGCCAGTTAAGGAAACAGGCCATTGGAAAAACAAATGTCTGATCTGCAATTGACCCGAGAGTATATTCTCTCTTGAGGGGGCCAGACTGAGGCAGCCCTGGTTCTCTTTCTCTTTCTCTATCCCTGGAGAACCTAGGGGATGTTTACAAATTGGGGGTCAGCCTGTTGAGTTATTGATTGATACTGGAGCCACTTCCTCTGCTCTAACAAAACCTCTGGGTCCAGTATCTCCATAATCTACTCCTATACAAGGTGCTACTGGTAAAATCATTTCTTACCCCTGGACTACTGAATGTACAATCCATCTAGGGCTCGGTAGGGTCACCCACTCCCTTCTAGTCATGCCAGACTGCCCATATCCCCTTCTTGGTGGGGACTTGCTTCAAAAACTTTAGGCAACCATTTCCTTCTCTGAAGACCAGGCTTCTCTGACCCTAAATCCTCTCAGTCCAAAGCATCTTCTTGTCATCCTACCCTTCCAGTTTGCACATATCTTAGTGGCTTCCCCTGCGTCTCCCGCTCCCGCTCCCTCCCCTGTTCTCTCTCAGCTGCAGGCAGATTTCCCTCAGGTGTGGGCAGAAAATAACCCTCCAGGCCTGGCTGCTCATCATGCACCGGTGGTTGGGCAGCTTCTGGCCACTGCCTCTCCTGTATTTGTCAGGCAGTGCCCTATGTTGAGGGAAGCCTTTCTAGGTATTTCTGTTCACATTAACTCATTGAGAAATGCTGGTATCTTGTAACCTGCAAGTCCCCTTGGAACATCCCAGGAAAGCTGGGACTACAGGACTTCTGCCTGGTTCAGGATCTTAAGGAAGTTAATAAACAGATTGAAACTCTCCATCCCATGGTTCCAAATCCATATACCCTACTCAGCTTGCTGCCTCCTACTCACACTGTATATACTGTTATGGACCTAAAGGATGCTTTCTTTTCCATACCCCTTGCACTGGCTAGTAAACCCCTTTTCTCTTCCAGTGGATAGATCCCCAAAAGGAGATTCTCAGGGCAGCTCACTTGGACCAGGCTCTCACAGAGTTTTAAAACCTCCCTCACCCTGTTTGGTGAAGCTCTCCATCTGGACCTCCAACCCTTCCACAGGGAACATTCTTAGTGCTCTCTTGTTCAGTATGTTGATGATCTTCCCCTTGCAGCCCCCTCTTCCCCTCCATGAGTCCTTCTCGTGCCTTTTTGCAGTTCCTTCAATCCTTACGTTACAGGGTCTTTGCTAAGAAGGCTCAGCTGTCTTCTCTGGGCTGTGTTCTCAAATCTGGCCACTGCTCCCTTATTTCCAAATGTATCCCAGCTATCTTATCTATTTCCATCCCCACTACTAAAAAGCAGGCCTGCGAATTCCTGGTTATTGCCACTTTTGGATTTCCTCCTTTGCTGAGATAGCAAAACCCCTTTATTCTGCCACAGCCGGGCAGGGCCCACTTGTCTGGGACCCTCTGAACAGCTGCATTTGATTGTCTCAGGACGGCCCTCACCAAGGCCCCTAATGTCACAAAGCCCTTTCATCTTTTTGTGTCAGGGGTTGGGGCGTTCTGACCCAAATGCTTGGCCCTGGGCATCTCCCTGTTGCTTATCTCTCTAAGGCTTGGACTCTGTGGCAGCTGGGTGGCCCCCCTGCCTTAGGGCTGTAGCTGTGACCGCCCTCCTGCTGGAGGAGCCTGACAAGCTTTCCTTGGGCCAGTCTCTCTCTATCTCTGCCCCTCACTCTGCTGAGGCTCTGTTCAGGTCCGCCCCTGACCGGTGGCTCTCTGACGCCCGCATTACCCACTATCAGGGCCTGCTTCCCAACCATCCCTGCCCCACTTTTTCTGGAACGTTCACCCCGAGCCCTGCCACCTGGCTCCCAGATCCTGGCTCTGACCCGGCCCGTGCATGGCTGCTTCCAGCTCCTTGAGGAGTCCCAGTCACCAAGGCCGGGCCTGTCTGACACCCCGCTGGAGAACCCTGAGCTGATTCTTTTCACAGACAACGGGAGCAGTTTTGCTGTGGGGACATCCGTGTTTCTGGGGCAGCAGTGGTGGACTATCCCTCCCTCTCTACCCTGTGGTCTCCTTCCCTCCCTCTGGCTCTTCTGCCCAGAAGCCGGAGCTTATCCCCTTAATGCAGGCCCTGAGCACAGCAGAAAGAAAAATTATAACACTTTCACTGAGAGTTGCTATGCTTTCCCAACAGCTCACATCCACTCCTCTCTTTGCAAACAAAGGGGCCTGCTGACTTCCCCTGGGAGGGAAATTAAGGCAGAATCACTTTCCTTACTAGACTCTATCTGGTTACCCCTCTCTGTTGCTATTCTCCACTGCCCAGGTCACCGCTCTGGTGAGACAATGGAAGCAGTGGGAAATCGGGCTGCGGATGCAGTGGCTCAGTGAGCAGCCACCTCCCCCACTTCTTCCCTGCCTCTGGCAATCCCCACTTCCTCCCTTACCTATATATTCTCCTTCAGAAGAAACCTTCCCATCTCAGAGAGGAAAGAGGGAGGGTCCCTGGTGGTACATACAGGACAAAATTTTATTCCACAAGTATTAAGCAGAATGCTGTGAAGGGCTTGTGTGATTTCACTTATTTGGGTGAAAAGAAAATGCAACAGTTACTGAGCAGATATTACATAAAGGATGTCAGCCAATTGATCAGAAGTTATATTTATAGATGTGACACCTGCACCCTAGTAAATGTAAAAAGAATCAAAGAGGCCCGTGTGGGAATCAGGCTTATGGGACATATCCCAGGGGAGAGATGGGAGGTAGATTATACTGAGATACAGCCCTCAACACCTGGGTACAAACACCTGTTAGTTTTTGTAGACACCCTCTCAGGGTGGGCAGAGAGCTTCCCCACATAGAATGGAATGGCTCTCACAGGGGTCAAAAAGATAGTAAATGAATCAATGCCCCAAAGGCCATTATCAGACCCTGCCTTTGTTGCCAGAATATCACAAGGCATTAGCGAGGCACTCAGGAGACAGTGAAAACTTCATTGTGCATACAGACCACAGAGCTCTGGGCAAGTGGAAAGAATGAATAGAACACTTAAGGAGCTCCTTACAAAGCTTGTCTTAGAGACCCAAAGCTCCTGGGTGTCACTGCTGCCATTAGCATTGCTTAGAAATAGATGCACCCACAGAGTGGGTCTAACTCCCTTTGAAATTCTGTTTGGGAGACCACCACCTATCCTGCCCTTGGTTAGAGAGGACATAACTGCTGCAATCTCTAACTTCTCCCTTGTCTGTTCTTACAGGCCCTGTAGAAAACTCAGAAAGAATACTCACACCTCCTCTGAGAGGCTTTGAGAGGCTTTTCTTGTACCTGTTACTGAGCCCGCTCATCCATTCCAGCCTGCGGATGCAGTTCTGATAAAGAGATTTTCTACCTCCCGTCTGGAGCCCAGGTGCAAAGGACCTCATACTGTGATCCTCACCACTCCCACTACTGTAAAGGTGGTTCATCCCCACCTAGTTTCATTATAGTTAAGTGAAGTCAGCAGTCACCACTGAATGGAAAGTGGAAATTAGTGAAGATCTTCGGAAACTGGTACTGATCCGCTCCTCTGGTCCTTGATTTTCCCCAAATCTGTGAAAAACATTGGGTGGAAAAATCCTGGGAGGATTAATCCTTGTAATCACTGCTTTGTTAGTATGGTTTGTGATTACCCTATTAGTGAATGAGGTTGCCCCTATACAAACAAAGGGATCCCCCTCATCCTTTCTCCAGAAGTGTAATTCCAGCACCACACCATGGGGTTTTCCTTAGTTCTCCTCTTCTTCCCTCTGCTTTCTAAAGTTTCAGGAAACCCATAAGCCCCCAAACCCACATGGAAAATGATCTTTAGAGATCTGGAGGGAGGTCCCTCCTTTTCTGCCACCTACTATTCAGGTGTAGAACCCTCTGACAGTAGATCCCACCCTGGCTCCCTGCTTCTACATTAGAGCCCCCGTGGCCCCTCCAGTCTGACTGTGTACTGATGCTGGGTGGTGCTCACTCCCTGGGGATGACTCAAGTTGACCATCCAAACTGTTGATCAGGAGACTCAGACTACCCATCAAACCTCCTTTCCCTCCCCCCCCCCCCCCCCCCCCGCCCCATCATACTAACTATCTAGCAACCGTCCCACCGGAAATGTGAGAAGTCTGGAAGGTTCACCTGTTATGGGCCAGAACTCAGAACTTGAAACAAAGGATTTTTACAAGGTACTAAGTCAGTGGAATTGATAGAGACAATAGTCATCTAATTTATCATGGTTCAGTATGATTGATTTAATCCTACAAGGAGAGTAATGGGCCAGGACTTGAAATAAGGTACTAAGTGGAAGTGAGGAGACAGTGGTTAAATCTAATTTAGCAATGATTTAATCCTACAACAAATAATGGTTTCTTAGTGATATAATGATGGTGTATACTCAGTGTGGGGCATATAAGTGGGGACTCACAGCCACATTCATTCATCCCATCTCATACCACCTTGGTGGCAGTCTCTCCTCCTTCACTTTCCCACTGAAACAAGATCCAGAAGGCCTCCAGAAAACTAGCCGAGCCCCAAGTGAAACAGGTAATAAAGGATCTAGACTATAAGAAATCTAACCTGGCCCCAGGAAAGGAGAAAAGACTTTGAAAGAGACAATAAAGGATTTGGACTTTACTCACGTGCTACTCATGTGGAGATTACTGAACTGAAACGAAGGCTGCTCCCAGAGACCCCAAGAAAACCCCAACAGAGAACATTACATTTTAAAGAGAACATTATATTTTTGGTGCCTGAATGTTAGACCAAGGATGTTCATCTGTGTCCTAGAAATTAGGATCAGTACAAAAATAGACAAGGAAACTTTAAGTTAAGGGCTAAAAGAAGTATTTCAGCTAAAATGGGACAAATGTTTAGAAAAGAGATTTCTCTCCTGAAAGGAAAATGTGTTGAAAGCTTGGTCAGACTGATAAAAAAATCAAGATTTGATTGCAACTTGGGAGCAGATCATTGAACTTTTAGAAACAGTAAAATACACATCTCCTTGGTTCTCTAAGGAAAAAGAGTGGAAATTAGTAGGAGAGCAACTATGTCAACACTACAATGATTATGGACCTGACTCAATTTCCAAAGAAACACTTTATACATATAATTTAATACAATTGGCTTTAAGAAATTATATAAGTACTAGAATAAGGGAAAAAAGGAAAGAGCAGAGAGGAAGGATTCAGATAAACTAGGTAAAAAAAAAATGAAGAATCAGATTAGAATGGAGTTAAGTACAGTTTTGAGTATTGTGCTTCACAGCAGGAGAAATTCCCCATCCCCTGACCTACCTCCCTAAATTAACTCTTCATGGGTGGAGGGAGAAGGAGGAAGGAGAGAGGCAGTGACACAATCAGCATCACCTATGAAGCAGCTTATGATAAGATTACAAAAGGCACTGGCTAAAAAAGGAGAGGATATGTCTGATTTAATAAAAGCATACCCTGTGATGGAAGAGCTTGACTTTTCAGGTCAACAAAGGAGAAGATACACTTCTTTTGATCTGGAAAAAAAATTAAGGATTTGTAAAAGTGTTGGATTCTTTATGGGGCTACATTATCTTATGTTAAGATGTTACTAGAGAATTTGGCTTATGAATTCTAAACTCCTAGTCATTGGAAATCTATAGCAAGGACATGTTTAGAACTTGGACAAAACTTGTTGTGGCTTTCAGAGTATAGTGAATTATGTAGGAGCCAAACCCAATGCAATAAGAAAACCGGAGTTAACATACAAATCACTTTTGACCAACTGGCAGGTGAAGGTCAGTACACAGACAATTCAGCACAGATTAATTACCCCATAATAGCTTATGAACAAATTGATACTGCGGCCATAAAAGTTTGGGGCTACCTTACAGGAAAAGATCAAGGGGAAGCCTTCACAAAAATAGAGCACCTTTGAGGAGAGAACCCTTTGAGGATTTTGTGGGCCGTTTACAAATATCTGTTACAAGAACCACTGGAGAAAATGCAGCTAAAAGAATTATAAGACAACTGGAAAGCTAAGGAAAATGCAAAAGAATTATATGGGGACTATACAAAGATGCTCCTTTAGAGGAGATCATAAGATGATGTGCCTCAGGGGGCACAAATGCTTATTATACCCAGACTATGATAAATATGGGAAGACAGAGTCCCTGTTGGCAAGGGACTTTTAGAGAAAAATTGGACATCTGAGAGCCCAATGTGGGTATAGAGATAGAATGAGAAGACAGGGTGAAAGAAGACCTAACACTCTATGTCCAAAAATGTACACTGGGTCTCAGAATGTAGATTGACCTAGGGAAATGAGAAGCGGGGGAACCAGCTTCAGGGTCCCATGTGGGGCATGATGGTAGCCAAGGTTATACCAGAGAGTCTTTAGAAGTGATCATTCAGCAGAAAAGCAATCAGATGGGAGAAAGGGTTTACATGCTTTATCAGCCAAGAAGCAATCAGAAGGGAAAAAGAGATTGCAATTAGGAATAGAGTTGTATGCAGTAGGGACTACTGAGATATCCCCTGCAGAGATGAAATCTGTTCCTGTGCAGGCTATGTATCCTTTGCCTCCAGGTACAATAGGCTCACCTCCTGAGAGTACTTACAAAACAGTGTTCATCCATACCGGGGAATGGAGAAAACTGGGAAATGTGTAGCTAATATCCCAGTCATTAACACAGGCAATGTGTGACCTATCAACCAGCAGAAGTAGTAGCATCATGTTTACTGTTACATACCCCTAATAGACAATCTGATGATAGTTGCCCAGATTCTGATTGCAAGCAGCAGAATCCAGGAATATTCTGGATTGCAGCTATGAGAGCTGACTGACCTATGCTCACTATCTGTATAAATGGTATAGAATTAGAAGGATTGGTAGACACTGGTGCAGATCGTACAAGGTAATGTCTACCTTGTTGACATTAGAGGTGTCAACTGCCCTTGAGTCTATATGACTGGAGCAGGATCAGGGAAAGAACTGGTGCCAGTCTCTGTTTAATTCTTCCCCATAACTAACCACCCTTATTATATCCCTTATGAGACCTTTGCTCCTCCTTGCTCTCACCATAGATCCTTGCATCTTTTCTAATCTTGTTTGCCTTATCCGCTCCCAGGTAGAGGTGGTTAAAATTATGGTGCTAAGACCTCCCAGGTATCTGGGGGAAGGTGATTCAATGATTTGAATATTCAGGAAAGAGAGTGTGGAATGTTATACCTCAGTTTACCTGCATTAGTTTCCCTGAATTGTTCTGCCTCAGTTTCCATGAATTGTTCTTCCTCAGTATCCCTAATGGCAACCCCTCCTCTTGGCCATTTGGACTGAGATAATTAGGACTGGGAGCCCTGATCACTAGCATTCCAAGCAGTCATAAAATGCAGCTGGTTTATCTCAAGATGGGGGGACATCTTCTATCTCAGACATCCTGGGTCCTAGCCTCCCAATTTATCATAATTTACAATCCTTCCTTACCCTCAGCCTGTCAGAACTGAATTTAAGGTCGTTTCCTGGAAGTTCCTGCTCACCAGTGCTCTACCTCTACCTTGTCTTTATGTCTCTTATCACTGAATCCCTATAAGAATCCCTGGAATGCCTCACTCCCTGCTGGATGCTTTGAGACAATAGTCTGATCTAACAAACTAGTCAAGCTCTCCACTAATAAAATATTAAAAACTCTCAATTTCTATCTTGCCTCATTTTTCCAGCATTAAGTTCTTGTCTTGCAGGTAAAAATTGAGGTAAAGAATGGCTATTTGCAGGATTTCTGGCCAAAGCAGAAACAACTGCTATTCATGTTCATTCCGAGTCAATCAGGGCCCAAACAATGACCATTTGGGCTTGGCTGGGGACCTATTGTTGGCCAAAAAGAGCCAGAGTGATTAAAGAAATCCAGCCATAAACTCCAAGATATAAGGGGATCCAAATCTTAGCAAAAGGAAAGATAGCCCTTGCCCTGGAGAGAGTACATTGT
Source organism: Antechinus flavipes (assembly GCF_016432865.1). Classification (NCBI taxonomy): domain Eukaryota; kingdom Metazoa; phylum Chordata; class Mammalia; order Dasyuromorphia; family Dasyuridae; genus Antechinus; species Antechinus flavipes. The sequence continues at coordinate 651,105,449 of NC_067398.1, forward strand.
AATCAGGAAAGATAACATGTTTAAAGGGAGGGAAAATTAAGGGAAAAGAGCAGGGGGAAGGCACTCTTACCAAGCCTGGTGGTCAAGTCCAGAGGATGAAGGAAATGTGATTGGTCCCATCTTCAATATGGAAGTGTAGAGTGGAGATATAGGGGCTGACCTATTCAGTTCTAGAAGCATCAATGGCTCTCTACTGCCTCTAAGATAGAAGAGGAATTCTTCCATTTAATATGTAAACCCAAACAAACCCTCCACAGTATGCCCCAGTCTACTAAATTTGATTGTTATTCCTCTTCACCTAACTCCATATTCCAGCCAATTAAACCACCCGTTTTCCCAATTTCAGCATTCCATCTTTTGCTTCTTTGCCCAGGCTGTCCTCCATGCTTGCTTTCTATTCCTTCCTCATCTCAATTTATCCCCTGCTTCCCAGCAGAAGGCAAATTCCTTCATGGCAGGAACTTTGGGTTTCTGTTTTTGTTCCCTCCTCCTTCCCCCATCTCC